>NC_080476.1:7604166-7948333 GCF_030265055.1 Doryrhamphus excisus | reverse complement strand
GGAAGCTGCCTGTCATTTTTGTCTGTGAGAATAATAAGTACGCCAAAGGTACCTCAGTGAACCGTTGTACTGTAAACACCAACTTCTACGAGAGAGGGGATGTCATTCCTGGTCTAAGGGTAGAGTTCCGAAACATCTCCGAATTTCTGCATGAAACTACATTGGGCAGATACAGTGTAACCTCTAAGCTTGAACACAGTCTCTATTGGTATAACTGTCATAATGAACAGTGCTTAATCTATTGATATAAGTCAAATTTTCAATTGAAATATTGTTAGGTTTTACATCTTTAGCAGTCATACAGGTATAAAAAGACATTAACCAGTGTTAAGTTTGATCCACTTCTTATTCATATCATTGCTATCAATGCTTGAGAGGTTCCTCTGTTGTCTATGTGTGTGACTCCTAAACAAACCTGCTTTAACTCATGAATGTGACTCCAGGTGGATGGGATGGACGTCCTATGTGTTAGGGAGGCAACCAGGTTTGCCTCTGACTACTGCAGGTCTGGGAAAGTGAGTAGTTTTTGTTTTACATGACAGTGAGCTTGGATTACATATATATCAAGATGTCTTAAAATGTATTTTATGTGTTTATATCACAGGGCCCAATCATTTTGGAGCTTCAGACCTACCGCTTTTTTGGACACATAATTGGTGACACTGAGGACAAGTAAAACTCAAATGAACTCAAAAATTCATTCATTCATTCATTTTCTACTGCTTTTTCCTCACGAGGGTCGCGGGGGTGCTGGAGCCTATCCCAGCTGTCTTCGGGCGAGAGGCGGGGTACACCCTGGACTGGTGGCCAGCCAATCACAGGGCACATATAGACAAACAACCATTCACACTCACATTCATACCTATGGTATTCATACCTATGGACAATTAACCTAGCATGTTTTTGGAATGTGGGAGGAAACCGGAGTACCCGGAGAAAACCCACGCATGCACGGGGAGAACATGCAAACTCCACACAGAGATGGCCGAGGGTGGAATTGAACTCGGCTCTCCTAGCTGTGAGGTCTGCGCGCTAACCACTAGACCGCCGTGTTGCCTGAACTCAAAAATATAATAGATAATAATCTTAACAAAGGGCCGCACGGCAGACGAGTGGCTTGCACGCAGGCCTCACAGCTAGGAGAGCCGAGTTCAATTCTACCCTCGGCCATCTCTGTGTGGAGTTTGCATGTTCTCCCCGTGCATGTGTGGGTTTTCTCCGGGTACTCCGGTTTCCTCCCACATTCCAAAAACATGCTAAGTTAATTGGTGACTCCAAATTGTCCATAGGTATGAATGTGAGTGTTAATGGTTGTTTGTCTATATGTGCCCTGTGATTGGCTGGCCACCAGTCCAGTGTGCACCCCGCCTCTTGATTGGCTCCAGCACCCCCGCAACCCTTGTGAGCATAAGCGGTAGAAAATGAATGAATGAATGAATGAATGAATGCAAAGCTGTGATGTCTTTATTGTGGTCAGTTATGGGTCAGCTGCTGTTCAGTTGTTGTCATCTCTAGGTATCGCTCTGTTGATGAGGTGGACGAGGTCCGCAGAAAGAGAGACCCCATCTCCGTGCTTGAGGGTCACATCATCACAAACAATATAGCCAGCATGGAGGAACTGAAGGTAAGTTGTTATCTTCAACAGCGTTGATTCACGCAGGTTGCACAGGAAATGTAATATGTCCCCCTCATGCAGGAGATTAATAAGAAAAGTCTAAATGATGTTGAAGAAGCTGCAAGATTCGCCATCCAAAGCACTCAACCCCCACTAGAAGAGCTATGCAACTATATCTATTGCAACAACCCACCACTAGAGATTCGTGGCATCAATCCCTGGACCAAGCTAAAGTCCTGGAGCTAATGTGATAACATTTCCAATATGTCTACTCTGTAACGACACCACAACTAAATAAAACAAGTGGACCTGTGTAAGACCGACAAAAGTTTTATGTTAATTTTTTTTCACTACTTCAAATCCATCCATCCATTTTCTATGCCGCTCAGTAGTGTCATGGGGGTATGCTGGAGCCTATCCCAGCTGACTTCAGGTACACCCTGGACTGATCGCCAGCCAATCGCAGGGCACATATACACAATCCAATGGACAATTTTGAGTCGCTAATTAACCTAACATGCATGTTTTTGGAATGTTGGAGTACCTGGCACGGGGAGAACATGCAAACTCCACAAATGCCACCCATTCTTTCAATTTTTCCACTTGAACTTTTAATCAGGAAAGTGTATTTAAAGAAGCGATCCTGTGGGAATGTGTTCATTCATTCCCAATTGTCCATCATAACATAATTAGCCCCCACCGCTCACCCGAAGTCAGCTGGGATCCAGCTGGCTCCAGCCTACCCCCGCGAGCCTAATGAGGATAAGCTGTATAGAAAACGGATGGGTGGATGGACATAATTAGCTCCAGAAGGTGGCAGTAATGCGATATATCAGGCGCACAAAAGCCGTTTCAACACCTCAAGAAGAAGAACACACGAACGTCTGAATTTTGGAGCTTTCCTTCCCACGCTCACCAGTGACGACGTGTGCTCTTTGAACGACATGATGGAGGTGTCAGTCCACCCCAGCCCACAGAAGGAGATATTCTGTGCAGCTCTGCTGCTCGTTTTGACGCTCACGTCTGCAGAAGAAGGCGCCCAGCTGAAGAACTCTCAGTGTCACAACTACGCAGGAGGACACGTCTATCCTGGGGAGGCTTCCCGTGTGCCCGTCTCTGATCATTCTCTGCACCTCAGCAAGGCCAAAAGTGAGTACTAACGTAGCAAAATGCTATTTATTCTTAATGATGCATGTCAATTTACTTTGCACTGGAGCATCTAAAGGTACTTTCCAAACCACCATGTTGCTATAAGGACAATAGAAGCGTGTTTCTTCCACCATACACTGCGCGGGTGTAGCTTTCAAATGTAATGTACCTTTTATAATACACGTCATTGTTAGATTTGCACAGGTTAAGTTCCTCCCCCCGCCCCTACTATGCCTGCAAAGTAGCACAACGGGTTGGACGAAACAGCGACATAAGGAAACCACTTGTTTGCACGTAAACCGAGGCAAAATTGTGGTGTAAATTTTTTATGTTAACAGATAAATAAACCCACTAACCGAGATGCACGCTAATTGCGGTTCAACTGTACATGTTTTACATGTAGTATTCAACACTGGTCACATGGTGTCAGTAATGTTATATTGACAAGACAATAGTCACTGCAAGTCTATATTATGTCTTATTTAGCTCTTAAAATGGCTTATGTCTTCTATATTGGGTAATATGAGTGTGAAGGTGACCATGGGGTGTTATGTTATTTTAGTAGTTTGTCTGCTACTCCAAATATTTTCCAAACACAGACCCCAGTTGCATATCTAACAGTACTTAAGATCTAAATATAGTGTCTGTTTTCTTTTCCAGTTTCAAAGCCTGCCCCACACTGGGAAGGAACAGCAGTCATCAATGGTGAATTCAAGGAGCTGAAGCTGTCAGACTACAGAGGAAAATATCTGGTCTTTTTCTTCTATCCTCTGGACTTGTGAGTGAGCTCAGACATGGAAACAACTTCAAGGATGTGATTGACAATTCTGTAAAAAAAATTTTGGCATCTTCTTTTTCCCAGCACGTTTGTCTGCCCAACTGAGATCATAGCCTTCAGCGACCGTGTGCATGAGTTTCAGGCCATCAACACCGAGGTGGTTGCCTGCTCGGTGGATTCCCAGTTCACTCACCTGGCCTGGTAACCTGACATGTTTTTGATTACTCTGTATTTTGTACATTGTGTATGGTTTCTCTATCTGGAAGCAATGGGGGATAATAGATTTCACCTCATAGCAGCAACGAGCAGAGGGCACAATTTAATGAAGTAAAATAGAACCATGCTAATGGTTATGGTTTTATTTCATTTGAACATGCATCAGATTACAATTGAGTGCATCCCATAATCAGTTCACAGTTCCACATGTCCAAAAGGAGTAGGAAGAAGCAAAGCTTATTAAATCCTACCCCTCCATCTGGTGCTTTTTACAATCAGTAACTGTTTGTTCACTTCCTGCTTTCCATAATACAGTTTAAGTTTTTTGTTTTTTTTAATAATGCACCTCGTACCGAAGTACAAGGTGATATGACCATACAATGACATAATGGGTACCATAGTAACTGTCAATATAGTGATTATGTATAGCACATCATGACTGGTTCAAGACTCTTCATCCTTGTATTTAACAAACATCAACTGCTTGTATTGTTTCTTGAATTGGCTCATCGTTGTGCATTGTTTGAGGTCATTATTCAATCCATTCCATAGTTTGATTCCACATACTGAAATACTATGGCTTTTTAACGTAGTCCTAGCATATAAGTGTTTCAAATTTAGTTCTTCCCTGAGATCATATTAATTATTATGATATATATTAACATATGATATTAATATATCAATTTCTCCCATAAGAAATAATGTTAATCCAATTACTGACACCTAAAGACTGATATAGAATACTACAGTCGTCCCTATCTCTAACATGGTTTTAAAAAAATTTATTAATTAATGATCACTGAATCATGGTTGACTACTGGCTATTATTATCTATAATCTTTTATAGTATTCTGCTTACTCTGTGTCAGTAATATAGGTTGCATTCCATAGATTATATTACCTCAACACTGCAGAGTCAGCAGCCTGAGTGGTGGCCGTCTTTTATGTCCCTGCAGTGATAGTGTAGGAGTGTAAACTATAGGGGTGTTATTTCATGTCTAAATCCCTCCTAAGAATGTCAAACGTTTTACATTTACAAAGACTAAACAAAAGCTTTTTATGACCAAGTATGAAAATATTTTGTTTACAAATATTGAATCCTACTGGAAATTAATCTGTCCTGGTCAGGTTTGGAACCAGTTAACCGCAATAAACGTATAATATAGCGACTTTGATTGTGCCAATGCCTTTGCTTTATCAGGATCAATACACCCAGGAAGCAGGGAGGACTGGGACAAATGAAAATCCCTCTCTTGTCTGACCTCACTCACCAGATTTCCAAAGACTATGGGGTCTACCTGGAGGATCAGGGCCACACGCTGAGGTACACAAAGCCGGAGATGAACCAGGCCAAAGTGGTTTAGCTGTTTCTACCTGTCCTCCTTCATTCACGTTAAATGTAATTCACTTTTGATTGGGTTTCAGGGGACTCTTCATCATTGATGACAAAGGCACCCTAAGGCAGATCACCATGAACGATCTTCCAGTTGGACGATCCGTAGACGAGACACTGCGGCTGGTTCAAGCGTTTCAATACACGGACAAACACGGAGAAGGTACGATGAGCTCATCTTGATAAGAGGATTATTGTTGATGGCTTCTTTACGCACTAACTGGAATTTGACTCTTTCAGTGTGTCCAGCAGGATGGAAGCCAGGCAGCGACACAGTGAGTACAGTACATGACCGATCATTTGTCACCAACTAATCATCATTTCATCAGTCAACATCAATAAAACACACAGTTTGTTCATGTGAATATTTGCATTATTATTAATCACAGACTGACTCCATTACTACTATGGTGGACAAACCCGCTCTAATTCGTTATACTGCAAGAAACACATTTACAAAAAATATAATACCTTTCTAGATAGGGATGGGTACCGAAAATGTTCCATTTGAATGTTCCAAACATTCCAATAGTAGTCAGCAAGCATAGATGGATTCCACTTTCCCTGATATCTTTTCTCCATAGCTGCAATGTCCTGGTAGAATCGTTCCTCATGCTCATCACTTACTTCTCCATAGTTTAATGGAAATAAATCTAGATGGGAATGCAAAAATTGTATCTTTAGTGACATTTTGCATGACTTGAGGTTTGCCACCAGCTGCTTATAATTATATGACTCTGATCCAAAAGCCAATTTCTGCTACCGTTGATTAAGTTTTCTCTTCCAAGAGATATTTCTACAAATAAAAAGACTAAACATTTTATATCATGAATGAATGAATGTATTGGAATGTGCAGACAGGCTTTCAGATAGAACCGTTTGCTTGGAGACACATTTTACATTCTGATTTTTGTCTTATTTTGCATACATTTCCAATTTTGACCCAATACTGTATCTTGGAAACTATAGTCAATCTGCACTTCTGATTTAGTTTTTACTTAGTGACCTTAACCGAGAAAAAATTCAGCCCCCTAAAAAAACAACCACCTTTTTACTCATTTATTTTAAATGTATTTGCCTCCAATGGATCCCAAGCCCAATTTTCTATTAATCATTTTCAGTTGTTAAAAGAAAAGAAAAGAAATTAATTCAAGATGGTAAATGAAAATGAACATGAACACATACCAAAAATGTGTACTGTGAAATACCAGTACTGGGGATAGTTACTGTATTGCTTAAAATGTGACATGTGCCCATCCCTATGCCTAGAAATCAGCCACAAAGTTTTGTAGGAATTTTTATATACTTTTTGCATAATCTTGCTAAAAATGTCATCTTGAACGTGAATTATTTGATATAGAACTGTGTTCTAATTTCATTTACTCTTTTCCACAGATCATTCCCGATCCTTCAGGCAAGCTGAAGTATTTTGATAAACTGAACTGATGGAACAAAATGAAAATTCAAATAAATTGTGTTTTCATAATACGCTCTCATCTTATCAACCTTTTTCTAATATTCATTTATTCCAGTGTCAGAATTGGCAAACATTAACGTGAGCCCAGGGTGACCAAATGCATACAAATTTTTGTGAAAACTTTGCCTCTGTCTGGGGTGCTGGAGCCTATGCCAGCTGTCTTCGGGTAATAGGCGGGGTACACCCTGGACTGGTCGCCAGCCAATCACAGGGCACATATTGACAAACAACCGTTCACACTCACATTCATGCCTATGGACAATTTGGAGACACCAATTAACCTAGCATGTTTTTGGAATGTGAGAGGAAACTGGAGTACTGAAAACTAGCTGTGAGCTAGGAGACCCGAGGCGCTAACCACTCATCTGCCGTGCAGCCCTGTCTCGTTCATTTCGCGCAATATTGCATGGAACAAGGTAGTCTATTTTCCGTCTTATTGTATCATTCTGCGGAATCCAGTGCCCAAACAAAGTCCCCTGTGTGTTGCTGACTTATTGTCCATGCATTTTCTATTAAGTGCGACTGCGAAATAACCTGGCATGGGGCCAAGGAAAGTTGTGAGTGCCAACACTTTGATTTTTAAAAAAAGGTGAAAAACAATATTGAATGCCATCTCTCTAGGATGCATGGGAAGCCTGAATCAACCATAAGTTATTAACAGAACAATGAGATATTAACAGAACTTTACAAGGAAGACCCAAAGGCCTACAGAAACTACTTGAGAATTCCCCTTCTACTTGTTCCTAGAGGCTGTGGAAAAGTTGACTCTCATGAATGAGACGCGATTTCATACGCACTGTTTGCACATTGGTTGTGGTATGTTCATGTTGCGGCAAGTTGACAAAAATGATGTGTGCCATAATTCTTTCCAAATTCAGAATGGCGTATCAATGTGGGGATAAAAATATGTGCAAGTGTAAACTAGGCTTATGTTATGTCTGATATGTCATTATTTCTACTACATGGGTAATAATAGGAGTGTAAAAGTCAAGGTAAACTTTCTTATCCCCGAGGATACTTTGTACACTTTGTACTTCAGCCAGCTGTATCACACGGACAACAAACCAAAAATAACACCAACAAGGTGACCAAAAAGGTGTTATTTCATGTCTAAATGACTCGAAGCATGTTTAAAACTGTATTTACAAGGTTGTAAACAGGTTTCCAATGTTAAACTACAAAAATATTTCTATTATAAAAAAAAAATCCTATTTTGCAGAAATTCCCTTATCATGGTAGAGTCTGGAACCAATTAACCGGGATTACTGTAATAGAAATTTTCATTATTTCCTGTGAGAAAAATTGCCTCTGTTTTCATAGTATGTTTTGGTTTTGGAACAAATTATTGATGAAAACTGAGGTTCCACTGTGTGTGTGAGTGTGTGTATTATTTATAAAGACAGAAAATTATTACTATCAACATTCAGCCTTGGGGTATGCTGGAGCCTATCCCAGCTGTCTTCGGGCGAGAGGCGGGGTACACCCTGGACTGGTCGCCAGCCAATCACAGGGCACATATAGACAAACAACCATTCACACTCACATTCATACCTATGGACAATTTGGAGTCGCCAATTAATCTAACATATTATTGGAATGTGGGAGGAAACCAGAGTACCCGGAAAAAGCACCCCCAATGTACATGAGCTAAAAGTGTTTTGTGCTTTGTAGCACGAGGTGGTTCCAATAAAAGTACTGTACATTTCTGTACATTATCTTTCAAGTAAATTATCTTCAAGTAAATAAGTGTCATCCAACTTAATCATTTGAGAATTTGTTCCCAATATTTGCTGGCCCAATTTACAGATTGATTCTAAAGACTAATGCTGACACTACTACACCAATATACTTGATTTTACAGTAAGTATACACCACTACTTGTATGGCAAATACTTACACACTTAAGTTAACTACTGGAATTTTTCCATGTCTGGTTAATGTTTAACGTTTAAGGACATTTAGGTGATGTGAAGTCATGGCTCTAAAGATAAGAGACTCTTCCACAACAGGAAGTAGCTGACTCTCTGCCCATATACGGAGCCCTGTTTTTACACCTCCAGGCCTACTTAAAGAAGATGAAAGTATGAGAAGCAAGCACAATCTAAACACTTCAGTGTATGCTGCATGTCCTTATTCATCACCGGGGGGGTCAACTCCTGAGGAGCGGATGAAGAAACAAATTTTGCTTTTATTCACATTTAGAGGGATAGTGAGAAAAGGCAAAAAAGGGAAAAAAAGAAAATGGCCAATTTTATATTACGGAAGGCCCAACCAAATGACGTGTGTGATATCTTGCGACTCATAAAGGTAAGCTCATAACACAAACTGGTGAAAGATTTTTTATTTTATTATTTTTGCTCTCTAGGAACTTGCCAATTTTGAAGAGATGGGGGAGCAGGTCATCCTGACAGAGAAAGGTAATGTGTGTGAACATTTTCTTGCCAGTGAATGTATAGAATTAGAATCTAAAAATCAACTTGTCGCTTGTAGAATTACTTGAAGACGGCTTTGGAGAGCATCCGTTCTACCACTGCTTGGTTGCTGAAGTCCCAAAAGAAAAGCAAACACCTGAAGGTAAAAACCATTGCCTCATTCAATCAGATTGGTATGTAAAATAATATGCAAAATTTGACTTTGTCATCCACTGTAGGATACACTGTAATTGCCTTTGCCATGTACTACTTCACCTATGACCCTTGGATTGGAAAGCTACTGTACTTAGAAGACTTTTTTGTCATGCCACAGTTTCGGGGTAAAGATTATCGTACATGTGTTACTCATTTGCAGAACTTGTTGATATCACATTGACAGACATGATTACTTCTTGATCTTTTACTAGGGTTTGGTATTGGCTCAGAGATCCTAAAGGTCTTAAGTGAGGTAGAGTACACGTTTACAAGTGCATTCAATTCCTCAGTTGGACTTTGTGTTTCTTACCGTATGTGTGTGTGTGTGTGTGCTTCTTGCCGCAGACGGCAGTGAGGACTCGCTGCAGCAGCATGCACTTCATCGTGGCAGAAAACAACACAAAGTCTATTGAATTCTACAAGAGAAGGGGGGCTGCTGACCTGTCGTCCGAAGAGGGGTGGCGCCTTTTTGCTATTGACAAGGAGGAGCTGTTGAAAATGAGCAACGATTGAGAAGTTTATCTTATTATTACATAGAAATGTATAAGTGTATCCTGCATGGTACGGATATAGCCTGTAGTATACAGTACAAAACCATGCTCAATGTCCTGTAAATCTAACATGAAGTGTAAAATGCAAATTCTACTGATTCAACTTCTGACTGCGTGAATCTCGAGTGATGTTATATTGGAAAAAGATTTGTATTGGATTTTTTCTTCTTTTTATATGACAGGAAAACAATGTGTTTTTATTTACCACTCCAGTATGTATTAATTCATATATTGATCACAAGTGGGGGGGCAGGGGGGGGGTTGCCATTCCTTCCAATAAAGACTGTTTTGAAATGTTATTTGTATTGGATTACAAATGCTGCAATAATACAGTAGATCCTTTAACCACACAAAATATGGGTAAAAAAATATACAATTAGTGGTCAATTAGTGGTATATTTAATTGGTGTATAATGCATGATTATTAAAATGAACCATTTGAATTAAATGTATTCATTTACATTAGCCTAGTTTTCATAGTTTACTTGACCTAAACACAACTAAAACTAGTCCACGTGTTTATTGAGTTATTGTGTATTTGTGTTTTACGTGCTTTAGTGCTTCATCTGAGACCATTGTGTGACTTTTTAATAGTCTTTTGCCCCAAACTAGTTTCACCCTCCCCATAGTTTAAGCATATTAAAAGAAGCCCCACACACGAAGGCTCGCCTGGCTTGATGGCCTGTTTTAGTCGGCTACCTGCCCGTGTGGTTTCCACTACAAACCCTTCCGCATTTTCCTGCCGCTCTCGGGCTGTGACGTGTTGTGCTGACGGCGGCCTCGGCACTTGGATGAGCGGGGGGCTGTAGCATGACAAGATCAGGCTCCAGACGTCCTGCTTTGCATTGAGTGAAGCTCGAGAAACATCCCTTCCAGACCCCTCCTTCTCGGCTCCTCCGCGGCCCGCCCAAATAACACCAAATTCCCGATTGAATCTAGCCTGAGTCTGGGTGGGGGGGAACCAGGCGGCCTGGGAAGCCGAGGAGTGGACGGAGGCCATCCCTGCTGCATAAATCTGGTACGGGGCTCATTGTTGCTCGTAAGGTGCCTGCTTGCAAAAAGGAGTGTGCATTTGTTTGATGCTTTGTTTTTGCATGCATGGGGCGATGTAATTTATTGAACTCGCTTAGAGGCCGCAAAGGGGGTATGGCCTTTTCTTCTCAGGCCCAGGCCTGAAGAAAGGCCACGATTTGTAACGGGAATTCCGGCCTACCCTGCTTGCTAGCTCGCTAACTAGCTAGCTTGAAAAGAGAGGGAGATGTATTTCGTAGTTTTGGCTTTTGTAACGTGGTAATTATTTAAACGCTATGTCAATGTAATAACAGTCATATGCGGTGCTAGTAACATATTCTCTTCTAAACGGCGCAATCCGAATATGTGTGTTAAATTAGCATGCGTTTGGACACTAAGCTAACAAAATGGCGGTGATAAAACTGTATAGCGAAGGTGTGTGTCTGTGTGTGCGTTCTCCGAGAAAGATGCTAACCACACAACCATTACATTGTAGCCATATTTATTTGAATCACGCCATCTTGTCAACATTGTATCATTTAAGTGACGGCTTGTCCTGTATTCTCGCTTGGACGTGCTTCTCCGCTGCACAACACGATTCAGTTATTCATCCCCTTTTCCCATAACATCGTGTTTAGCTTCTCACGATTGTGTAGCTCAGTTTGGCTAACCCAACGAGTGGATCCATTGTTTTGCTTAGCATCTTTTGTGCACTAGCATCTTTAATTATAAACACCACAGCTACTGCGTTCACCTGGAGGTGGGGGATGGTACGAATCGTGGAAATGAAATGGTACCCTGGTCGGCTGCATCTCTCTCATCACTATTTACATCTCTGCATCCCCTTTCTGTGTGCGTGGGAGAGAGAGTGACAAGAGAGTTAGATGTGCCACCAGAATGTGATGCTGGTACCGTGGTTAGGATTAGTTAATGTGTCAATATTGCTCAATATTGTAGGAGTTAGTTGGTTCAAGAGTGTAACTTAAGGTTTTAAAAAAATCCACAATGGCTAAACCATCATATATTGATAAGACTTGTGTATACATCATAGCATATCATAGCAAAATATGGTATTACCCTGGCATTTTTAAGCTAAAATCTCTTCTGTGAGTTTTAATGTATTGAAACATTTGTGTGTGTTTTGTTTTCAGCTTACGGCACTATTGTGTTATAAAATAAGAACTTCATATTGCTGTTCTGCAGCTGTGATGGAAGCACAGTGACAAGTAACTTTAGTTTATGTATAGTACACTTAGTGATAATGACACGGTGTAAACGTTTGGAAAAAATGTTGTGACATTCTTGGTTTGTATGCCTTCTTTTGTTCACTATGAATTTTGATGTCATATTGCTTTCTAATAACCTTAGTAGAGCAGCGTAATTTGCAATTTAGTATTGTTTATTTTGTCAATAGTAGCATCAGAGTTAGGCGATATGTAAATGATGTGTAATAAATGTGTAAAACCCATTTATTTATTGGTACCAAATTGGCTAACTTTTCTAATGGGATGACAGCGTCTGCACAAATTGCTACTAAATATTCAACAAACTGTAATGCTTGTGCTTGCGATTAAGGAAGATGTAGTCACCCATGCAATTCCAACTGCACATTTTAGATATTTTTTTTATGACACTCTTTGTTTAAGCAGACATCGGGCAAACAACGCTCTTATTTTGAAGGACGATCGATGATGTGTCTTCCATGTGTGTAGAGAATGTATTTACGGCTAAGACGAGCGACATTCCTAAATAAACATGCTTCTTGTATTATTACCCGCACGGCATGCACACACAACCACACAAGCTACCCCCTGCTAGTTTCCATTCATGCTCTGTAAGAGGAGATTCAGCTAACCTTCACTGGCGTTTATTGTCATTTCAACCTGTATAAGTCGGTAGGGGATTCCCAAGTGTTTTATGAGTTTGTGCCACACACAAATGTTCCTTCTCCTCAAGATGACAGCATTTCATTCATCTTTTATATATCTGCTGCGGTGCGCAGTCATCAACTTGTTTACCTTTATCATACTGGTTTATCATACTTGACTTATCATTGGAAGAATCTATACTGGTACATAAAAATACCGCCCAACCTTAACAGAGTAAGTAAATTGAGTAAGTAAATTATATAATACATTTTTTTTACACTTTTGTAATTTTTACATGATAATAGTCTGATGAAACTGGTTTTGTGCTGTATCTTAGAGTAGTCTTTGGTTTCTGGTTTGCTGGTGGACTACATCATGTGAAAGTCATTGTAATATTGAATTAACACACACGGATGCATGCATTCACATCCACACTAATCTAATTTGGAAACACTTTGGCTTGTTTGAGTGCTATCAATACAGCTCTGGAATAGATGGAAATAAGTATGATTATATCACGATATATTAGTTTGATTCTAATAATTGCAAAGTCTTCATAAGTGAAGAAAAAATGGTCAATAAAGGTGCAATTGAATATATACTGGCAAATATTTTCACTCACGCCACTCAACATGGTTTCAGCATTGCTGTACAGTCGTCCCTCGCTACATTGTGGTTCGAACATCACTCCCACACGCTATCACAGTTTTTCGAAATTTTTGAAATTTAATTCATAAATGGCCGCTATTGACTTTGCACTCCTGTTAGTCAAAATTATTGAAAAACAAGTCATATGTAGTATTCTGGTCATTAGGCATAAGTAATGCTATATTGATGAGACATGACATTAGATTACATTACCTTCACATTGCATGTAGCCAACCATGGCATGTCCAACAAAAAGTACCCTCCCATTCCATATGAAAGTGGTAAGTAGGGTTGGGCGATATTTTTTATACAACAGTATACCTGAGTCTTTCAATGATAAGACAATGACTTATACCGGTATAAATCATAAACCTAAACAAGCCGAGTTGTGCATGGCGGACTTTGATACATTATATGAATTAATGCTGTCGTCGTGTGGGGAAGTATTTATTTGGGCTACCACTCTCAATATAAACACTGAACCGTGTCCTCAATAAATAAATAAATAAATAAATAAATACATAAATAAATAAATGGTGATCCTGTAGCCTGTGCATTAGAGTTGAGCAATGCGTTTTAAACAAAGCGCATTATTTTTTAATATTTTTTTAGCTGAAATCACAGTCGGGTCTGGAACCAATTAACCGCAATAAATGAGGGACGATTGTATGGCATAAAATGTGCTAATTTGTCATGTTTAATACCAGTCTTAAGTTTCTTTCATCATTTGTTTTCAGCTCTCCAGTAACAAATGCAGTGCAAGGACAATGGATGAGGATGTCACCAGGCTTCCAATACATTCTGAAGAGCCTAAAATAATATTACACGGATCGGGTAATTTGCCATGCTTGTATTAATGATTGTTTACACTTTGGACTGAAAGCATTTGGTATAGGAGATATGGGGTGTATTTGAAGAAGCAGGATTCTTAGTTTAGCCAGATAACATGACTTAATTGACATAAGAGGAAGTTTAATAGTGATGCATGCATGATGTTGAGCCATTCAGTATATCCACTCAAGGGATGCTCTGCATGCTTTATCTGGCTAACTGGGTAATCCTGCCTCTTCCAGATGAGGGTGGTGCCGGCGGGCAGGAGTTTGTTGTGGAGCTTCAAGAGACTGTGTTGGTGTCAGAGGGCGAGGGTGAAGGCATGGCGGTGCACAGGTTTGCCCCAGACGAGCTAGTCATCCAGGATGCTGTTGAGGATGTGGTATCTGAGTATGTGCACTGCGATGAAGATGAAGATGTCGCTGTAGAAACCTGCGTGATGGCCTTGGACGGTGAGGAGGAAGGCGTCGCCATGGGTGACATCCCCGAAGACGGCCTCGACGCCGAGCAGCAAGACGATGACCAGGATGGCTGTGGAGATTATCTGATGATATCCTGTAAGTTAACTCTTTCTGTTAACCAAAAAATGCCAATTTGTCTGTCGCTCGGTCTATTACTAAAATAAATGCTCCTGTTTAACTCCCCTATTCAATTAACCAGAGTTCTCTAGATTGTTGCCGAATGCGGGGGTAAAGAACTAGTGCCAGGGCAAATATTATTGTGGCTGTAGGCAAACTCCTGTTTTGCATTAGCTCCACAAGACTGGCTCCATTTGAAGTAGCATGAGTAGTCTGCATCCAGCGGCTTTTATACAAGTTTTTTTTCAATTACAGTCGTCCCTTGTTTATTACGGTTGATTTGATTCCAGACCCGACCGCAATAATAAATGAATAATGAAGTAACTGTGTCCTTTTTGCCATTTAAGTTAAGTAATGCTCTGGCAATAATTCTATAATTAGAGCATTTACAGCATCTAAAAACGTTGCATCTGTCAGAATAGACAATATCACTAGCTCATGTTTTGTGGCTTCCATGATTGAATATCTAATTAGATGTCCTTGTCACCCTCACTAGTAGACGAAGCTGGTAAAATGGTGTCTGAGGATGGCACAGAGGTAACCGTGGAAGGAGCTGTAGAGGACCAAGAAGTGGAGAAAGACGAGGATGGACAAGAAGTGATCAAGGTGTACATCTTCAAGGCTGACTCTGGAGAGGACGACATGGGTAAGAGTTTGTATAAAAACATGATCATGGATTACAATGTAGCAGATTCTGTATGTACACTTTTGTCGTGCAGGAGAATCCGTTGACATCAGTGATGGGGACATGGAGAATGTGGCGCTGACGGAGTCTTCAGGCCAAACACTTCGAGAGAAGATGGTTTACATGTCTGTAGGTGATTCTCATCACCAAGGAAACCACAGTGAGTGGGTTTTGATCAATGAAGTTATTGATGGGCTAACTGTGGTAAATTTGGATTTGTTTGGGCCGCAAATCCATTAAGCCAGAGGTTTTCGAAGTGCAGCCCACAGCACATTTTTGTTCATGTTCTACTATTAGTTAGCACTGAGTTTAGCAACCATTAAAGAGACAAAAAAAACAACAGCCGAAAACTAGTAAACACAATACAAACTTAACCCAATGACACCACTCGTCATTCAGTCACACAATAATAAATTATTGCCTTGTCGGTTTCTCTAGCCTCTTCAATCTCCCCGTGTCTTCACCCGCTTCCTTCTTTGTTCTCTGCGTTGGTGGCGTACGCGCGTTGGACACGTAAACGATTCCTCGAAGTACTCAAATTATTCCAATAATTGCTACAGCCTGAATGTCAGCTGTGTGGCAGTAAAAAGACGTAGCAGCGGAGTGTGCACAAGTTTTCCATTGCGGCACCAAACTGGGAAAGTTTAATCTGATCAACCCACACACATTTGAAGCGGCGTCACACAGGACAGCACAAAGTCATTAGCTATAACAGAAAAGATCAAGGCCCTGACGGTGGTGAGTAATATCGGGTTTATATACTTCATTGAGCGCCTTGAACCTTGCTATATTTTGCCTAGCTGCCACTACATTGTGGATGAAACTATATGTCATATGTATAATGATGTAAATGGGTGACATTCCATTTCCTACATTCCACACTACAAAATAAATACATGTATACTTTGTGTATCAGCCTATACAGTATTTAAAGCTGCAATATCAGTATTGTATTGGAAGCGAAAAAGGAAACCCCTAGATGGAAGTGACTGATTTAGCGGCAATGTTTGAGTTGATGAATTTTGTCTTTTATTCTCACAGGTGTGGAGGATAGCGAGAGCTGCGAAAACGGAAACGGAGCAGCGAGTGCACTTCTGCACATCGACGAATCGGACGGTGTTGACGAAGTCGGCCGACAGCGCAACAAGACCAAGCGACGATCTGAACCTCGACAAGTCCAAACAGGTAACATTTACTCCAGTTAACACTTATTTACTTATTTACTTATTGAATAATAACAATCACTGACCAGTCCAGGGTGCACCCTGCCTCTCGCACGAATTCAGCTGGGATAGGCTCCAGCAGAGGCAGCAGGGGCACCCGTCTTAGGAGGCATGCCATGGCTGTCTGCTACAATCCACCTGGGAGCGACAAGGGGCTCTCAGGCTATAGATAGCTGTGGTCGCTGCACCAAACCATCTGTCACGCTCATGTTGCATCCTTTCACAACTATCACAACTTTTCACAACAGTTAAACTCCTCCACTTGAGGCAGGATGTCACTTCTCATGCATGCAATTCCAACTTTGCCTGACTCGAGACGTGTCCTCAAACTTGGAGGTGCAGCTGCACAGGACCATGTTATGATGTTATCCACACCTTAGCTTGCACATGCATTGAAACGCTGTTCATCAGAAAGTCCAGCATCTTTCACTGACAGAATGTCCATTTGTGACCAAAGGTGGAGCCCCTGAAGCTCACAGCTGGATTGGTCTTTACTGAAAACTTTTGCTGTTGTGAAAAGTAATTAAACCCTTTATTTCTTCTTTGTAGCCATCATCATTGGTCCATATGGTCAACCTCTGACGGTATATCCCTGCATGCTCTGCGGCAAAAAGTTCAAATCGCGAGGCTTCCTGAAACGGCACACCAAGAATCACCATCAGGAGGTTCTGACCAGGAAAAAGTACCAATGCACCGACTGTGACTTCACCACCAACAAGAAAGCCAGCCTCCACAACCACATGGAGGTACATGCTCTGAGCAGCAAGGCCCCCTTCGAGTGCGAAATGTGCGGCAAGGAGTTCCACCAGCAGTCAGCGCTGTTCTCCCACAGACTGCAGCACCACCACCGGGAGCCCAAGAGTCAGGTGCCGGCACCCGCCAAGACGCACAAATGCAAGTTCTGTGATTACGAAACTGCCGAGCAAGGACTGCTCAACAGACACTTGTTAGCCGTTCACAGCAAAAGCTTCCCTCACATCTGTGTGGAATGTGGGAAAGGCTTCCGCCACCCATCGGAGTTGAAGAAACACATGCGCACGCACACAGGTGAGAAGCCTTACTCCTGCATGTACTGCGACTACAAGTCTGCCGACTCGTCCAACCTCAAGACTCACATCAAGACAAAGCATAGCAAGGAGATGCCATACAAGTGTGAGCGCTGTTTCCAGACGTTTGCAGAGGAGGAGGAACTGAACCAGCATGCACTCACGCACGAGGAGAATAAGACCCACCATTGTGCTCACTGTGACCACAAAAGTTCCAACTCCAGTGATCTTAAACGCCATATCATATCTGTGCACACCAAGGACTACCCGCACAAATGTGCTGTGTGTGGCAAAGGCTTCCACCGGCCGTCGGAACTGAAGAAGCACTCTGTCGCCCATCGCACCAAGAAACTCCACCAGTGCCGACACTGCAACTTCAAAAACGCTGACCCTTTTGTCCTCAGCCGCCATATCTTGTCCGTGCACACCAAGGAGCAGCAGCAGGCCTCCCCTGAAATGAGTGAGGACAAAAGGACAGAGACACACGCTCCTGTGGCGACCCCTAAAAAGTCTGCATCGAGTGGCTCAGCTGGCTCTGGCCCGCCCACTAGAGTGAGTGCAGCCAGCTTAGCGAGTAGCGTGACTGTGGTTATTGGCAAAGGACAAAAAGAACGTAGAATCTACCAGTGCCAGTACTGTGACTACAGCACGGGGGACGCATCGGGATTCAAGCGACACGTTATTTCTATCCACACAAAGGACTACCCGCACCGCTGCGAGATCTGTTCTAAAGGCTTCCGGCGACCATCAGAAAAGAACCAGCATATCTTGCGCCACCACAAAGATGTGGTCCAGGCAGAGTGATAAGACTGTGACCATCACACCCAAGCCACTGCACCACTCAACATAACCATATGGCGCTTATGCTGCACTTAGCCTGTCCTCTTGTTTACTTCTCTTTTACATCCTCTTTGTCTCTCCACATGTATACACATGTACATAACACAACGCTCTTGGGGAGCAGCAGAACTCTCTGAAGACTTGCACTTTTAACTGCATTCTCCATGCTGAGGGACAGTTTGCATGGCAGGTAGTGCAAATGTCTGTTTTTCTAATATTTTGCAGACCACAACCACACAATCTTGAAAACTGAAGTCTCCAAGTTTGGATATACTAGACAGATCAGTGAGAATTAGGAGCATGTATTTGTCGTAGCACTAGACAACCCAGTAAAGTTGAATGCAATTACCTTAAGGTGGATGCTAATTATGTACAAGTGCCATCAAAAGCATATCTTGTGCTTCCTGGTGCTCAAACCGCCACCTCTCTGTAACATATTGTGACAAAATACACAAGCCCTCGTGTGTACATCACACAGAGGGGCGACAATCTATTTACACTTTTACAACCATGGACGTAAAGTGAAGAATTCACATAATGAGTTAATGTGATGCTCTCAAATTTTTTTCTTAGAATCAAGCAACTGATAATATTTTCTGCCAGGAAGGGAAACCCCTCATAGATTCAAAAAGCAAAAGTTTGTCTTGTTTTCATGTTACATCAAACATTTTTGTCTGAATGTCATGAACAAACTTGTTTTCTTATAAATAGAAATATGTTAGACTGAAGTAACAACCTAATTGATATCTGCTGGCTAAAAATACCCTTATATCAGTGTCCTTATTTAAACCGTGGCACCACTAGGATCCATTGAAACTATGTGGCGCGCCGATAAACCGAAGTCTGCTTTTACCAACACACACTGTTTATGCCAGAAGGGAAAAAATGTAAATGTTTTAGAACTGCAGAAGACAGGTGCTGGTGTACTTTTTTTGTACATTTTTCTTCATTTTTTCCCCATCTGTGATTGTTTTCAAAATATTTATTTCATTTACAAGTTGTTGTATAGTTGTTTAACTAGACTTCTATGGGACGTAAATTATTGTTTTGTATACAAATCTGTACAAAGCGTGTAGCTGTAAACACGATGAAAGTGAGTGTTGTTTTGGATGTATGTCACTGTATTTGTTAAAAAAAAGGTAATAAAAAAAGTATTTCAGCTGTTTTAAATTTTATTTGCACACATAAAGGTTCATCCGGACAGCAGCTTGTGTAAGTCAAGCCGCCGGGCACTCACCTGGGTGAAGAAAAAGTGTTTAACGTCACATCATCATGCCTTACACATAAATCTTTCACATATGAGTTGTACCATTGTGGGAGAGGAATGCAGTATTTTCAGGTAGGACTCCAGTGTTGAGGGAAAACTGGGTAAACTTCTCCAGCACATCTGGGCTGAGGTCCACTCCACGGCCTGTGTGGAACCGCATGACAAAGGTTAGTCTACTATGGTGTGGTGACCACTGAAGATTTCATGTGAAAATGTCATTACCGTAGAGCTTGTTTACCACTGTGGGATTACCCCCGTCTAATGTAATGGTTTGTGTCAGGGCGTACTGGTCGTACTTGACATCCACCACACGCATGTCATTGGCATTGCCCCAGCCTGATGGACAGAGGATCCCATGAAAGCACAGCCAAATCATACATGCCAATCTGTATTTTTTTATTTTGGCATATTTTGTGGCATTTTTTACTCATGTGCCGGGAATTTTATAAAAGTACTGTATATTGTAAAATGTCATTTATAATAGTCATCATCACAATAACACGAGCTACTGGAATGGCTGTATTCCAACCAAAACTCAAAATCAGAATCCTGGATGCCACTTCCTGTTGACATGTCCGGGAAGACATTTATTGACACACACATGAGCATGAGTTCTGTTTTCTGTCTTAAACAGCTATTTTCTATGATCATATCTACAATATAGGGTAGTATGCGAGTCAAGGTGACTATAGGGGTGTTATTTCATGTCTTGAGGGCTCTAACAATGGTAAAAAAAATTGTGTTTTAGAAAGTCATGAAGAGGTTTTCTATGCTCTAACGATGAAAATTTATGTTTATTAAAATTGGATCCTCCTTTGTAGAAATTCACTTATTGCGTTGGGTTTGGGACCAATTGACGATATTGTGATAACGACGAATTATTGTTAGCTCACAAATTAGAAACAGTGCCATTTATTCTTTTGTAAGCAATGCGTCTAAAATTCCATTACATTTAGCCTGAAGTTTGGTTAGTAGATTTTTAAAAATGTTTTGTCCTGATTTTTCTCAAGATGCCACCTCCCTGTGGTGCTCTTTGAAAACCGTGCAGGTGTACTTAATATTATGATTGATTACTATATGCCACATGTAACTTGTAAAAACACAAATTTAAACAATAATGGCTTTTGTAAATGATTAACCTAATTGATTTTAAAGGATAACAGACCAAAAATAGCCAATTTGTCAGCAACATTAATTCGCAATGTAGTCACTCATATTTAAAAATCTCAATTACATTTCTAGTGCCCGCTGTTGGTTGTGCTCAAAATGCTTTGGAAGACAACATACATGTAATTAAAATTGTAGTCTTTAGAAAAATGGTTAATTACTTATGGCAATTAGTTGCCAAGTCGACCCGCGCTCTTGCACAGACGTTTTGGTTGATGGCGTCCTTTTTTTTTTTTTTCACAAATTTACACTCTCACAATTCACAATCCTTATGTGAGTCTCCAAAAAAAGCCTCCGCAAATTTGTGTACATTATGATGAGTATATAACCAATCTACAGCGACGTTGTAATTATTAACATGCACGTATTCCACGCCGATGGAACTACTTACTGGCGTATTAACACCTAGCTAGAACATACCTAGCTAGAACACACCTAGCTAGAACACACCTGCTAGCTACTAGGCGGCGGCAACCAACTAGCTTCACCACAGAATAGACTCGCCTACAGCACGTCAGCTTTCCTCTCAGAATGCCTCAAATCACTTCAAAAAAGGTAAGGCTACATATTTAAGTTGACACATGAACACCTTAGTAACTTTATGTTCGTGTGTACACTCACTTGTGTATATGAACTTTCCAGGTATGTCCGTCTTCCTTGCCAGGTTGTTCATTCTCCAGCATGAGCCGTCAGGTCTGCTCAGAAACAACTGAAACATGCTTAGGAATTCTCCTTCATTAAATCCCTGCAGCTTCTGTCTCACTCACTTTAAACTTGCATATGATATATCCAGGTCACCTTCTGCAGTTGGGCTTAGAATGGCTGTGCCCATTTTCATGCTGGCACGGTGGTTGACAAACCATTGACCGTTGGAGGCAAAACCAATCAGGTACCACTTCCCTGCCATCTGAGGTGCAAGATATTGTGTTTGAATGTGAATTATCCAAAAAATCCTCTGAGAATGCTTACCCCCTGTACATTGAAGTCAGCTGGGGGCATGACTTCGGCAGACACCCCCATGGAGGCGAGTGTGGCGGCCAGCAGTGTCAGCAGCAAGGTCATAGCGATGGTGAAGAAGTAGAGTATGGCTGAAGAGCGCGTCTGCTGGTAATAATGCTCTGCCTGCCTGACATCTGTTCATTTATAGTGGAAGGCTGACACACAACTTTCTCACCCCCTCAACTCTCTCACTCACACATGCATGAGAAGCCTCATTTTTAACCCCATGAGGGTAGAATTCCACAGAAGATGTGCTTGATGGTACCAAAATCATATTTACAAATGCAGGGCTGCTCCTGGCCAAACTGAGGCCCTCCCCTTTTACAAAATGAGTCACAAACAAGAATTTAGGGTACAGTGAAAAAAAAGGTCACATTTCCCATCTTTATGACATAACTGACCCATTAAAAGACGTTTTTTATCCTATTTGACTTGACCCTGGATTTAGTTAGATGCATATTTTGGAATAATAAGACTACAGTAATTTTTTATCAAGGTTGCATAGTTAATGTAAATTCATATGACCAAATATAGTACATATAATAAGAGTAAATAAGCCATCTGAGACAAATAAGACTAATGCTTGGGTGTGCAGCAGCTGTACCATTACACCACCACGCTGTCAGATTGCTTATGTCTTCATCTTCTTTCCTTCCACATCCTTTGCACAGTTGCTGAAAATGCACCCTCTCCATGAATTGTGGGGCCCTGAACTAATGTGGTACATTGCCGATTTTTGCAGCGTTGCAAGTTTTGACTAAAAGTGGTAAACAAAACAGCAGCTCCTGTCTGGCGAGTTCCACGGCAGAATTAAATTCAGATGTCAGCAGTTGCAGCACAAACGCTTCCACAGATTGGACGGCCAATGCCATGTGAACTGAATTGGTTAGTCTATTCTAATGTTTTTTTCCCTCTCTCTCTTTTGTCTCATCATTCAACTGACAGTCACACCAAATCCTGATAATGACTTCAGTCAACAAGAAAACTGCTTTCAGGTTTGGAAACTGATTCTTAGTAGGTGTAAAAACAGTCCTATTGTACTGTGATATATTTGCTTCAGAAGCTGTTAGCATTATAACTCTTTTTTTTTTTTTAAACAGGTGTCTGCCGCACCGGCATCTCTCCAGGTCACTAATGTGTGTAAGTGACAGGAAGAAAAACTCTGACTTTCTTGGAGCCACATGTTGATTTGTATGTTTAATAGAGGTCATTTGCTACAGCACATCTGACTACGCAAATGAGTTCTTTACACTTAGAGAAAGCAATTGGAATGCGTCAGCACTGTTGAATTCATTTTTCTAGGATTTTCAGACACCATAAAGGATCAGATGATTCCTCTGGACACCCCTGACAACCTCAGTGACCTCATCACCTTGGGAGTTCGCATTGAAAAGTGCCAGTGTCACAGATTGAAGAACCTATGTAGCTGGGAGGCAGCCGCTTTACTCCAACGGACAGGATCAAGCGTCAGCGATTGTGGTTGTGCATCTGCTGCGGACAGGGGAGTCAACCCATCTTCCACTGTCCCGTCCGTTCTGACCCAACCCCACCAGTGACCACTTATGTGGAGAAGTCCTTCTTGTTAGATGTGGCATCCAGCCGGCTACAATTGCCAGGTATGCTCTCCTGGGCTAGCAATAGCATATGAATTCATGCTTTTATTGACTCTGGTGCAGACGATAGTTTTGTGGATGAGGCCCTTGTTAGACATTATGCCATTCCTCTTGTTAAAACACCTGTGTCAAATGTTATGCGCTCACTTAACAGGCACCATCTGGCTAGTGTCAGTCATCAAAGCATACCTTTCTCGCGCCGTGTTTCCAGCAACCGTCACTCGTCTGACTTTCATCATGCCCTCTCGCTCCGCACCCCTTGTATTAGGGTTTACCTGTTTGGTCAAGCGCAATACCGATGTCAACTGGACTGAATCCTCAACCAACAATTAGATAATGTTCTTCTACAACAACTGTGTTCGTTCGGCCATTCCACGCACTTCCCCTCCTTGCTTTACAGCAGAGGTAGGGAACCTATGGCTCGGGAGCCAGGTAGGGCTCTTTTGATGACTGTATCTGGCTCTCAAGCATTTACCACAATAAAAATGTATTTTTGCTAACATTTTAAAGTAAATATCACAGAAATCACTGTTAAAAATATTCAAAATCAACAACTTTCTTATGCATTTTAATCCGTCCATCTATTTTCTACTGCAATACAGCCAACCATATCTATCTTTCCTGATGATATTTTCCAGGTCAAACACCAAAACTCGATTATTACTGGGTAATGCGGTAGTGTACCTCGGTCATTAAGATGTAAATGTAAACTTTCCTCCTTTAGTCAAATAGTCACCTAGCTAAAGCTGCAGAACCAAGCCTTCTGACGAAGATGGCCAAAAGAATGAAATATACTGAGTACGGTGCAAAACCATGCAGCAGCAGAAGTTGCATTAATGGCAACAAGTATTTGATTTATTATTAGACACTGCGCTGCTCACGAAAGTGTGCTGGCCACACCCGATTGGCGTGGGGTAGTGTGCCTGGTCTACATAATTAGAGCCCATTATATCTAAAACTGTTGGTCTTACATAAAAATGCACACATTTTATTGCATTCAATGTTTAAAAAATGTATATGGCTCTCACAGATACACATTTTAAAATATCTGGCCTTCATGGCTCTCTTAGCCAAAAAGGTTCCCGACCCCTGCTTTACAGTCTCTGAGAAGATTGACCTCAGAGACAAGGCCCGGCCCCTAATCCTCATCACTTGTATGATTGCACCATTGACCTTCTGCCGGGTGTTGTTTTACTGCTTTTCGTCTTGTACATTGTGTCCAGACCAGAGAGGGAGTTGCTGGAAAAATATATTTCCACATCTTTCACATCTGGTCTTATTTGGCCATCTTCTTTTCTGTTGGCTGCTGAGGTTTTTTTTCAAGAAGAAAGATAAATCATTCTGTCCCTGCATTGACTACCATGCATTAAACAATATTACAGTCAAGAACAACTTTAATTTAATTCTCGCTTATAGATTTTTAACTATACTTGACTTTCGTAGTTCATATCATTTGGTCCGGGTCCAGGAGGGGGACAAGTGGAAGACCATATTTAATACCCCTCTCTTAGTTACGCCTTTTGGACTCACAAACGACCCCACTGTATTTCAGAGATTGTTTGTTCATTTTACAGTATGTCATGGTGTATTGCAGAGCTCCATTTAAGCATCAGAAGCATATCATATTTTTACTTTCAACAGCTCAACAAGAGACAGAACCCACACAATATCCTAATATCGAGGGGTTGTCATGATATGCTAAACACCTGTGATGGAAAAACTTGGATCTCCACACACTATACAGTCAAACAATCTATAACCATGTCATGCATTCATAACAGAAAAGAGTCCAAAGGCAGTGTGGTGTCTATTAACAATAATCGGTGCAAAGCTGCCCTCTATAGGATAACTGATTATTCATTCAATGTATTCATTTCATATGTTTATGACTGTGGTTGTAGTTTGCAGTGTAGAATTTCAGTGCATTATATGCAAGCTGTTTTTCATATTTGCACCTCTCACATAACTGAAGAAGGTAATTTATTACAATTAACCTCAAGATAACCACATTCATCCAGCATAGATGGCAAATAAAACATCCAATGCACTGACTTGTACAGTTCATGAGGACAAAGTATTGATTTAAACTATTTTCTCCACCCACAATATGAATTATGAGAAGGAGAGAGAGCACATTAAATATTATATGTAGCAATGATGATTAGCCCTGCATTAACAATAAAGGCACTTAACAACACAAGCAAAAATTATTTTTTTATTTTGTGTACATAATAAAATGATGTACAGTTGTCGGATACGTACTGTATTTTAAAAGTGCAGTTGCATGTATTTTTGAGAACACTATGTTACCACTGAAGAAAGAAACTAGACCACGTCAGGGGGCCCTGCGCGAGAAGACGTTGAGGCGTCAGCCATGGTGAGGAAGTCAACCCAGTTTTGGTAGAAGCCTCGTGAATTTGTTCCCGTGGCGTCGGCGAGCCCCCACAGGCGTCTCTGGCCCGATTTGTTTCTCAGGGCCAGCTGAGCCTCCCTCTCTGTCATGTTGAAACTGATGTTGATCACTTGTGCCACCAGAAGGTACAGCAGGCTCCCTGTGACTATGACGCTGTACCAGGCACAAGTGAAGCACAGAGCTGAGCTGAAAGACAAAGTAATTCAGATATGGTATATCTCAACTGACTATGAGCATAAAGATGATGATCTAATTGGAGGCTTAGTAAGTGCTATTATCTTTCAGCAATGCTACAACACCATTGATGATGTCAGAGCTGACCTTTAAGTCAATTATTTCAGAAACGACTCACGTCCGGCATAGTAATTGTAGCACCACCTTTGCAAATGAGCAACACATGCAGTACATGATGTCAACATAAATTGTATCAGCCATACCTGGCCTGAGTGTAGACACCGGGGCAGTAGAAGAGCGCGCTGACCAGGTACTGTTGAGGACATAGGCTGTGTAGCACCAAGCTGATTCCGTACACAGACGTCAGCAGGAACACACACAGGGTCAACAGGAAGCTGCGGTGGTTAGCCTGTCCTACACAACTGTTTATCCTAAAACATAGCACATACACACAAACAAACAATGATTTTTTGGGTGTTAAAACCCTGTGTGATTGGCCAATCCTTTTTTTTAGGACTGCTATGAATACTTAAACTGAACAGAAAATTTATGTTTTGTTTTTAAAAATGTAGTAAATTATCTAATAATCACATTTTTTGCTGTGAATACTAGATTATTTAAAATAATATTGAAGTGATTGAAATGATTTATTTTAAGTTTTTGCCAAAATATTTTTTGTACACTGTCTACTGTCTCAATATGCACAATAGACTGTACAATATTGCACATAACAAACAAGTCTGTTTGCCCTGTACTGTATCATTCTGCAGAATCGAGTGTCCAAACAAAGCACCCAAAGCGTTGCTGACTCACTGCGATTTGATAAAGAAGGTGGGGGTCACCATTGATTTCAAGAAGGAATTCATCTGAAAGGACAGATGGCACCCCCCTCTGCTTCCCACCATTTTCACCAACAAGATTCATCAAGAAAGGTATTTGCATATGATGTTATATGTTCATTCATCCATTTAATTTGACATGTATAATATTTTGCATTGTTTTCTGCATGTAAAACTACAGTGGTGTGAAAAAGTGTTTTCCCCCTGCATGTTTGTCACACTTAAATGTTTCAGATCATCAGGCATATTTAAATATTATAACTTTTGAACTTTTGAACACAAAATGTAGATTTTAAATGAAACTTTTATTGTTAAGGGCGAAAGAAAATCTAAACCCACAAGTGGTGAAAACATGGAAGTGGTGAAACGTCCCAGTAGTGAACTGTCCAAAAAAATGACCCCAAAAGCACAGCGATGACTCATCACAAAAGACCACACAACAACATCCAAGAACTGCGGGCCTCACTTAAGGTCAGTCTTCATGACTCCACATGACTCATGACTCCATAAGAAATATGTGTGACAAACATAAGAAATCAGGAAGGGGGCAAACACTTTTTCACACCACTGCACAATAATTCTCGGTAAAATGTATTTTTTTTGTTATTGTTTTTGGGTATCTGGAGGTCGGCATCCGGATTAGATACCCGAGCTACCTTAACTGGCTCCTCTGGATGTGATCTCTTCAGTAAACTCTTGAGTAAACTGTATTTTTATTGTTTATTACTTAACGCTTTATAATTTTTTTACGTTTTTGTATGAACTTTCGGAACAAATTCTTAACGAAAACCGATGTGCTACTGAGTAGCACACTTATTAGAAACACATTAGACCTATTAGAAGTTAAAGGGGTACTGCAATATTTCACAATCCTTATGTGAAACATGAACACATATAATGCAGAGGAAAGGGAAAGAAATAACGCGAGAAATCGACTTAACATGAGCTTGCTAACAATGCACGTCATTGGGACACAGCTGTTTTTAGTATATTTGCATATACACATCTTTTTAAAATGTCCGCTCCCTCTGCTATGTCAAAACAGGTATTTTTTTGTTTATTTCATTACATAATCTCTTTACATGCGATAAAGTAACGACTTAAAAAGATACTGAGAAATGCACAGTGTATGCACAGACCAGACACAGTGGTGGTCCAGGCGTTGGACACAAGCCCTGCATGTTCTACAATGTCCTGCCCTGGGTGGTCGCTTTATTTTGCACACTGTACACCAGCTCCATTTTCCACTTTCCGCTGTGTGAAACTGTGATTTAGGTCGTGTGCAAGATGACTGGACACTTAGATCTGGCAAATCCTTTACAGCTTCCTCAGTATTCTTGACAAATCCTGGACCTTTCTTAGTCCAAACCAGAGAGACAATAGTCAGGATCATCCCGGTGGTCACGGTGCCCAGCTGCATCTGGTTCACGTTGCCGCGAGGTAGAATCTCAGTGAGGAAGAGGTAGTACATATAGGCCAGAGAATAGAGAGCCAAGGTGAGGAAGAAGAGTGTGCGTCTCTTCCTCCTGTGGGTGGCGTAGTAGAGCCACAGCACCAGGCCAGGAAGAGCCGTGAGGATCATGATACCTAGTAGGTAGTGTAGTGCCGCCACACGCAACAGCAGAGGCAACAGAACCAGTGCAGGAACCATGCTGATCTCCAAGTTGTCAATCAAGGCCCCCAAAAGGGCAGGGTGACATCCACCTTTTGGTGTCCTGTCTCTCAGCCACCTACATGGATGAATAAATTCATATTTGGACAGACAGGTATAGGTGCATGGATGGATTGATGGATTCATATTCACACATATAAATCTTTTATTTCCTTCCTACCTGTTAAAGGCCTCGTCCACATCTTCACAGTCACAACAACATCCATGCTGGAAGATGTCACATTCACAACAACACATTGGATCGTCTGGTTCTGGAGGCTTTAACTTCTCCCATTTCATGGTGGCACACCTTCAACAAGCAACACTTTGAAACAAACCTATTGAAACTACAGCTGCATATCCCTCTAATACAGAGTAATGATTTGCCCCACCAAATATCAAAAACACAGCATCAGAATTTCAGTAAGTCACAAAATTAGTGATTATGAATGAATACTTTAGCAGCAACTATCTTTTTATAATATATTCCACAGGGTATTTACAAAATTAATAAGTTCTATAATCAGACCTGAGAGCTTGTAATGTCATTTGTTGAAAGAAGGCCACTGTGTCCATTGAGACAAAGTATCTGGGACAACAGTCGTCAATACTGTACTATATAGCAAATGAGCTTTTGTCCAAATATGTCATAATTTGACATTTTATTTCATCATCCTATCAGGTTTTACCTTAGAAATAATAATTTAGTTTTTATAACTACAGTGATAAACAGTGAATACCTCTCTGACAGTGTCAATCAAAAAAGTGAGAAGTAGTAAAGGCAGAATCATCTCAGTAGAAATTACCTTTCTAAACGAGTAACATTAAAGATTACAGAGAAAATTAAATTCATAACTTACCTTGTACTGTAAGTCCAAACTCTTTTTTAAGATTTCCAGGGAATTTGAATGCACTCTTGAGGAAAATTAAGTAAAAATGTGTATTATATTTCCTTGTTTGATGAAGTCTGTGGTAAAAAACAAAACAAAACAGTAAGTCACATCTCTGCTGTGGTAGCTCTTTGGCGGAAGTGTGTCAAAGCAATGAGATGGGTGTCATTTGTAGCATTCCCATGGTGGTCCACGGTAGTAACGCGTTGCACTCTCTTCCTCACAAAAAGTTCCTGAAGTACTTTTCCCCGAATTGCTCCTTTAAGTCGTAGAATTAAAAACACATTCTGATTGGTTGGTGTTGTAGATGATACACACTGGCCTGTCTGTGGAATATGAGCCACATGACAGACAGGGTTTTGTAGATGAATGAAACGGAGTGATGATCCACGGGGCAGCTCCACCCCCTGGGATCACATTTCCTCCCAACACAAGCAACCTGACCTTGCCACTCACTCACAGAAAACTCTACAAGACTTCAGTGTGCCTGATCCACTTGTGGGTCTGTTAGTGTCTTTGCATTCCACTGTGTGTGACGACAATCCAATGTGATAAGATAGGAGCTGCATGCTGGGGCTGTTTTCCCTGTTACAAACTTTCATTCATTCATTTTCTACCGCTTATCCTTACGAGTGACGCTGGGGTGTTGGAGCCTATCCCAGCTGTCTTTGGGTGAGAGTCGGGGTACACCCTGGACTGGTCGCCAGCCAATTACAGGGCACATATAGACAAACAACCATTCACACCACACTCACCGCACATAAAATGTATCAACTTAGTACAACATGACCCAAACACGTTTTGTCTGCTTCAATAATAGTAGCTCTAAAAAAATGACATTTTGAGTATTTTCTAATATGGATTCATGGTTTAGTTATGAGAACCACACTGACCATCCCAACAGTGTTATTTAGCTATGAGAATAGCCATACACACTCCGCCATCATCTAAACAAGGGCTGCTTGCATTATGAGGTATGAGTGGGGCCACTGAAACCTTTTTAATGTCCATGAGTGTAAGTCTGGATGGACTCAATCAATGCAGGCAAAAGCTGCTGCTCTTGCTCCTGTGGTTTTGAGCTTCCATTAGTCTTGATGGAGGCCGGAACTGGAGATACACTGGCCGCCTCTAATCTATTTTGAAGAAATTACTACCACGTCATGAGTTGAACAGTAGATACTGGATTTCCAACACATGGAAACGTGGCTGTGCTTTTGCAGGAGATGGGGCTTATTTTCATTTCAGTGCTTCATACGATAGTGATGGGATGTTACGGGTAATGTGCAGTCAATACAGTAGTGCAAAGTTTGGACTCAACGTGTGTCTAAAATTTTGACCACACCGTACGTACTATTCGTGTTAATAATGTCAATGTAAAGGTTAGAGTCACATCAATGACAGCTCTTGGCACCATTTTACCATACCCTTAGAAAGCAGACGAAACAAGTTACATCCCTTGCAATCCGTGAATGAAGGAAGCGAAAACAGCATTATACCACTGCATAATTAACTGTTTTATTTCATGAGACACATTAACTTTACAGACACATGTTTTGTCACAACACAATTCCAACAGACTCATTCATTCACATTTTACATATAATATCAAGTATATAGTCCACATAATCATTATCGTCACACATTGGAGGTAAGAGGGAATGGAAGATGGCCCCGTTCTCCTCCCCTTGTCCCTTTATTCATGTGCATGTTCCCATTAGACTTTCCTGTCTTTGCAGCACCTGACTTATTTTAATTGCAATTTGATGATGGAGGAATAAATAAGTGCTGACTGGTCCATATTGAGTGGATGACAGTAGACACTAAATCAACAATGTAAAATGTGTGCACATGATATGGAATGTCTACTAGGGGGGAGGGAGTAAACACAAAGGAGTTCACATTCAGAAATAGGACCATTTAATCTGCACTATACAGTACTGCACCACCACACTGGAAGGAGGGGCTTAAAAGGTGAGGAAGAACTCATTCCTCCAGGGTTCGGAAAGCATTCTGCATGTCCTCCAGCAGCTGGGTGTACTCTGCTTTTATCTTAGCCTCACCATCCTTGACAGGGTCCTGGCAGGTACGAGACACAAAACGCAATTATGTTTTAAAAACACTATTTCCCCCACTTCAAAATGAATACGCCATTGATAATTTGCATCAGTATTTGCAATAAAAGTGACTGTTGTAATAATTTGATTAGCATCAGCTACCCTTCTCTTTTCAGTTGCCATTGTTCACTCGTGACACAGCCCAGGTTTAAGTCCTAATTATGCATCACACTCTTATTAAACACATTTGAAGTACTACAAAATGTATAGATACTCTCCAATAATGAATGATAATGTAAGATGATCAATCAACAGATGGAATTGAAGTCTCTGTGTTGCCTTTGGCCTGGTCATCAAACTATATTTTTACATTCTAGTCTTCATTTTCGTAATTTAGCACTTTATTCTCATATAATTTCCCCTCACAACATGTTGACTCAATTGTTTAAAGATGGAACATTAAAGTTGTAATAAATTTGTATGTTTGATATTCAGTTTTCCCACAATTAATTCTTACTTAATTCTCTAAACCTTTTTCTCATGATCTTATAATTAAAATTATATCACATTGGTGTGTTTGCTAAGAAAGACAATTGTAAAACTAGAAGTGCTACTTTAGTCATGACCAACGATAAACATACATACACACCTTAAACTTCATGGAGCTGATCTTATACAAGATCTCCCCCATGTGCTCCCTGATCATGGCCCAGGTTATTTTGTTGTCGCTCTGAGCAGTCGACTCCACGGCGTGTCGTGCCATGTCGTAAAAGGAGATCATGTTGGAGAGGATGCCAACAGTTTTGTAGAAAGGACAAAATCTGTTGGTAAAGACGGGAGAACATCACATGAGGACGTTTTGCTCAAGGTGTTGTGGTACACGGGTTGGTTTTGTCGTCACCTGTCATACGGGGTGTAACCGTTCTGTTGCAGGAAATCATCTTTAATGAGCTTTGCGACTTCCAGCGTGATCTTGTCGGTCTCTGCCAGAGAAGCCTGACAATGAGATGTACCCATGATGACTTTGTCGAGCTTCAGTTATATGAGCTTACATGCTTTTATTCCTCACCTTTCCTACAAGCTGCACTATCTCAGCCAGGTCCTCCTCTTCCTGGAGAATCTCCTTGGCTTTGGTACGAAGAGGCACAAACTCGGGGAAGTGTTTGTCGTAGTATTCATCCAGGGCTCTGGTGTACTTGCTATAACTTATTAGCCAGTTTACAGATGGGAAATGTTTTCTCTGAGCCAACTTCTTGTCCAACCCCCAGAACACCTAAGAGGAAGGGGAAACAGCTCACATACAAGCAGAAGAAGAGAGTGTAGTAAGGAATCATTACTTACCTGAACAATGCCCAGTGTGGCTGAAGTGACAGGGTCTGAGAAGTCTCCACCAGGGGGCGACACACTGGGAAAATCAGCATATAGAACCTAACACACCTCATACTCATGGTTTATTTTGAAGCATACTAACTTACGCTCCAACGATGCTGACGCTGCCTTCTCTCTCGGGATTCCCTAGGCACTTAACACGTCCGGCTCGCTCGTAGAAAGAGGCCAGCCTAGCGCCCAGGTAGGCCGGGTACCCACTGTCTGCACGCAACAAAATTTTGACAAGGTTCACAAGTTTGTATTTTTTTTTGCGTATAGGCCAGTCGCACTCAGTGTGAACTCACCAGCAGGCATTTCGGCCAATCTACCAGAGATTTCTCTCAGAGCTTCAGCCCATCGCGATGTAGAGTCGGCCATCATGCTCACGTTGTAACCCATATCTCTGAAGTATTCGGACAGTGTGATCCCTGCAGACGTGATCATGGAGGAAACTAGTAAAGACTTTTATTAAGCTCTACCTATTAAACCAGGTAGGGGTAGAGGATTACTTACAATAAGTGAAAGCAGACTTAAACATGATTTTCTCACTATCTGAAATTAATTCATACTCAACTTTTTCCTCTAAACATGTATTAACAACTAACGGTTAGAGCTCCCTGCAGGATGACAAAGCAGCCCAGGAACTAGCACTACTACCAAGTCCAAACAACGTCCAAAGTGAATTTATATCTGCATGGTGGTAATGGTCTTCTTCTTGCAGGTGGCGGAAGTCCAGTGGCAACCAACTTTGAGGTGCATTGCTGCACCTAGCAAGTTAGTGTGTAGCACTTACAAACGTTACAAACATGATTTGGTAACGGGATCAGCCGATCTCGTGGCGGAAGCTGACATTGTCTGACCTTCAAAAATACAGCGAATTGGACCCCAATCCGGAAGATCAGATTGGGACATCCCTATTCTGTATATATTAGAACTGGAACATATGACTATTCGATGGTTAATCAATTACCAAATTCATTCATTCATTCATTCATTTTCTAACGCTTATCCTCATGAGAGTCGCGGGGGTGCTGGAGCCTATCCCAGCTGTCTTCAGGCAAGAGGCGGGGTACACCCTGGACTGGTCGCCAGCCAATCACAGGGCCAATTACCAAATTAATCAACTATTTTGATAATCGTTTTTTCATTGTGTTTTTCAAATGTTTAAATATCCTCAAATTTCAGCCTCTTAAATGTGAATATTTAAAAACTTCCTTAGTACCTGTATAGATAGAAGCCTCTCTAGCAGCCACAGGCATGTTGGATGTGTTAGCAACGAGTGCCGTTCTCTTCATAATGCTCTCTACCTTGCCATCAACTTCCATAGTGAGCTGTAGGGAAAAGGTAGTGCGATTAGCAACAGTTTAAATTACCACCTTCATTTGCCCAAATGCTGTTGTTGTTCCACCAACCTCTGGGAAATCTCGCAGCACCTCGGACATTTCATTCCCACGCTCTCCGCATCCAACATAGATGATGACATCACTGTTAGAGTACTTAGACAATGACTGGGAGATAACAGTCTTTCCACATCCAAAGGCGCCAGGGATAGCTGTGGTGCCACCTTGCACGCAGCTATGAATCAAACACAGCAGTTGCTTTAAAAGCAAGCAAATTTAAAAGACATGTTAGCAGGTATCTTTATAGAGAAATCCTCACGGGAAAAGAGCGTCCAGAACTCTCTGGCCAGTGAGCAGTGGATGATTGGCAGGCAGCTTCTCTGTCACTGGGCGGACTTGGCGCACCGGCCACACCTGCACCATGGTAAACTTCTCCTTGATGCCTTCAAAATCCAGCTCTAGAACCACATCCTGAGTACAACATGGGCAGAAACTCTCTGTAGTTAATTAATAACCGCTATACTTTAGCTATTCAGTTTGCAAACACTCACAGAGACATCATAGTTTCCGGATGGAGCTACATAGGTGACGGTGCCTCTGCTGCGAGGTGGTAGCATCAGCTTGTGCTTTATGAGGGAGTTTTCGTACACCATGCCGTAGATGTCGCCACCTGTAACGTGACTGCCAACCTACAAGGAAGAAAAAATAGCTTCTGAGCAGCTGGAGCGCTAGTACAGTAGATAGGCAATTTCCTTCATTACCCTGCAAATTTGCAAATTATAGGTCTAACTTAAAAAAAGTTCTCAAATATAGAGTGTCATTTTAACAGGGTACAACAGCCACACTTTTCTTACCCGCAGACTCTGGTTAGGATTAAACTCCCATTTGATGTCTCTGTTCAGGGCACCGATGTTCACTCCTCTTGGGATGTAGATACTTTGCGTGATGTCATTGATGTCTTTCAGTGGACGCTGGATGCCGTCAAAGATTGAGCCCATGACTCCTGGTCCCAACTCTACAGAGAGGGGTTTTCCTGTGCGAAGAACTGGGTCACCCACGGACACGCCAGCTGTTGCAATGTAAGTCAGGGAAGCTGACACAAATAGATCACGGCTGAGCTGGAGCCTATCCCAGCTGACACAGCACATATTGACAATCACTCACGAATCCACATAGAGATGTTCCAACAGAAATTTGAACCTATGACCCCTGACTATGTGGCAGATTAGCTAACCATGAAAACCAGGATACAAGTCTCCTCATAAACCTGAATAGTGGCCATGTCTCCTTCCAAACGGATGATCTCTCCCACCAGCTCACTGTGGCCTACACGGACCAGCTCGTACATGGCAGCTCCAGCCATCGCTGTAGCTGTCACCACTGTGGATAGGAGATGAACAAAAAGCAAACATTGAAAATATTTCACACATGAGGCTTCAAAACCTACTGCTGACCAATAAATTGCCAAGGAGCTGATTGATCCTTGAATCATCAAATCCATAGGTGCATGCGTGTGTCTTAGCATTTAACCATGTTAGGTCTCATATGTTGATTACATATGCATGCATGTGTGCACATGTTAAATATATAACTTTAGTCATTCAGATTCTCATTCGTGCATATTCTATTTACAATAGGCCAGTAAACCATACCTGGTCCAGAAACTCCATGGACATATCCAAACTGGCTTTCTCGCTCTGCATCCTGGATCTTTGGAAGTTTTGAGGTATCCATCTTGACAGCTCTTCAACTGAAAAATCCATTGAGAGGTAGGTGAGGTGCTGACACGATATTTAGCCATGCTGATCTCCATCTCAAATGACAACAACAAGCCAGCGGACATGATCCGATGCTGCAGTATATGAATGAACGAGACTGACAGCACAGGGTTTCGACCTAACGCAGATGCTGCTGCTAAACCATTAATAATACAGTGTATGACTATCACACCACGGATATTACTATTTTGTCTGTGTCACATTCACTTATTTGCAGTAAGTGTTTCTTGTTTCGATAATTTATAGGAGCAAAGCTGATCTGTACGTGTACACGTACAAGTCAGGTGACCAGCTAGCAACGACATGCTAACGTCATCACTGCAACAAACGACTAAATCGCCATTATGTTCAAAACAGTTGACTCACCAGTAGGACGTAATGGAAATAATAAAAAAATATCCTCAGACATACATCCTACCTCGCAAAGATGTACAATTATCCAGGTTGTTACTCGCGTCTTGGATGAAGCGAGAAGCTTTGCTGTGCTAATCACCTGCCAGGCACCGGACTATCACGGGAAGAACATGTCGCCATTCTGGCTCAGACTGCCGCTTCGGTGCTGCGATCAGTGAGCCAACATGGCGGCTAATGCGCCACAGTTGCTGAGTCGACGGTGGACACTTGGCTCCATTAGATACTACGCTGCTGACACCTGCTGGACATCTTTGCTAATTTCACCCGAGTCAAGCACCTGAATGACTTTTACGTGTGTTTACGTGTGTTCTAATCAACAATTAGAATAAATTTCACAAATGTGTCATTGAAAATATATAGTTAGTAATGATATCGTATAGTAATTCTATATTTGGACTCTTTTGGTGTTCTTTTACCGTTCCATAATTCAGCTCTGCAACTGAATGTTGTCATTACGGTATTTAATGTGACTTTCAAAGACAAAACAAATTTGAATATATAAAGCACAGCTTTTTATTTATATGATTATTCATTTCTAATTACAACCAGCAATGCATATTTGGTCATTGCTAGAAATTAACTGCAGGAATCACATTCTATCACCTGTGTATTCAGTGCAGTACCGTATTTCAATTTAAAAATAGAGAAAAGAAGAAATACAGGTAGGTTATCACAATACAGTATTTTTTAGGGAATACTGAAAAACATACCACAGAAAAATCAGTTACTAGCACAAGAACTGAAATGAAACACTTGTATACTGGGAGAAACACATTTAGACACAACTAGTAGTGTTACTGCATTGGTTCATACATTTTGGATGCTCCCTGCAAACACGTCACTGAAGCATAGGTGTTTCATTTCAGTGCTGCAGTGTGCCATGAATGGGGCTTCACAAAGGGTTGGGCTAAAATGTGGGCAATGAAGATCATTGTATCTGCTTCCAAACACATTGTTCTTCCAAAGACATGAGGATACATATGTCAAAAATATTCTCCTAAAAGTCTCTTCAGTTGCACTGTCTTCAGTCTGACCATTCGTTGTCATCCAGTTCTGAGTCGTCTTCAGAGTCACTGTACTCAACTGCAATGCGCCTTGACAGAATGGTAGCCACATCATTCCCCACTGGGTCATGCTTGCTCTGCATCTCTTGCTGCTCTTGCACTTTTTTCAGCTGGATGCCTAATAACCATAATGTTACAATTACATAACCACACACAAATGTCACTTGGTGGTTCAAAAGTATACCCACCCATGCGGATCGCAGATAGTAGATCGCTTCTTGCATTCACTGGTTTTGATTCAGCTCTGACACTTCTACCCAGTCCGGAAAGGTGAGAGGGGGCAGCTGGCGGTGGATGAAGTGGAGGTGGTGGACACGGGGGAGAAGGAGCCATGCGAGGTCCTGGTGGAGGCACAGGCGGAAGAGGATAACCAGGGCCTATTTGCGTGGTGGCTCCGTTATGAGCTGCTGGTGGAGGGAAAGCAAAGGCTGTCTGGGCTGAGGGGATGGGTGGGCCTGGTGAAACTGGAGGTGGGGTACAGCTGATAGACAAAGAAAAACAAAAAGGAGGATTAGGTTGCAACTGAAATGAAAATATTTAATTCCAGCTGTGAACACGGCCGTTCTGACATACTTGTAATCTTCTGACGCACGTGCTGAACCATTCATCTTCTCTGTAGCTTCTACTGTGCTTGTTCTCTTATAGTTGATGTCAATACTGTGGTACTCGTGCTCCACAGGTGGGGAGGACTGCACATTCCCAAGTGGCTTGACATTAGAAGCACTGTGGACTGGCACAGGGGGGACAGGGTACTCTGGAAGGTCAGGCCTGGAAGAACGTGAAAGAAACATGATTTGCCATTTAAAAAAAAAGAAATTGCCGCTTTTAGGGGTGTCACAATATCTCGCGAGATTAATAATGGTAACACCGGGTCTGCTCGGAGAAGGTGTCTTACTACAGTGCACCATGGCAACGTGGCTCCCCTTGCTTTATGCTCTGCTTCACCTGACCTCTGGAGTGGCACCAGGGTTGCCCGACGCATTCATCTTTATATTGTAGTTGCAGAGATTTTAATACAACTCTCATGTAAGCTATGTGCACATGTTACTGGCCAGCATAGCAACAAACTCCCAAACTGGACTGCATGGTGAGGCACAAACCTGCCCTCTGGGGAGAGTGAGCCCTCGGAAGACGCCCCTCGCCGTAGCGTCTGCGGGTGGCGGTGATCTGGGCGGAGCTCTTTGTCGAATGCCATCATGTTCCACTCTTGTCTTCGGTTTCGAGCTTTCCTCACTTTCTTCACCTGCTGCTGGAGGGTGCTGCTTTCCACGCATCGCTTCTGCTCCTGGGAGACGTGCATGGAGGGTAAAATCATGAAGCAAAAACATTTTATTATTCTGTTTGGAGGTTGGAGTAGTAGTGTAAAACCTTTCATGTTTTATGTATGCAGCCCTGCTGGAAAAGGTTTGGAGACACATGTATTAGATCGTTAGGAACAACTCTCAGTATGATGCAGTGCAGCTGCACCTGCAAACTATAAGGATAAACATCTCTCTCGGCATTACAGTATCTTTAAAAATGCATATTTTACGTTTTGTGTGGTTAGTGTATCTTAAAATAATATTGTGCACTCACTCTTTGCCTCCTCTTTTCTTTCCTCTTGTCCTCTGTGTCCTGTAGCATCTTCTCCTTCCATAATTCAAAGAAGTATGAAGGGTCTGAGTAGAACTTTATGGCGTCAGTGTTGTCCTCTCTGTTAAAAAAAAAACATGTTTCTGTCCTGTTTGTTGACTTGTTAAGTTGATAATAATGCTGTTGGAGTACCTGTAAGTGGTGAGGTCGTTGAGCGGAGGAGGCTGGTCGCTGATGTCGTACATCTCAGCCACCGAGCTTGGAGCGCTGCATCTGGACAACACCTGCTGGTCCTGGATAGTCGAGCTTTTGAACGCCTTTCTCAGGTTTATGGCCTGAAGAGAAACTGCAAAACAGTAAGACAGTCAGTATGGGGGTTGCGAAGGTGTCTTAACAAACTGGAAAAGTTGTTGGGACCAACCGTCTTCCACATTGGAATCTAGCTGGGTGACCTTGATTGCCAAGCGGTCGATGCGGTCCTGGAGAGAGTTTGCACGTGTGTAGAAGACGTTGGCTTCGTTGAAAAGATCCCCAAAGACATTTTCCGCATGTTTACCTGCGACAAGAAAAACACATTCCAGACAAAGTATCTGTTAATAAACGCAAAGTAAGAAATAACTCATAACACTAAAATGTAATATATACAGAATAGAGAACATTACTAAGACACTGAATATACCAAAGGTAATATACCTGAATAAAGCTAATGTAGGAGTAATTGGTACAGTATAAGCTTGTACACCATGAAATCCAATACAAGATAATAATGCTTAGAAATGACCAACAATATTTTTACTTGACTTATCTCTCACCACACCAATAAACATATTTCTTAATTAATACAATTTGTATAAAATTAACTCTTGTTTGTATCATGTTGTGGCCAACAGCTATTGTGCTTTTCTAAATCCGATGAATCTGTCTGGATTACACGAGCACCACGTGATCCATCCTCAAGCACACAGCAAGAATGGCACAGAGTACTACCCAGCACACTGCATGACTGAGTCTCTGTTCCCTCCCACTCATTCTCCATCTTATCTGCCTGTGTTTACAAAGCTAAGCAGTCAGTGCTAAGCCCCCCTATCTTCATTAAATCCCATCCCACACGCATGTTAAGCGTGTGTGTCTATCGGCCAGATGTCCAAGGGGAAATTTGTTTCCTAAAATAGCCTTGTCAGCCCCCTCATGTGTAAAAGGGACATACTATACAGGTGTACTGCTACATGAACGTGAAAATAATCATAACAATAACAATCATCTTACTCAGACTACTGAGTTGACGGATGATGGCAGACAACGTGTTGTTGTTCATACATTCCAGCTCACTGCCAATCCCATCGGGCACTGCAGTGTGGCACACGTGCCGAGGTTCTATGGTTCTCTTCACCAAAGGCATCACCTCTTGTTGGCCATAGCACCTGCAAAGCAGACAGACAACATTTGTCAGGATAAATCCCAGCACAAGTTAACCTCATATCTTTCATATCTTACCCTACAAATTATGCAACATTTACCGGTAATTCCATGAGACACAGTTTCATCCATCTATTTTGTGCACACATTGCAAGTTTAGCCCATCATATATCTTTTACAACCCATGACAGCAACATTCCATCATTGCTTTTAAATGGCATGTTTTCAAGTTTCAATAACTATGAATACAATATTTTTCATCCTTGGTTTTATTGAAATGTTAAGTTTTTTGTGTCACTCTGTACTTCCCTCAACTAATACACGTGATTCAGAACACGGAAGTAACCGATATTTACCGTTACTTCATTCTAATAATTTGTTTTTCTACTTTAATATTTCCTTAATCACCAACCAAGACGAGTCCGAATACTTACGGCATTTTTTATTCTTTCATGTTTGCATAATTCTTTACAGCTGGCGTATATAACCCAGAATTCATTGCGCTGCTCGCTTTGGAGTAGCAAACAATTTTCGAGCAGCTAACGTGTTATCGTACGATGTGTGGTGGAAGTAACAAACAACGACTCTTCAGCCCACAAACTCGACAGGTAACGTTGTATATGTCTATAAAATCGTACTATTTATAACAGTATATGTTCAACGGAAACAACAACAAGCCATTAAACCTACCTTCAGAGTTGGGTACGGTGGTTATCTTTTCCCGCCAACGCCAGCCGGGCGGGGCAGTGGACTCTCTTAAGTGTCTCTATTCAAATTGAAATGTCCTTTTTGGTCCCCCCCCCCCCTCCGTCGCTTGTCGTGTGCCAGGTATTTGCAGGAGACATTTGTGCACAGCGGAATGCACTCTTGACAACATGACCTCTCAGTCTAAATCACAACATGAGGGGATTTAGTCAGCAGATTTACTCCTGGCAGCCAATCACAAACGCCATGGCGGACCTTTGACATCCTGTGCTTTTCCAGGCCTAATTAAGAACTCCTTCTACCCTGGACAACAGAAGAGGTGGAAGTCATCAGTTTAGATCAGCAACATTTTCAACACCATTAGGTGTGCTTTGCATCCCAATAAATAAGTCATCATTACATTTGTAAGCATTTAATTCTTGGTGACAAATGGCTGTTAGAAAGCCTGCATGGTTACCTCCTTATTTGCAGTTTGGAAATTCTTGCATGAAAACACTGCACGGTAGTAACTGTAATTGTTTTAATCATTTCAAATGTGCTTAGAAATGCTACATTAAAGAACATCACGTTAACACTTGCACAAGGAGTGGGTCTTATTAATTCCAGGGGTGGATTTACCCCTAGGCACACACAGGCAATTGCCTAGAGTGCGGAGAGTTCCAGGTGCCCCCGAGCGTCTGATAAAAAATTATTATTGATTTTTTTTCCCTTAAATTTAAAGTACATAATACTGTTTTAGTCTTGACGTGCTTAAAACGGTATCAAAATTCACTATGCACAGGAGTAAAAAGTGACTTGAACATTGTTTCATGAATAAATCAATACAGGTTTCCGTGGGTTTAAAACTTTTGACATTGCACAGAAATAATTTTACGAAGCACTGAAACATATTTTTTTAGTTAAAATCCTTCAGTCTTCACCGTAAACAGCAGCCTGCCAGTCTGTTAATATCTCAGTAGTGCTGACCTGGATTAACAGTAAACGAGACACTCACCATTTGATTTGAAAGCATCTCCTGCACACACACACACATACACACACACACAGTTTCTTTTTCACAGATGGCCTCATCTGGATTGTGGGAGGGAGCAGTGTAACCCAGATATGGAGGCTTAAATCTTTATGACTAGCACACCGTCAAACTATATACAACAAACAGGAGTGTGCTGCTTGTATAAAGACATGGTTTAATCCTAAAAGCATGACGTTACATGTCAGTGTATTGTACACTTTAGGAACTAGAAAAAAATCGTGAAAACAGCTGGAGTCTTGCAAGTGGCACATAAGGAGGTTGCCTGAGTTTGAAATGTGTTGTGATGTAGCAGTAGTTTCTGTCCTGACTGCTCAGCACTAAAGGAAGAACAGACAAAGTTGTTAATTCGTGGCACTGACAAGTTTTAACATTCAGGGGTTGACTTTTTACGCTTACCCAGTCCAGACATTTTCCAGTGAGGACCACACACTGAGAATTCAAAGGATGAAGTTCCTATATTTTGTATATGTTGTAACTAAATCACAGAGTATTCCAAAGGTTTGTGTTATTTGTAGCAGTTTTAGTATTACAAGGGACCTATTATGCTCATTTTTCGACCATTTGTACAGAAAACCTTTTAGATTTTTCAGAATCTGCACCTATTCCAGCTGTATTTCCTTTGATTTGTGCTTCCTGCCGAAATTGTCCTTTCATTTATTCCACCCATGGCCCGCAACGCATTCATATTTCCATTCCTATTTAATACTCTTAAGCCCATTATTTGTTTTCTTGGAATTGTTTTTATTATGGTGTGATGACATTGGAATACAGCATGTCACTTGTCCGTGTTTTTGATGGTGCCATAATCTTAGTCAGATGAGAGGTATTAACCTCAATATAATACTTAGACCCCTACCCCATTATCACCATCCTGGTGTGCTCCATTGCAGGCTATCACTCACTTTTTCTACTAACTGCCCTCCACAAATACGTGTTTGTCATCCATTACATCTGATGTATTCCTCTATTATATATTTCTATTTATCTTGATTGATTAATGCCAGTGCACTCAATGTTTATTACCAGAAATGCCTTTTTGCCATCATCTTGACGTGTTACGAATACATTGTTTATTATTAGCGTCCCCTGGTCAGTTTTTATCTTGTTATGCATGTCTATTTTAAGTAGATATTCCTGTCCTTAGCAATGATGGTTTAAAGATTCCCTCTCACTTTCCCATTGATGCCATCTTCTGGCTATTGTTAGTAGCACACACCTTACCTAAACAGGATTTCCACTAGGATTTTTTTGAAGTTGTGATGGTGGGCTGCGTGGAAAGAGCCACCGCTGTGTCATGCTGCTGCTACATCTGCAATTTTTCTTTTATTATGAAAAATGACAATTTATGATGACCTATTTATTTAACTTTCTTTCAACAAACAGCAAAACTGAATCTTGCAAAACATAATTTAATGGCAAAGTTGCTGAGAGCACTTAAAGTGACAGCCTAAAGCCAAATTTACACCAGAAACGTAACGTTGCACAGGCGTAGCAGCATGTCATACCGACACACACGTGTCTCACGTGCATCTGATGCGCCTCATGTTTTTACGTGACTCAAAAGATAGACTTCAAGTGTATTTTTGATGTGTTTACACGTAAATTCAGCAGCATACTAGTAGGAGAAACACAAAACAGCTTCTGCTTTTTAACAAAAAAGCAGAACCCCGATCAATTACATTTAGCGGTAACCCTGCTAAATGATCAGATTAGTATGTGTGAGAGATTTGAAGGGCTCTTCAATGTCAAGCTATTCTCTATCATGAATGTGTATTGATTATACCATATATTCATGTATAATATGTTTTTTTTTCTTTATGATTTTTGCAGCTGTGTGGAGGATGTCTCAAATGTCTTTAATGGATATCATGCTCCTGTCACTTCATGAGAAATTGCAGGTAAGGTGTCAACTTATTAAAGAATAAACATGCTAGTGTTTGATATATATATATATATATATATATATATATATATATATATATATATATATATATATATCAAATTGAAGGTGACGATGCTTGATATTGTATTTCTTACCGATATTGGTCACATCTCATGTAATGATTGAACACATCACTGGATGAATGTCATAAATAAACACAGTGTATACAAAATAGGGAAAATACTGCAATTTGCAATGTAAGTTATAGAAAGAGTGTCATTCATTTGAAACGTTTTGTCGCAACAAAAATCATCACCAATTCAAGGAAGATGATCATCAAGTAAATACGTAAATATAAACTCTTTATTAGAAGTTCTGGTCTGAGGCTTTTTTTTCCAAATACATTAATATGACACTATCACAATGTAATTAAGCAACTGTTGTCTTCTCGTCTTGTTTACAATGGGTATTAGCAAAAGACAAAACCTTGAATTTTCCCATAGTGGCGCACCACCCATCACACAACAGCGAGAAAAATAATAAGGCGCAGCTTAATGCTGCATGAAAAGCCTTCACAGTTCCTGAGCCGCCGCCTTAAGTGGGGGTGACTCTAAGAATGTCTCGGCTTGTTTGTCTCATGGTTAAGTGGTGCACATAGCCATGGAAAGATCATTAAATCACTGTTTTACCACTTGGCTTAATCCCTGCAACAAAAGGGCCCGACGCAAAAATGGGGAGAAAGAAAAAAGAAATGGCGAGCGAGATTAACAAGAAACTTGATGGATCCAAAGTGACGGCTCTGTTTCCCAGCGTTGCCAAAGGAGAGTTAGGAATCTTGATTCCGTATCTCCCAGGCTGAAGAGTGGCGGCTGATCGGACATTCCCTGTTACCCCTGCAGTGGCCAGCCGTGCTTGTAGTGTCCGCCACTGTGGCCATCTGCCGGATTAACCAGCAGGATATATTTTTATAGAGAGCATCCCATTCATATCCTGCCTGCAAAGGTTTACATTAAAGTTGAACTCGGGTGCACTTACAATGGCAGATGAAGTAAGCTCTGTCCTTCTTACAGCACCCCCCCCCCCCCTCCTCATCGTCTCACTGTTTGGGAGGCTGATGGCACCAAGTTGAAAGGGGCTGCTTTTACCGTGGCATGAAAGAGGATCTCACGCAATGCCACTGTCTACTGCCGATTGTTTTGTTTTTTGTTTTCTTTTTCTCTCCAAGCACTGACAATAAAGTGGTGCCCAGCATGAAGGGGAAAAAAAAACATTTGGATGTGCCAAGTGTGATTGTTTGTCTAATAGGCATCAGCAGGCCAACTTCTCCCAGTTACCATACAGGTGAACTCATTCCTGGGAAAATGTTTTTCTCTTTCTCAGCCTCGTAGGCGCGATGGCGTCCCCCTTTTTCCTCGCTCTAACGGGATTAGTCGTGCCAGTGCTACCCCGGCTGTCACGGTACTGTCTACTTCCCATCTCTCTTCTGGGCCTCTAATGTGATTAACCCATTCCCTGTGGTCCAAATGGTTCTGGAGGGGAGGGGTGTGTGTGGGGCACCTCCTTGGCATGTTCACCCTCATACCAAACTTGCCATCATTGGCACCTTTTTGTCAGGAAGGAAGGACTGAGGTCAACTCGTGCTAAGTCACATGGGAAGGAATTCTTCTTGCATCATTTTAACCAAACAGTTAACAGCCTGTTTAACACACACTGCCTTAACTTAAATATGCTAATGCTTTCACGCATTGAAAAGCATCTTGTCCACAATTCTACTCCTTGTGCTGTATTCCTTTATGGAAATCTCCTCAGGCCCGTTTGTATTATGAATATTTCCTGCTCGCTTAAGTGGAGACCATAATAATGATCACCGACGCCTATCATCTTGTCAAACGTCAGTGTTGCGGGGGCTTTGCCTGTTAAACACGCGTCACGCTAATTTTGGACTCATCTGTCGCAAGTCGTCTTCGGGGGCATCTGCTGCACGAGGAAGACTGCATGCCCTTTGCCACCGCTCACAAGGAGAGTCCCCGCCACTTATGGTTATGTAGTGGGATGTACTGCGCCCTTTCTGTGGCAGTATTGTTTTTTTATGCTGTGCTGAAAATTCTTGAATACTTTAAGAATTGTAATCTTTCACGTTTGTACTTTCACGTCTGTACTGTAGTTTTCATAAAATGCTGGAAATATGAGACATTTTTTTACTTGTTGGTGTTCCCTTGAATTTTTCCTGCCTTTGTTGCATACAACATCTTCCGTTATTTTGTTATTTTGAATGTTTGCATCAACATTGTGAAAATCACATGTTATTAGTTTTCAATATATTGTAATGGACACCCACACCTCATCATGTGTCGTGTGTAAAAATCCCCCCAAACCTGCAGGCCATAGACCGACACAACGTGTTTGTCAGCATTTCACGTGAGTACACAGGGCTGCTCAGACGACAGCATGGAGAATTACGAGTCTTGATTAAGATTTTCAACAACTCCGCATGTGCTGCTCATATGCGAGACAACAGGCTTGAATAGAATGGGGTGTGGCAACTCCTTATACAGCTGCCCACTCCTAAACAAACCCATCAAGATCCCCACTATGAAGGAATGTGCCATTTCATTAACTCGCCAGTGCGTTGACTCTTGTTAAAAACAAACCAAAAAAACTTCACTATGATTGCTTTATGTTTACTTTGGTAAATTTTGTTTAATTTTGGCATTGGTATCAGAGCAAAGGAAAACAATTCGACATTGTGGCTGAAAGACAATAGTAGGCATGAGACTGTGGTGCCTCTTGTGTGGAGATTTGGTGGCTTTCCAATCGTGATATCCAAACCTGCACCATGTAATGGAAGGTGACACTTATTGTATTAGCAGGGGCTAATGAGTGTCTAAAAGCCTGTGTGACTGTGTGCGCCAAGGAATCTCATCGTGTGCGTTAGTTGCTTTGGAGAAAAAAGGGACAATGTCTTTTGCAAAAGAAGTGCAGCCCCCAAAAAATAAATGGTCTTACCGCCGTCAGGGCACATCTCAGGAGGCACGTGAGTTCAATTAGGCCTACTCCACAGTGCTAAGAGACATATGAAGAGGAAATGATTAGTTTGTAACTTTATTTGTCCTGCACTCTGCTAACTTTCACTATCTACTCCTGGAAACAAACAATTGGACGTCAAAATTCCCAAATAAAGGAGTAATTAATTTTAATCACCTTTACTATGGAGAGTTATCATTTTCAAAAAATATTTTTTAATGTACTATTGGCTCCATGTAGACAATATATTTTAGTTTTAGCACATTCATCTCAATGTGATGTTATGTTTGTAAAACATGACCAATAGGTTTTATCTTTTTATGAAAAACTTGTAAGACTGAAGTTTATAATAGGCCCAATGTAGGGTAAAAAAAAAAAAGCTACAAAACAATCAAAAGGCATGCAACCGAAAAGTTATGGTTTAACCTAACTCAAATGTATTAGTGGGCTTGACTCATCAGTGTAGTACCAACTACTCACCACAAGGGGGATATAGAGGTAATGAAATGATTGTCTGCTGTCAGCTCAAGTCTTATTGAATCAGTTGGATGCCTTTTATTTGAGTCAATATTCAGAATAGACATATGTAGACAATTGAGAAAATACAATGCTTTTATTCTGTTGCCTGGTAAAATACTGTCATCTTTTCACTTGTATTTATTCATATTCTGTTCATCTGCACATAAATAAGACTCCATCATTGTCCAAATGTCAGTGGGTAATGTACTGGGTTAATTTTTGTCCAAATAATTTCCAATGCTAGCAGCAGATGACTGTGAGCTCATCCCAAGCTCACTGACCAGTTCAAATCTGACCACTGGAATTCTTGTCATTGTTCCAAATTTATGAATGGCCTAATTTGTTACCGGATCACACATGTGCCCTTTCACATACGTGGACATTATCTGGACGCTTTCAAGGATAGGCAGCTTTGAGAGAAAAATAATGTCGTCAAAGCGGGAGGCTGTCAACTATCGGCACATGGCCCACTGGAGATAGAATGACATCAAGGAACTCCGATACAATCTGGCTTTTTCAAGACACCACTGCAAGCCTACACTTGGTACACAGGTCAGCTTCAGTGCACTCATCTGCACGTAACTCAGCCCGACACAATTTGACCTCACTCCGTACCCCTTCTCTGATGGCCTTTTGTTTTCCCGCGCTCTCCTGGGAATGGCACTTAATGCTATCCGTACACATTCTATCAAATTTGCTAATCTTCTAAGCTCTAATTTCTCAACATTTGCTTTTCTATTATTTCCCACAAGTAAATGTCTTTTCAGCGATGGCTCTTTGTAGGCCTTCATTGAGAAGGACGGGGGTCTGATAGAATTGTTTGGCTCAGGCAGCCTTCAAAGGAAAAGCCCCTTTAGATGCTTCAATGAAGAGGCAATTGTTACCACAACTCAGATGTCTTAAAATAGCAAAGACTTGTACAAAAACTGTACCTTTTATTGTTTGCTCATTTAAAGTCAAAACACACACTTGTTGCACAGATTTAAACACGTCTACAGACTTTTTCTACAGAGGGGAAAACTGAAATAAAGCGAGAGCTTCTCTCCCTGGTCTTTAGAACAAGGCTTTTCATAGATTTCACAGTCAGATGATCAGCAAAAGATAAATATGTTTAATGCCATGCAGCACAAAGAGGCTCTAATCTTTGCTTTCTTCTCCGGCTTTAACTTAAGCGTTAGTGAAGTGTTTTAAACAACTATTATAACTGCCACATCGTCACCCCCTCCGGTCACAGGTTTACGTTCTCACTGCCGATACGTTTAGATTACAAATGAGTGGTACTAAAAAACAGTATAAATTTTTTTTTTGCCGGACTTACATTCATTGGAGGCAAGGCTGTCCACAATTTTCCACCGAGGGCCGCAAACAGAAAAATGAAAGGATGTGGAGGGGGCCACGTTGATACATTTTATACATTAAAGATGCTGAAGCCAATCCAATTTAGGCCAATATATGCTAAGCTATCTGCACAAAACATTTACATCTTAGCTGTGTTATAGATGACAAGAAAATATAAAGCTGCAACAATTAATTGATTGTTAATTGATTATCCAATTAATCACCAACTATTTTGGTAATGGATTAGTATAAATATTCTCTGATTTCAGCCTCTCAAATGTGAATATGGTTTAATTTCCTCAGTCCTCCATGAAAGCAGATCTATTATTTTTGTGTTTTAGGCAAAAGAAGATATTCACACATATCAGCTTTGACTTTGGAAAACAGCGATGGGCCTTTTTGCCTTTTTTCTGACATTCATACCTATGGACAATTTGGAGTCGCCAATTAACCTAGCATGTTTTTGGAATGTGAGAGGAAACCGGAGTACCCAGAGAAAACCCATGCATGCACAGGGAGAACATGCAAAACCCACACAGAGATAGCTGAGGGTGGAATTGAACTTGGGTCTCCTAGCTGTGAGGCTAATCACTCGTCCGCCTTGCAGCCACTCACATTCATACCTATGGTCAAATTTTCTATTTCTGAATAAAGACACTCAAATTAAAAATGTGCTTTAATAATCAAATTTGTTGATTAATTGAAAAAAAGAATCGACTGATTAATCTGTTATTGGATGTAGCCCTAAAATAAATTACAATTACAAATAAATGAATATATTTTTAATACATGTCGTACTGATTTAAAGCATGACTTGATAGTGTTGTTGTGTGGTCAGGACTTTCACATCCACCACAGCCTTTTTAATTGGAAACTGCTTTCTGTATCAATTTCAGCTGAACTTTGATTGTAGACCTTGTTTCCGTCAAAAGGAGCTTTTATAATGAGGGAAGTTATTGTCCATCAGCCCCAAAGACTGCCTGTGATTTACATCATTCTGCAAGTTTGGAAACAATTTAAACCCTTTTAAACAGCGATCTGAAAAAGAATGTCATTTAAAAGTAGCAGGTGGATGATTGCACGCTTGAGCGATCAGAACTAAAAAGATGTCCGAAAGAGCATTCAACAACGGCCATGTCCCTCATTTGCTAATTGGACGCCGTTTCCTTGTGTCACATCCCACACGGTTTGCAACAACAAAAAAGTTGAGTCAAGCCACAAAACCCTCTGTATCTTTTCACAGCAAACAGTTCCTTTCTTTGGTAACATGAATGAATGGGGTGTGAGGTGTGAAGGTCAGTGCCCCACCATGCTGTAAATACCAACTTAGCTTGTCTGCAATGAGTGAGGCCACATCCCAGCTCGCTATTCAGCCAGCCAGACCAAAGAAATGTGGTGTTGCTCCTCGTCAAAGGAGAACCTGTACATTTATCTCCCATTCATTATCTGTCACCTCATTGGCTTGCATATAGTATGTTTAAAAGGGATTCAAATAAGTGAACATTGGAAGGGTATATTGCATAATAATGAGCTACTATATAGGTCAGTTTGGCCTATGGCCTTACCTTTATGCAGTATGTCTTGTAAACTATTTTGGTAATGGTAATGGTAATGGTTTTATTTCATTTGAACATGCATCAGATTACAATTGAGTGCATCCCATAATCAGTTCACAGTTCCACATGTCCAAAAGGAGTAGGAAGAAACAAAGCTTATTAAATCCTACCCCTCCATCTGGTAGTTTTGCAATCAGTAACTGTTACATTTGTTCACTTCCTGCTTTCCTAATATAGTATAAATATAGTATAGTGAATATAAGTATTTTTTTATTTTATTTTTGTCACGTACCGAAGTACGAGGTGATATGACCATACAATGAATTTTTACCATAATTGATTTTCACTAACACAACTTCTGAAAAATCTGTGTTCAATGTAATATAAGGTTTTACAGGTCATCTCAAGCAATTTTGAGACTCCATTGATAAGTGTAATTTCATTAATGAAAGGGAGAATGCCGTCTTGAACAGTTGAGGTTTGAGTTTGTATTTGAAGACCTGGAGTGAGTCGATATTTCCAATGACCGAAAGCTCTGCTCCTCATGGTGTTGGATGGATGGGAGGATCTGAGGGATTGAACTGGGGTGCTGAAATGGAGGTCAGTCAGATAAGTAGGGCTGATGTTGTGGATGGCCTTGAAGGAGGGGTTTGTGATGTATTCTCTCCTTGACCAGGATGGACGAGATGGGATGGAATATGTGGGCTCTGGTTATAAATGGTTGTCACTCCCTTCACAGATGCTTTAATCACCTGTCATCGGGCAGACCTGTTGCTACTTGAATAACACCTTCTCCGGGCAGTCATTTATCGTGTATCGTGGTTATTGTGTGAATTTCCGGGATGTAGGATTCAATATTAATACATTAAGTATTTTGTAGTTAGAGCATAGAAAACCAAAAAAATGTTTTTGTAACATTAGAGCCCTGTAAGCATGAAGTAACACCCCTGTAGTCACCATTGTACTAATACTACTGATATTTGAACTGCAATGTAGTGAGGGACGACTGTAGTGTATGTTATGATAAAACAGAAGTTGATGCTTAGGAATGTGATGTTATGTTGTCAAGGATTCCAAGATGGAAAAAAACTCCTAGGACAATGGAGTGATGGGATTTTCATTTTAACCCGATAAGCGTAGGGAGCCTGTGGTGCTCTGCAGGACTAATTTTAATAGGACCATGGGGAGCATTGTATCCAAATATAGTACCTTCATATGCTAATTGATTTTTGTTTGTATCAGAAAATATCCACAGTTCTTTAGGCTGTAGATATTCCTAAGAATGAGGTAGGGTGTGTTCCAACTGAATCTCGGAGAGCTTATCTCATCCTGCAGGCGAGGATGTACCCAAGCCCACCAAACTTAATGCACATTCAACAGTAACTTTTTGAGTTAAAATACTAATGACAAGAATGAGCACTTTTTTTCTCGCACCCATTTCTATTTATTTCTTTTTTACAGAATGGAGCTTTGTTTAAGGCTGTTGCCTCGTCTATCAAAATGGAAGTGCAGTTATCCTGTTTAGCCAGAGGGTGTCACTATAAAGATGAAAAACACTCCTGTTGTATAGCTTTGCTGTACATGGGAAACATTGACTCATGCTAAGAGAAGAAAAGAAGTTGGACTCTATAATTCATCAAGTAATTATTGTGACTACCTGGTGACGATGACATTATACTCTATTATGATGGAAAGTCATATGTGTCACAGCAGCAGATATACCGGCATAATCTGGTTTTAAGACTTTGTTATATAGTACAGAAGAGGTCATATTTGGTCCATAGCATACATTTTCCAATCCATCCATTTTCTATTACGCTTAAGCACATTATGCCTATAGCATACAATTATCAGAGATTTTTCTTTTGAGAAAAATAGACTTGTCAATAATTACAAACAGTCTATAATTTTATAAAATCCCCCAAACTCTTATTGAGACATGACAAATTGCAACAATGCAATCTTTAAAATTTTAGCATACCTGTAGCTGTTTTTGATCCAGTTAAAATCCTTCATTACCAGATATTTTTACATAATGATCCTCATGCTGCTGCTGTTAATTTTTTAAATTAATGCAATTACCTGTCCCTTATTGGGTGGGGTCAAAGGTCTAATTACCCTGCGTCACGGCGGCAAATAGTTGGTGCCTCCGAGCAGGTGGCCCTGGAGGTAAGAGGGACGCATGGGGCATACTGAGGCGAGCAATTACTGGTTGAATTTCACTTTAATAAATGTTGAGCTACATTTGGAAATTCAGATAAGAGCTTTTTGCCTAATGGGCGCTGCACTGAGGCCACTTGTGCAAGGAAATGATCCCAAAGAGGGTTTAATTAACAACAGCTACATGATCCAGAGAGCGCATGACAGAATGTTAAAGTGAGGGGGAGAGCACAGCAGAGGGATGATATGAAAATGAGTGAGGGGGACGGTGGTGGAGGTTGGCGAGTGGGTGCCAAAGTTTTATTTCACTGCTTTTAAATCCAGCGTCTGTTATGACAGGACAGTGTTGTCATTGTATCTGAGAAGTAAACGTATAACGTAAAGATGCGTTATTTTAAGTTTGAGTCAGGTCTGGAAGAGACATACTTGGCCGCTCCCATCACCTTCAGCTCGCTCAAATAGACATTTGTCTTCTTTGAGTTATGTTTGCATATTATATTGGAAAATGTGCATCCCAGTTTCCCCAAGGGAGGGTATCATGTACATCATGCTCGGCTTCAGAATGTCATAGTACATGTTGGAATGTTTTCCATCAATGAACCACAGCTCCCCTGTGCCAGCAGCACTCATACCACCACCATGCTTGCATCTATTGCTTGTGCTGCCAGCTGTGTCGGCTCATTTTCAGTGGATCATAAATCTATGTTTTTATGCATCCATCCATTTTCTATACCGCTTATCCTCACTAGGGTCGTGAGTATGCTGGAGCCTATCCCAGCAGACTTCGGGCAAGAGGCGGGGTACACCCTGGACTGGTCGCCAGCCAATCACAGGGCACATATAGACAAACAACCATTCACACTCACATTCATACCTATGGATAATTTAGAGTCACAAATGAACTTAACATGCATGTATATCCAAGTTTAACTTTGTAACTATAGTATTGTTCCTTGAGAAGATATACGTACTTATATGTATTAATGTTTGCTTAAATACTGCAAAACTATTGAGTGTCATTCTTATTTAATTTCTCCATTTCTGTATTCTGCTTCGTTCCACTTCACCAAATGTAAACCAAACAAATCCAACATAAAGGCTGACCCTCGAGGTAACATATAAGTGGTTCCTATGCTGTGGTTTCAATATATGCAAGACTACAAGCTCAAACCAGCCGGCCTCCCTAAAACAGAATGATTAGCACACATGGCTAGTTATAGCTGGTACTACTCAGATGGGATGTTGTTTAAACCTGGTGGAATGCACAGAGAGGTAAACAGGCAGTGATATAATGGCATGTTTGCAGCAACACACCTAATTCATTGTTGCACATTTGATGCAGAGAGTTTGTTTTGGCCTGTCACTCATGTTTTTAGTGTCGGTCGCACAAGCTGCTCCCAAGCGCCACCATATAACTGTGGTGGTTTTGTTTTTGTTCAAGCAGAGTGTGCGGTTTTGTGCATGCAAGGTCCTCATGGTTTTACAAACCGCAGTCTCCCTCCACTCTCCACCGGTGCTAAAAGCCCCGAAACAGAACGGTAATTGCCCAATTAGGGCCCTCGCTCCGTGGGCCGCAGAGCACTATGCGCCTCCACATGCTCACAGAGTCAGATAATTGAGCTGAAAGCAAATGAACGGATGGCAGACAAACAAGCTACTAGAAAATAATTACTTGGAGTGTTTCTTTTCAGTACCTGTACAGCGAATTTCATTATTGTCAATAGCCTCTAAAGCTGCTCGAAACGGTGGTATTTGTCATATTCATAGAGACTTGATAATGACGTTAATTTGTCTTAATGGCTTGGTTCTATTGTTAAAAATAGTGAAATGAGCAGAAATTGTCTTTCCTCAGCAGGTAGAGAGGACTTCAGCACACTCCTGGCCAGCATGAGGAGATAATTTGGTGTGCTTGTCAAATTTCCAATAATTTGTTACATGGAACATGAGTAATGTTAATACCATTAATGTCCATTTTCCGCTAACTTCATTGCTGCCCTTTTTCCCTTTTATGTTTTTAATGCCTCTGCCATTTTCCTGGGCTGCAAGATTTGAAAAAACATGCACATTTACGGGTTTGTCATATATACACAAACACATGAACAGCATTAAAAACATCTGTAACCTACTCAATCCGCACCAAACCCCCAAATTATTGCATGGATTCCATGCACCAGCTTTCAAAATCTTATGTCTTTTTAAGTGATACACAACAATAACAACAGATAACATTAGTATTTTCTACTATTTCAGTGTGTAAGAACATCATCCAGAATCAACAACCTCACTCATGCTAAGTAAGAATGGAATGTCAATTTACAACAATTTAGACATTGTCATCGACATGTAATCCATAAAAAAATCAAAACCTACATGCCTACAACTTACATGACCTACATGTGTGTGAAAAGTGATTGCCCCTCCTGTTGCCCCATTGAGATCTATCTGTCTGAAAAAAGTTATAAAGTCATCCATAAAGCTTTGGGACCCTATTGAACCACAGTGAGAGCCAATATCCACAATTGGCGAAAACACGGAACAGAGGTGATCCTTCCCAGGAGGGGCTGGGCAGACAAAATTTCAAGCACTGTGGCGACTCATCCAAAAGGTCACAAAAGACCCCACAACAACTGTAGGCTCGCTTGCCTTAATTAAGGTCAGTGTTCACGACTCCACCAAAACTGCCTGTTCCGACACGAAAACCACTGCTGAACAAAAACAACCATTCAGACACGTTTTTCAATTTGAAAATATCTTGATGATCCCCAAGACCTTCGAAAAAAAAATACTAGGACAAAAGGTTTAACTTTTTAGAAGGCGTGTTTCCCATTGCATAAAAGTAAGGCCATATTTCAGAAAAAGAACATCATACCAACCGTAAAATACTGTATGGTGGTGGTAGTGTGATGGTCTGAGGATGGTTTGCCGCTTCAGCAATCCCATTCCTTTTGAGGTCTAGCAGCTATCAGAGGATGTATGCAAAAAATGTTTTGATATTCATTCAGTAGTAGGCTTGTATTCAATATAATGTGCTGTCCTACTTGTAAACAAGGTGACACTGCAGAAGCTACTTAGACTACTAAGACATGACACTCACCTTCTCTGGCAGAGCTCCAGTTAAGATCACCTTTGGTAGTGGATTTATGGGCGATGAATATAGCATGAAAAAATTTATTTCACAAACTGCTTAAAAAAAAAACCTGCTCGTCTCAGAATAATCAGCAATTGTATATGTATTTACCGTTGGGTCCACTGTAATGACTCATAGTGTGTGTTTTAACTGTGTGTTTTTTCCCCCTCTACGTATGAGTGCTGACAGGTTAGGGTTGTTATTGCTTCACGCCAAAGCTGGTGATTCATTTGACTCCTTCTTATATAACATGTGTTGAATAATATGTTTTAAATAGTTTTGTTGTGCTTTCCTCAGCGTTGGAACGACAAAATAATGCAAAATGCTTGTATTGCAGTCAGTGATGATCTATATGATATAATGTAAATGTGATATAAATTACAGTTTTTATGGGAGACACTCTTGGTTTTATGTCTGTGTTCTGGTTCTTCGTGTTTTATTGTTGTTATGAATGGCGCCGAGCTTCTGCAACCAAAAAAAAACAAAACTCAAAAATCACCATAAACAGCCACTAAAGCACATTAAGCCAGTGTTTAAATGAAATTTAAAGGACACGGAGAGTGTCTCATTTGAATAATTCATTGATGGTGTATCTCCACCTGCTTTGGCCTCCGTGCCAGCGTCTGAATTTGTGTGACTGAGGGCCTGAATGGTGATGTGTGACACACTCCTGATGAAAAATAACAGCCGCCCTCAGATGTGCACAACGGCCGATGAAGAATCGCTGACTTTTATTGGCGGCGAATAAAAGGATGCGATAAAAGAGTCAAAGGCTGGGGGAGAGAAAGAGGGATTCAGAGGGAGGGGCGGAGGAGTGCAAAACAAGGCCCCATCCATCACATGAGTTGAGGAGACACATTCCACTGCCCTTAGCAAGAGGATACATTCACTCAAAGTCACAATAGAGGAGGAATCTGGGAGAAGCTGGGAGGGGCACCCATCAATACACAACCTCACCCTTGTGCTCTCTGTGCGCACAAACTCAATGCTCCTTCCAGCCCAATTCACTTCCTTGTATAGGCATGACAAATGTACATTTTGCTGCTCGTGAATGTGTTGATGCTCAAAACAACAAAACAGACAAAAAACAAAATCACGGCATGGATGCTAATAGTTAAAATTTTTTCAACTCCCTGTCCCTGGCTCCCTCCCTTTGCCTCCCTCTTTCTGTCCGTCTGCCTGTCTTTCTTTCTCTCCTTTGCGTCCCACTCATTAATCGGGAGTTGCAGAAATTTGGGGCTGGGGTGGCAGGATATCTCTGTCTGGCTGGAGTCGGTGGGGATTTTAGGGGTGGAGGGAGCAGGTGATGGCTTTCTGGAGTGCACTCATTTACACTCCTCCCTTTCTCTCGCTGAGCAGCGTGAAGAGGTGGGAGAGATGAGGGGCCGCCTCCCCTCGCTCCTGTGAGCTGCACCTGCCAGGGGTGAGAGGATCAATGGTGAACTCTGACCTGGTACCTTTCACAATGCCCAATTATTACCCTTACCATGTAATATATACGTCATACATCGAGGATGCCCCAACTGTACTTTTCTATGCCAAGGCTCTAGGGACATTGTGCACCATTGGTGTGGTAAACGATAACATTTGGCTCAACTTCCCAGGCGGTGGCTTACACCTCACATCCACTTTAGACAGTCAACTAGCTTAGACTGTGATTTTGCCTGGGGGCCTGATGTCCATAACTTTTTTGGTTACAGTCAGGAGATCGGGAAGACCTAGGTTTGATTCTCCGCTTGGGCATCTCTGTGTGGAGTTTGCATGTTCTCCCTGTGCGTGGGTTTTCTCCGGGTACTCCGGTTCTGCTGCTACATCTGTAAGTTTTCTTTTATTATGAAAAATGATGGGGTTGCACGGCGGTAAAGTGGCTAACGCGCAGACCTCACAGCTAGGAGACCCGGGTTCAATCCCACCCTCGGCCATCTCTGTGTGGAGTTTGCATGTTCTCCCCGTGCATGCGTGGGTTTTCTCCGGGTACTCCGGTTTCCTCCCACATTCCAAAAACATGCTAGGTTAATTGGCGACTCCAAATTGTCCATAGGTATGAATGTGAGTGTGAATGGTTGTTTGTCTATATGTGCCCTGTGATTGGCTGGGGACCAGTCCAAGGTGTACCCCGCCTCCAGCCCGAAGACAGCCGGGATGGGCTCCAGCATGCCCACAACCCTAGTGAGGATAAGCGGCATAGAAAATATATGGATTTTAAACAAATCCTTAGGGCTGCAGCTATGGAATATTTTAGTAATCAAGTATTCATTCATTCATTATTTTTCTACCGCTTATCCTCACGAGGGTTGCGGGGGTGCTGGAGCCTATCCCAGCTGTCTTCGGCCGAGAGGCGGGGTACAACCTGGACTGGTCGCCAGCCAATCACAAGGGCACATATAGACAAACAACCATTCACACTCACATTCATGTCGGAGAAAACCCACGCATGCACGGGGAGAACATGCAAACTCCACCGGGAGGTGGCCGAGGGAATCGAACTCGTGTCTCCTAGCTGTGTGGCCTGAGCGCTAACCACTCGTCCGCAGTGCAGCTAATTGAGTAACATCTTTGCTAAATTCACAAGAAAAATTCAAACATATCACCAAATAATGAACGACCAATTGGTTTCATTTTATAGATAATCAGGTGTTTTATTTCTTAAATTGACATGGAATGGGGTAAGTCGAAAAAATACAGCAATATTAACAAACAGGCAGTAAAAAAAAGTTTTTACTTAAGTTGCTTGGTCGAAGGGTTCTTAGTTACAGTGCAATGGTGCACTTCATCAACATTACTTTTCCAGGTATATTATATCAGTATGTAATAGAGATCAGTCCTCGTTACACCTCCTTTTTTTCTACTTGACTGCAGCTCCTTGTTGTTCACATCAATGGCTTAGAATACATAACAGTATGGTGTTAGTGTTTTCCAATCTTCATTATGAATAGGATGCCAGCTTTTTTTTACAGCTCATTTTATCATCGAACCGAGCATAAATGCTTATTATTCAGAGTGCTGCGATTCATTTCACTTTCTGCCATGGTGCTGCAGTCATGTGAAGCTTGACGGACCCCCGGCCTTGACCAGCTGAGAGCTAGTGTGTCTGTTTCTATGGCAATGGCCAAAAACTAACTACCTCCCAACAGCGTCCTGCCGCGTGTCGCCTCTCCAATAGAGTGCATCTGCAGGAAAAAAGAGTGTGGGGGGGGGGGATTCAGCGAGATGTGCAGTGACCCGTCAGCACCGACTCTCTCACATGCTCGTATATAGACTTTGAATTAGCTTAAATCTCTTTTTCACACTGCTTGTGTCATAACTCTTGAGAGAGCGAGAGAGGAGGAGTCATATATTCCCAGTTCTGTCAAAAGCAGAGCGTGAACGGAGTAAAAAAGCTGTCACATGGGGTCATCGGGATAGAGGGGGAGGAAAATACAACAACAAAGTGGGCGAGGAGAAAAAAAATGTTAACAAAAGCTGACGCCAAAACACACAGTCTGAAATAGACAATGATGATTAAAAAGGGGTTATTGGTGTATAAAAATAAAAAAAACTGAGGCACTTGTGTTAACCATGCTTCTGTCTCAAATCTCTACATCATTTATTGCAGTCATTCAAATGTGTAGCTCTACACCTGTCCCAAAATACAGTATTGCAAAAGTTGTCATATAGCAGCATATATTTTTCCATAGTAAATCACAAAGTACATCAGAGGGACATTACATGTTAGAGGCCTTGGAGATAAAGTCAGGAAGCAGAACTGGAGGTAGCAGAGATGAGGGTTGCTGAGGTTCTCATTGGGAGTGACCAGGATGGATAGGATCAGGAACGAGTACATCAGAGGGACATTACATGTTAGAGGCCTTGGAGATAAAGTCAGAGAGGCCAGACTGAGATGGTTGGGACATGTCCAGAGGAGAGATAGTGAATATATTGGTAGAAGGATGCTGCGTTTAGAGCTGCCAGGTAGGAGATGTAGAGGAAGACCAAAGAGGAGGTTTATGGATGTAGTGAAGGAGGACACGAGGGTAGTTTGTGTGAGAGAGAGATGCAGAAGACAGGGTTTGATGGAGGAGATTGGTTTATAACCCACCATGGATCCCAAGAAAGTTGCAAATGCCAGGACTTTAAGTACTGAGAAACGGTTGAACTCAAGAAAATAAGTTGTAGCAAAGTATGAAAGTGTTGGTCCGTATGGCTTTCATTTCCCTTTCAACCAGGTCCTCATCAACAATTCAACTTTTGTCAAGTATATGCATTTTGCATCGTCTTCTGCATGTAACACTGTAATTGTTTTACACCTGCAGTGATTCATCATTAATTCATAAGAAAAAAAGATTTGTACTCTATTGCTATGTGGATTTGTTTAAGTGTAACTAATGAAAATGGATAAAACCTGGACCACACAAAGCGACCAGAACTTAAAATAGCACACATTCCTCTTTATGATTGGGAACAGGCTAGCCTAGAAGGGCGATGTAGAGAGGTGGCTCAAACAAAAACTAGAGGAAAGGTTCCAGAGGAAACGACTTGTCAAACTCAAAAAAAGACAGAGAATGTGGTGCAATGTTTGCACTGTCAAATGGTGCCGGCATTCCACAACAGTACTAGATTGTTGCTGCAGCACGTTACCAGAAAGCAATTTCAATGTTTATGATGTGCATTTATAAGAAAAAAAGCAGAAGTTATGGCAAGCAGAAAAATATTCTGTACTAAAATACAACAACAGCAGCCCTCAACAGCAAGAAACTGAAGTAAAAGGGGTGGTCTAATGTTTTCCATGACTGAATATATAATTTTTTCAGTTTTATTGTCTTTTTTATCGCTAGACTTTATTTTTTATACATTTACGTGTATAATTTTTACAACCATTTCCAACTGGAATTATTTGCCTTATTTTAGCTGTACAATCTGCTACTTTGTGTGTCCCTTTTTTCAGGGGCACTTTAAACATCACAACATTTTTATGCTTTTTTTTACTGACTAAAACACCCAGTATGTACATAAATCAAGGATCTGTGTTATACAGTATGAACTATGAATGATAAAACATTGACAATTGAGTATGTGAAAGTCCTCTCCCTTTTACTTCCCAGACAGATTGACTCAGACTACTTGCAAGTCACGTAGCCAGGTGGCATGTTAAAAGTTAAAATTAAATACTTTAGAAGCAATTGGTGAGCCTGATTCAAACACTTTGGTGGGCCCGAATTGGCCCCCAGCATGTCGTACGCTCACCCCGCAACCAAACAAATAAATTCATAGAATACTCGATTACTAAAATACTCTTTACTACTTTTATCTTAAATTTCCTATGGGAATCATTAAAAAAAACCCTTTCTGATTTAGTTTAGACCCTTTGGAATAGGTTGATAATGAAAACTGAGGTACCACATGGTCATTTTAGCAACAACTTTCCAACAAATCTAATGATTGCACAGCGTTGTGTTTTTAAAAATAAAAGTTGTAACGGTTGTCTGTATTTCAGAAGTCAGTTTTGTGTTGGCAGTCAAAAGGCCCTGATAAAAAAAAAAAAAAAAAAACGAAGGCCACTCCAAAACAAAGGCAACCCCTGAAAAGAAGCTAATGTGAGATGAATAGGAAGGAAATAGTGCAAACCACAGGAGGTCATTAATGAGAAAACCATAAACTTCCAAAGGAGTCCCGGTGGCTTAGTTTGTCTTCCCTTTAAGAGTAAGAGTCCTGGCTTTTAACCTCAGCACTACACTATGTGGGCTCTGTTCACTCCACTGATGTAAATCTTGATGTATATTGAGATTAAAAAAAAAGAGTAAATAATGTTTGAATTAGTTATTTCTTGCAGTTTTGATGCCCCCCCCTCCTTCTCCCTGCTCTCTGACCTCCCTTCTCCCTGACTCTTACCCCCCTCTGTGGTTTCCCATGAGCCTCCAATTGACTCAATTAAGTGAACACACCAATACCATATGCTTTAAGATGTTAGTTCTCACAAAACGGCCTCGCAGCTGCATCGAGGGAGCGGCCAGAAATGGGAACTTTGGTGAAGAAGAAATATCCTCCCATCCTATGTCTCTGTGATCTTTTGTCATTTAGAATAATGTCCAGTGGAAACATCAGAGTGCCAAAAATGGCGAGGGAGAGGAGAGTGACAATGCAGGAAAGTGAAACAGTGAATAAGGGGAGGGATGGAAGGGAGGATCAGAAAAGTCAAGTGAAAAGGAGGGAGGAGCGGCGAGTAGCCATCAAAAGTTGTTCTGTGCCGCAATTCCGCTTTGTTTTGGCCACAATAACGTCTTCTGCATGTTGGCCTGTAGCATGACATTCGGCGGAGAGAAATAAGGCAAACAGAACATCGCAAAAGGCGCTTTGCCGCCTGGGCTTTTGTACTTGGGGGGACTGTTCATGGAAGCGCAAAGGACACAAAACGTGGAACAAAAGGGGGCAGTGTGGATGAAGGCACTATCACTGACATCCCCAGCACTTTGAACAACTTGTCAACGCAGACACTCAAGCGCCTCCACTCTGTCACAGTCGTGTACAGACCCCTTGAAAGGCCTTGCTGACCTGCCCATATCCCTTTGCTGGGGTTCAAATGGCAAGAAGCCGTCATTGTGTCGCGGAGTTCATTAAATTCATTGGTTTGACCTGTTATTTCTAGGCCAAAAGTCTGCTGATTTGGAAAAATGTGAGGCAGCCATACGTAATCGCCTAGTGACCTTCGCAGGGTAACAAACCCCTTTGAAGAGTATTTCAAGGCTTTTATATGAATAGGGTCAAAAGGAAAGTTGGAGACATATCTATAGCAGAACAAATGGATTTACATCAAAAGGGAATTTGAAATCATCCAAAGATAGTTACACCTCTAATGGCTCTGTGAACTTTTTTTTTTTCTTGTAATATTTACCCTCAGATGCACAGCACCTCAAGTGTGAGAACCAATAAGGTGTTTTAGAAGCATTATGTAAGCAGCCTATGTTATGACAAGATAATGTAATGATAATGTGTTGGTCGGTGATGATGAAATAAACATGGCGTGCTGAGCCTCTCAGTTCCCACAGCGCTGTGACATTTAGATGTAAATTGACTCATTAGGACGGCTAGACTGTCAGCTTTGCATTTATCTCCCATTTATTCTTGTCAGCACTGTCTGTCCTCAGGAATTTATATTGAACAACTTTTATCAGGCTTAATTATAGCCATTCATCCATCTATCCATTTTCTAAAAATTGGTTTGGGCATGCTTGATGCCAGTGTTTCCAGGAGGCTAGTGGGAATGTCACTCATGGTGGTGATGGTGGCTTCATGGAGGACATCCACTGCCGGGAAACGATGTTGGTTTTTGTAAACTTCCCTTGCCATCCATCCCCAAATGTGCTCAATTGGAGGTTTCAAAAGAGTCTTACTGCGACCAACCTCAGCTTAAGCTTATGTTCTTTACAATGAAAGAGTGCTAAATTCTATCATTTACGCATGTGGACTAAATTGATGGTACCCTTTTGTTAAAGAAAGAAAATGCCACTGGTCAAAGAAACGTAGAATTGACATAGGTAATAATAAAACTTAATGAAAATTAGCCAATAAAAATCAGACATTGCATTTGAATTGGGGTCAGCATCCCTTTAAAAACGGGCCAAGATAAAAATGATTGTAACCTCAACTTGAACTTGAACTTTTGGGTGATGTAATGGTAATGGTTTTATTTCATTTGAACATCTATCAGATTACAATTGAGTGCGTCCCATAATCAGTTCCCAGTTCCACATGTCCAAAAGGAGTAGGAAGAAGCAAAGCTTATTAAATCCTACCCCTCCATCTGGTACTTTTACAATCAGTAACTGTTACATTTGTTCACTTCCTGCTTTCCATAATACAGTTTAAGGTTTTTTTTTGTTTTTTTTTTAATAATGTACCTCGTACCGAAGTACAAGGTGATATGACCATACAATGACATAATGTGTACCATAGTAAGTGTCAATATAGTGATATGTATAGCACATCATGACTGGTTCAAGACTCTTCATCCTTGTATTTAGCAAACATCAACTGCTTGTATTGTTTCTTGAATTGGCTCATCGTTGTGCATTGTTTGAGGTCCTTACTCATTGTCATTGTACAGACTTGATCAAAATCTTAAGAGCTACAATATGCAAAAGCAGGTTTTTCACCTGATGAAAGGTTTAAGACCACAGACTATAAAGCCAAAATCTGCTCACAATTCTCATTTTCTGTCAGGCATTGACACGGTCATGCCCACCTGATGACTAAAGCGAAGAAGCTTTCTCTTCTTGAAGCTGTGTAACCAAGGTCTGTGGCAGCATTGCTACTGAGGTTGGACGTAGTAAGACAGTCATTCTACATTTTTGGAAAGATCCTGAGTATTACGGAACAAAAAAGTCAAGTGGTAGACCCCCAAAACAATTACACCTGCGCTGAGCCGGAGGATCCGATTGACTGTCCGTCAAGACACAAAGCGCTCCTCGACCCAAATGAAGTCCCTTACTGGTGCCGAATGCAGAACAATAACCATCAGACGGCATCTGTGGGAAAAGGGTTTCAGAAACAAAGACCGGGTCCAGGGTCGTCAAACGGTGGACTGTTTCATGCAGATCTTGCAGTGGGCATTCCTCATTAGGTCAGAATAGGTTATGATCAGGTCAGAATAATGTAATGAAAGAGCAACATCGTCAGACATTGCGGGGATGCTACGCTATGCTTCTGTCTGCCATGATAACAGAGACGTATGACTTGACATGATGCGCATGCGTCTCACGAAAAATGTTCGTGTATTTAATGAAATAATTAGTTATCGCTGTTAACACGCTATATTTGACAGCCCTACTTTTTTATACTTGTATGTATTTAATATGTGTAACTGAATTTTCCCATTTTATTTTGACAGCGCGTCCTGTTGCAGTGCATGGTGCCCCCGGAAGCATTCATGGGATCAACAATTCTAGTAAGAAATTTTTATTTTTCCCTTTTCGCCATGCATCGAGTCGGAAATGCAACTCAGTGTAAGCCACTGAAACATTGAAGTCCTTCAGTTTTGTGACTCTCCCAGGTTCCCCTTGCATTGCTATTATGCAGTTTATCAAGACATTCTGGGCAATTGCTTGCTCCCTGCTGTGTTTAGGGAAGGCTCTTTTCTGTTCTATAATGTCTGTGCTCCAGTACACTCACAGTCCATAAAGGCATGCTCGGGTCAATTTGGTGCCAAATAATGTTTTATTTCATTATGAACATTTGAACATGCATCAGATTACAATTGAGTGCATCCCATAATCAGTTCACAGTTCCACATGTCCAAAAGGTGTAGGAAGAAGCAAAGCTTATTAATCCTACCCCTCCATCTGGTACTTTTACAATCAGTAACTGTTACATTTGTTCACTTCCTGCTTTCCATAATACAGTTTAAGGTTTTCTTTTTTTTATTTTATTTTTGTCACGTACTGAAGTACGAGGTGATATGACCATCCAATGACATAATGTGTACCATAGTAACTGTCAATATAGTGATATGTATAGCACATCATGACTGGTTCAAGACTCTTCATCCTTGTATTTAACAAACATCAACTGCTTGTATTGTTTCTTGAATTGGCTCATCGTTGTGCATTGTTTGAGGTCCTTACTCAATACATTCCATAGTTTGATTCCACATACTGAAATACTATGGCTGTTTAATGTAGTCCTGGCATACAAGTGCTTCAAATTTAGTTCTTCCCTGAGATCATATTTCTCTTCTCTTGTAGAGAAGTATTGGATGACATTTTTAGGTAATTGGTTGTTTTTAGCCTTAATTTACATAGAGGCCTGACCGCAAGACCATCAAACTCAAATGGGATTAATGACAACAGACTATCACCTCTAATCTCACAAATACTCTAAAAACGGACACATTTTGAAGCCATACGCCAACATCTTGCAGAAATTATTGGATTGAAGAAGAAATGTTTTCCATTTTCTCTTGTATTTTTAGATATCCTGTACGTTGTAGCAATAAAGGCAATTAAAACTGTAATGGTAACATTAATAATATAGCACAAAAGGGATTTTGCAGGGAAAGTGTGATTTATAATACACAAAAGCATTTCACTTGACTTGGCTTGACTACAAACCATAAGGAATAAGGTTTTATGTGGGTCAACATCAGTGACAAGCACCTTCCAGCTCACTCATACCTGACCCCTTCAGGCTGCAGCAGTACTGCTAGTGTCCTATGACATTGGTATATTTTTTATTGTCCCACTTACATGAAAGACATTACGCAGGCTGTAGAAACGCGTGGTGTGTAATAATATTTCTGCAACATTAAATTATTGGCGACATGCTGACAAACAGAAACCGTCGGCGCCATCATCCATCTCGGTGTGCACTCACACGTTAGGCTAAACTTCCCAGTATTTGTTCAGGAAATTTGCAAATTCAGCAATTTTGACAATAGCAAATCATAAAGAAGATACATCTATTTTAACAAAACTTGTTGAATTAATGCACACATTCAACCGCTTACTAACCAAACCACATACTAACCACCCCTTATTAGGACTTTAGTAAAAATAAAAAAAACTCTGTATATGTAATATTAATATAAAATATGTAATATGTAAATGTATGTATACATGTCTTAATAGTAATCCTCTGGATTCAAGAATGTCCATTAGCATAACAAGTTACTTCTTCAAATACATTTTTGTACCCTCTCTTGATTTATTGCACATGACAAATGTGTTTGATTGCCCAAGTCGCTGTCCTTGCATTCTTTTTAATACAGTGCAACTGCAAAATAACCTACCATGAAGACAAAGAAAGTTGTGATTGCCTGTAATTTCATGAAGCACTATTAAATTTGATCTCCTCGAGAAGAAGTCTGCAACAAAAAGGTCCATCCATTCGTCCTTTATAATTATTTTGCATTGTTTTCTACACGTAAAACTAACTATTCTCTAGCTGTACGCAAATGAATAACAAAAACGGAGGTTCCACTGTACAAATCCCACCAGTCCACTCAAGGCCACGTTCACCTGTTAAGGCCTCTCCCCCCCCACCCCTCCTTGTCACATTACCTCTTAGCTCCTTTTTGTCAGCGTCCATCACGCTTAAAGATTCATTGGTCCCTATAGACTCCAGCAGCCCAAACATATTGCACCATTCAGCCGGTACTTATGTGTCATCTGTTATCTATTGGACTGGTGTTTCTGCTGAGCATATGAATGATAATCAGGCCTTTGTGTGTCCAGAGAGGTGCAGCAGGATCTGTGCTCTGTGATGTTGCCTCAGGGGGAGATTAGGAGGGGCAGCCGGCCCTCTGTGTCACGTCGACAGTCACAGCGCCCATCGGCGGCCGGCCCAAACCCCACTGGGACCTTAAATCCTGTTACACTGTCAGCTAAAACCATCATTTGTATTAGAGATGTGTGGGTGTTTAAGTGCGCGTACATATTAAGTGAGGGGGGATAGTGTCTTAAACTATGAATTATTCATACCGAAAGAAAAGGAGATATTGACTACATCTCCATAAACAGACTGCGCTCTTTATGTCAGTGGGCACGAGATCTTTGGGTGTAATTGCATAAAAGCCCCTAAAAATGAGCTCCTCCTGCAGCACAGCAGGCACTGCATGGTCAGTGTGATCATCAGGGGTGATTTTGAGTGATGGCAATTGTTCCAACTTAATATCTTATAAATAATTTACTCTTTCCAACACTATCCCTTCCCCTTTTATCCAACATGATTTGGAAGTATCTGCAAACAGCTGTAGCTGCCGTATATAAGTTATGATGATGCCTGATTCTCTTCATAAGTGGCTCCACATGCATGCAAGGAAAGTATAATATGAGTGGGCTATTTGCTGATATTTCCCTCAGTAACAAGTGATTATGGGGAATGAGATTCTTTGCACTTCTGGCCTGCGCCTCCAGAGGGAGGTCAGAACTATTTGTCAGTCTCCAGTTGGGATTGCAAATTGAGATGAGCCTCCCTGCGTGACGACCCACGGAACTCTCTATTCCTATCCACGGGGTGACTGCTGTACATCATGTGGGAATTAGTGCATTTAATAACAACTTGATGCGGAACACTGACTCAAGCTGGCACATTTTGGAACTTTTTTTCCCCTCTCCTCACATCTATTTTTTTATTTGCTTGCAATCTCTAATAATGCACATTGCTATTAAATTCAGGTAGTCCAATTAATGAACAAAATAAAAATGACAGCTTTTTAGTGTGTCCCAGTGATGACAGACCTCTCTAAAAGGGTTCAACTGCTTCTAATTTACTGTAATGGTGAACCCTAATTACAGGTCCAAGCTTTATTGGACATTAGTGGTGTGATGCTGAACACATTAGGGTCTCTTTTAACAGACCCCATTTATCCTCCTGCAAAAAAAAATACAACCGGACTCAAACAAGTGTGGTCTATAGTTTAAATCCAAGGTCTTGGACGTTAATGATTTTCAAAATGTCTAACTTTCTCATATTCGAGGGTCGTGTTTAGAGCCCTTTAAAGTGAAAGAAAATGTTTTCCTATTAGTTAATTGAATGAGCGCGCAAGGCGAGGCCGCGCTCCTCCATGACAGAGTAGCCTTTGTTGCGTCTATCCGCCGCTGTCACACACTTTAATTCGACTCTCTTTCTCCCTCATTGAAAAGCCTCCACAATGACATTCAATAAGGGCCGCCGAGTGAAAACCTGGTTATTTTTACATATTCTTCCAAACCACCACCACCACCACCACCACCACCCACACCCCCTCCCGACAGGGGCCCGAGCAAAGGAATTAATCACTGCTCTTTAACAGCAACTGCCTGCAGGCAATGACTTGTCTCTTTTTTTTTGTGGCCAGAAATGACACATTAACCCTAAATTGGTATGCATAAACTTTACAATTCAGCTGTTGGGTACAAAGTGAAACAAAATGCACCTTCTTATGATATATGAGCAGAGAAGCACACAATATTGGACGCTGATTTAACGTCAATCTTGTCTTGGATTTTTTTTTTTTTTTGGGGGGGGGTGTCAATTTAAGCAGTGTTTTATGATAAAATAAGAGTGATGATAAAAGGCAGAATGGGGCAGTGCCGCCTCTCGCGGCGTGGGTGGGGCTGACAAGAATAGACTACATTATGCAGTTCATTTAGTTAACAAGTGAAATAATGGGGAAGCGTGCAGTGGGAATGCCGAGAGAAAAGCACAAAACCCTATTGAGGGCTCTTGGCCGCTTGCAGCGTAACCGTCACATGGCCGCTACACTCGCGGCGCCTATTTAAGGAGCCTCCGGTGCGCCTTCAGCACCACTTCGCTGTCCACCCATCCACGGGAGAGCACGCGCGCACCTCCCCACACTCAACAGGCTTCGAACTTCACCCACGACTTGCGTGCTCTTCCGCAACCATGCCGAGGTCTTTTCTAGTGGATTCGTTGATTTTAAGGGAAGCCAACGACAAGGGGAGCGAGAACAGCCCGCCTCTATTCCCCTACGCGGTGCACTCTGCCGGCCACCACCCGCACGGGCTGCCGGGGTCCTGCCACTCCAGGAAGGCCGGGCTGCTCTGCTTCTGCCCGCTTTGCATGGCCGCCTCGCAGCTGCATCCTTCTCCACCGGCACTCCCGCTCCTCAAAGCCTCCTTCCCGGCCTTCTCCTCGCAGTATTGCCACACGGCCCTCTCCAGGCAACACTCCTCATCCAACAGCATCAACTTCGGCCACGGAGCCGCCATGTACCAGGCCGCCTACACGGTCCCAGACCCACGCCAGTACCACTGCATCTCTATCGGTGAGTCCCCGGAAGTTCGTTAGTGAAACAGACTTTCACTTTTGTGTCATCAACATGCATTGACTGTTTCTTTTCGTGATTTCACAGAAAGCAGCAACAGCAAACTCCAGAGCAGCAAACGTATGCGCACAGCCTTCACCAGCACGCAACTTCTGGAACTGGAGCGGGAGTTCACCTCCAACATGTACCTGTCCAGGCTCAGGCGCATCGAGATCGCCACCTACCTCAACCTCTCCGAGAAGCAGGTCAAAATCTGGTTCCAGAACCGAAGGGTGAAGCACAAAAAGGAAGGCAAGAGCGGCTCAGGCGGCCCAAGGACTGCCACTCATGGCTGCAAATGCTCGTCAGCAGCCAGATGCTCGGAGGAAGAGGAGGATGACATGCCAGTGTCCCCTTCATCGTCCTCCGAGAAGGATGATGTGGACTTGTCCGTCTCCCCTTAAAACTCCCATCTGGAGGATTAAAAAACAAAACAAACCAAAAAGACTGTTCCACTTGTGTACATACAAAGAGAATATTTAATCAGGTTATTGTCCTGAATTATTGTATAGATCAGTATACATGTTGTATGTTTTGTATGTAGTTTTTTTCTGAAAACAGTCAAATTGTTGTCGCGAACCCCTTGGCTTTATTTGGAACCCCAAATGAATTCAAGAACATCGAGTAATAACATTCAGTATTTGGGTGTATATTTTGGGGTGAAAGATGGTGGGGAAACTTTTCCCTATGAGCCCACTGTTATATTCATTGTTACTGCAAAAATATTTATTTATTTAAAAATGTTGAAATAAAAACATATTTCTGAACCGTTAACAGGTCACATTGTCTTGTGGGTCTTTATTTGCGCGCCATTGAGTGCGCATTGGGGACGCGCGTAAACTTGAGCCGAGGTCATGTGACTTTGCTCTATTTTCAAATAGAAATCATATACGCTGCTCGCGTAAAACCTGTTGGTTATATTTAAAAATACTATCATCAAATATTAACTGTATTTCAGACATTTTTACCAGAAGATCTCTTCATGACCACCTACGTTTTAGTATCCTTTCATTTTAACAGAAATATTGTCATTTGTTGATGTAAATGTTCATATTTATAGATTTCTGTGGATTGCTTATAATTAGTGGTTTCCGCGTGTGTGCTGCAAATAAGCAACAACAACAATAATAATAATAATATCAAATGAAATGAATGGTCATTTTATATTGCTGAAGTGATAAAGATAATTAGTATTTTCTATAGCCTTTCTCCCCAGGGGAGCCCTTAAAGCAGATAACACTATAGCACTCACTCACTCATTCATTCGCCGTGGATGAAATGATGAAGTCTCGTGTGACTGCTGGTTGAATAAAAGGCCCCATCACTAAGACGTGTGCGTAACTTTCAACGATATCGATCTGGCATGAAATGAAACGAGGGTAAGACACATGACCTGCATTGTTGTGTTGTCAGCGCGTAAGTGTGGTCAAGTTTATGGTCGCTGCAGGTGGATTTATAAGTGCCACCGTGTGTTTCAGCTTAGTGGCAATGTTGGTTTTTTTTATAGGAATTTTTGTATATATGTGAAATTCATACACTAATATGGTGATATTACACTGTTTAATTGTCAAAGGATGCATTCTCACACACAAATGTCGTATTTGTTAATGATATATGTGCTTGGATCAGAACGTTGCCTTGTTTGTTCGCCCATCTTTTACGCACCGTTGTGGTTGCTTTCTGTCACACTGTTTGGACTTTAAAACGATCTGATTATATTGAATAGACTTTAAATTATATCTGCCTCATTCTAAACACATCTTTAGACTTGTCAAATAGGTTAAAAAAAACCTCTCCTTCAAGTGCACACAGCCTTCCATTTGCATCAATGTCCCTTTTGGTTGTTGCGTTTCGCTTTTAAACTTCCCTTTAATGGTTCACTTAAGCATTTTAACAAAACTCCAATATTTGCATTTGTTAAGATATGGGATTAGACTATTTTGTTAATTGCATCATATAGCCCCCATTTTGCTCCCAACGTGCTCTGTAAAGCGCCCTTTATCCATTCAATAGCCCGGGGGTATGCGCCCTGGGGGAGCTTATACGCCCGGCCCTCCAAATGCTTAATTTATTTATTCTTAATTTTGTGCCGATCAATTCATTGAAGCAAAAAGGAGCACGGTGTCTTTTTAAAGGGAATAAAGGGGAATTGTGGACGTAACCTCGACGGGGCTGACGAGCGGGCTCCCCTGACGCTGGAGAGCCGCTTGAGTCAACAGGCGCCCATCTAGCAGACTCGCCCTTGTCTTTATCCCGGCTAATTTTTTATTTACGGCTTTTCTTTGACATGTCTCTTATCTATCAGATTAAAAGAACGGCTTGTAACAAATCAGTCTGCACGATTTACAACAGCATTAAAAGGGGACAAAGGGAGCAGGCAGTCAGTACCTGAGAGTCTGGTAGACGGGCGCAGCGCTGCAGCTGATTCGATGGTTTGAAAATACGCACGAAACAAAATACTTGAATCCTGAAAAAGAGCCTTTGTACGTTTCTTTAGAAATCAAGCAATTCTGCATGACAAAGGACAATTAATAAGCCGTCTTTTCACGACCAGCAGCTGGTTTCCCCGTCAAGGAAAGTTAGAAAAAATTCAGGCTGAATGCGCGCAAAAGCCCTTTGCGCGCAGACAGCAACCCAAGGTGACCCATTTGGCACAGTTAAAATAACCAAGCCGAGGTAAAAGCGAGGGAACTGTCAAAAACATTTAAGCTGAAATATCTTGAAATTGCAAATCCCTTTATGTGGAGGGACGCTGCCGATGTGGGTTAGTGGTACAAAGGAGGTGGTTAAGTTGGAGAGGCTTTGCAAACGGACACGTGGCTTCTCAATGAGAGCTCTTGCTTGTGCATGGCGCCGTGCACACTCGACTACTTTCAAACTTCTCAGGCGCAGTAAATAACTTATAGGCGACCTAACAGGCACGCTCGGCAACTTCAACAAAACACTCTATCGTGTTTGTAAACACTTTTTTTTTATTTAATTGTGTGTTTGCTCCATTGTAAGGACACATGCATGCACACTCCATTCTTGCAACCTCCTGTTTTACACATTTTTATTATAGAAAAAAGACAAACAAAACACATAACATATATATTTTTTCTTTGTTTACTGCATTATTATCGAATCACAATTTATAGTGTTTTTTAAGTAAGAAAAATAAGCACTGCAACTAGAAAACGCACACACAAAAGACATATCTTTTTGGCACCCACATTTTACAGCCAAGTAATAGTTAATGAACTATAACGTTCAGGCTTTGCTTTGTTTTGCATGATGTTTTTAATGACCAGTGCTCCAACATGTGCCATCTAATTCTCTTTTATTGTTTTCCCCCCCTTTTTTTGGTGTGCAAATCCTGCCAAACTGTCACCTTGAACTCTTGAGTGTTTTCTTGCTTGCAACATTTGAACCCATTCAGCTGCATATAATGTGTTTAACAGCTAATCAGTAATGTAAGATGAAGGACTGGCACGCATGCTGCAGCTTCACTTCTCCCTCATGTGCCCCCCTGCTAATTGAATATTCAACGCGCGCAACCGTGCTTTGCTTTTGCCTTTTTTTTGTCAGGGTGCTCAGAATACGCCTTTTTAATTCGGTCTCTGCTTATAGAAGCGGTGTCAGAGGTCGACAAATAATGAACTGACGCAGACATGGAAGTGACCTCTGCGAGTGACAACTTAAAGAGCGTCCGTCATGCGTGCGTTTTGGTTGCCACGTTTGGACGTTTTTGGGGTACTTTCATCAGCAGTCAATAAGTCCACACTTGGAGTGGAGATTCCAACTGACTGTATTTGTTGTTCTGGTTTTGTCACAAAGAATTCAAATTAAACGTAAGCGTAACTTTAGAATATTAGATTTGTACTCGTAGCTTTAAGGTGACAAGTAGCAATAATGAACTAATAACTTTGAACATTTTTACGCACAAAGTCTGTTGTTCCATTGTCTTTTCCCAAAGAGCGTCAGAATACATTTCATTTGATGTATACCGAATGATTGATATGTTGAAACATTTTGTGCGCCAGCAGCAGCAGCAGCACACACATACACTAATCAGCTGGATTGAACACTTTGCTTTCGTGGAGGGTGACGCAGGAGCGTCACCTGCTGGTAAAGAAAAGAGCAGACTTTTGGAGCAGTTCCACAGTGAGGTGCCAAGTAATGCAAGTCAAAGTAGTTTTTTTTGCATGTTAAAATTGCACAATTGTGCAATCAGGCTTTAGAATATTTCATGTCCTCATGCAATTCAGACCTGTTCCCCGCATTATGTATAAATGAGTCCATTAGTCCATAAATTATACATTAGACAAATATTATTAAAGCTGCTTGTGATACTTGCACTGCAGGCCATTGTGCTATTTTGGTACCAAAATATTACAAATATGTACAAGACCAGAGTGCTTCCATTGGCTCCAAACAAACCACTTGAGCGTCAATGTCTCTGGTGTCTCAAAGGGCCCCCCCTGGAAGAGTATACCTCTCATAAACAGTCCTGCAGTTATCTGGACTCCATGTAAGGACCCAGAAGGAACAGTGGCCTCATAAATGAATGCATTAAAAGACGGGACAGTTTGACTTTAAATTAAGGTTTAAAAGTAATGGCATGCAACAAGAAATATATGCACATCCAGTATGTCATTTTTTTGTCACCTTTTATTCTTATAACTTTTTATTTTTGTGATGTTTTAGGCATCAACTAATAAAAAAAATACAAAACAATGAAAATAAATCCAAATGTGTATAATCCAGGACTTTTGGATGACAGTATAAACACAGTTAGATCCAAAAATAAATTTTTCAGATGCTGTCATGCATCCTGAAGCATCACCAACATCCAAACACATCGATACAGTCAACATGCACAACCGAATCAATGCTAGTTTTTAAAAATGTACTGTAGATTCCATCACCTGCACTCGTCCCTGTGCATAAGGCTACTTTGGCATCTTTGTCACTTAAAGAAATACAACAAATATATAAACATTAACTTCCGATGTATTGTTTTCCTTTTAAATATCACATTAATCACAATAGCTAAATACACATAATTTCCTTATATGTTTAAAGTTTACTTCACGTTACCAGTAAACACATCTTCAGCAGTACATTTCCTGCCATCCATATGATCATAGCTATATAACCAGTGCAGGTTAATAGTTAAACAGAGGCATTATCACTCTTTTAAAATACGTTCTGTGATCCAAAAGACAGGCTTTTCATAGCTCATTTTCATAATGTTACAGCACAACATCTTCCAATTTGTGTTTCCACTAGAGGAATACAGTTCAGCCCATTTTGTCACGGTACGGTTTGGTCCATCTAGTCCTGCTCCATCGTGAATAGTGCGACATCATAGCAGTTGAAACACAGGGTAGACAAAAAGGGATTCGACAAAATAAAATCAAATATTGGTTTTCTACCTAATTCCGTTGTGGCCCCAAAATAGTGTTTTTATGTCGATCACTGTGTATCTTAGTGAAAGGGTGCCAAAATGTCACATGGTACCACCTAATTTGGGTACCCTTCACAAGCACAGTGGATAATCATGTATTGAACCGAACTGCACTGCTTAGTGAAAATGGGCTTTTGTGGTTGTAAATGCAACAAAGCATGAAATCAGTTAAAAAAAAAAAAAACACATTATTTTTTATTTTTCAGTAGACCAGTCCAGAGTGTACCCCGCCTCTCTCAGCTGGTATAGGCTCCAGCATACCCCCGCTACCCCAGTGAGGATTAAGCGGTATAGAAAATGGATGCGTGGATTTTCCAGTAGACCACAAATAGGTAGCATACGTCTATACAACACTTACTGGACTAATCTTTGTTGATTTTCAAGTACAAAATCGGAGCATTGAAGTAAATTTTACAGCTCACTGATCATTCAAATATTGTATGTAAAATAATTTGCATTTTATTCTTAGATGTCACTTTTAAAACCTCAGATTCCATACATTTACATTTCTCTTAAATACTTCATGGCTATATAAAGGACTCAATTAATATCCCTCAAAGCTTTCTATAAAAAGTATACTCTAGTATGATTTACAACATGTTATCATATAGTATCTTGCAAAAGTGGAGTACACCCCAAACATTTTTAAATTTTTACATTTTTACTATGGCATATCTCCTTAAAACAATACTTTACAGTAGTCAGTGTACAGCTTGTATAGCGGTATAGTTACTGAAAATGAGTCAACACAGCCATTGTTGTCTAAATACTCCAGCTATAATTGTGTCTTTTTGAGAGTCAAACATGGTGGTAGTAGTGTCATGGTCTGTTGTGTAGCTGCAGTTCACTGAGGGTAACATGAATTATAAGATGTTCTGTAACATTCTGAAGCAGAGCCTGATCCCCTGGCTTGGGGAAACTGGGCCCCAGGTTGTTGCTAGCTATTTAAACAATATTGACAATATTCATCCATTCATTTTCTACCGCTTTTCCTCACAGGGGTTGCGGGGGTGGTGGAACCTATCCCAGCTGTCTTCGGGTGAGACACCCTGGACTGGTCGCCATCCAATCACAGGGCACATATAGACAAACAACCATTCACACTCACATTCATACCTATGGACAATTTGGAGTCACCAATTAACCTAGCATGTTTATGGAATGTGGGCGCAAACCGGAGTACCCGGAGAAAATGCACGCATGCACATGGAGAACACGCAAACTCCACACAGAGGGTGGAATTGAACCCTGGTCTTCTAGCTGTGAGGTCTGCGCGCTAACCACTCCTACACCGTGCAGCCCATATTGACAATATCAACAGTAAATTTGTACTACTTTCCCAGGAGTACACCGACTACTGTAAGTTATATCCAAGTTTAATTGGATCATAATAACATTGTTGTTTAAAGGAAAACTGCACTGTATTGGCAAAATAGGTGAATCCCATTATATCGCATGATTAGCTGCCTTATGCTAGCAGTTTTTCAATATTTAAAAAGCACAAACAGAGAGACGTGCGTTCATGTCTCACATAAGGATTGTGGCAAAATTCCCAAAGTGTGTAATTTTCCTTGAAATGTGAGGCATGTTCTTACTTTTGTGAGATACTGTATATGTCAGTAGGTTTATTTACATTCAGCCATTCTGCATGATCACTCTATCTGTCTGTGGTTCCTGCTGTCAACCACCATGGATCTCCTCTGCGGCTGGTAGAAGCAGCTGGTTGAAGTTTCTAATCTCTGACCGCTTTTTGGAATAGTCATTTTATTTTGGAGCGCAATTCCCTCGCCTGACACCTCCTTCACTGCTGATGCCTCATTCAGACTCTTAATGGATGACAGAAGCTTGCCGTCATCCCCTGATGGAGGGTAATCCATAATGGGAAAAGGGGGACTGAACAGGATAAGACTTTGTGGTCTCTGTCGGTTCCTAAAAGACGGCCTCTGTAAAAGGTTTGGTCTGTTGGGTCTAGGACAATCAACAAAAACCTCAAGACTGGGAGTGTGTCGCCTTTTGATGACCGGCAGCTCTGGGGTGCTTGAAGTTCTTGTGGTCTCAGCAGCTTTCTCAGTATTTGCTTGGGTTTGGTGTTCAGGCACGGGTTCTTTATTCTCTAACTCCTCCTTCAGGTCAGTCATGATAGGGGGAGGTCCTACTTGACTTTTCTCTGCACTTGTTTTAGTATGCTCCTTGTCTTGTTCCTTTGCTGTGTCAAAGTCACCATCTCTCCTAGAGTGAGGTATCTGAGTGTACTGCACCTTTGGAGGTATGACAGGCACGGCTTTGGCTTGGCATGTCTTTATCATGAATGCCGTCCGGACTGATGACACGCTGACAGGGGCTGAATTCCGCCGCAAAGGTGCCTGACCATCATTCAGGAACAAATCCAACTCTGAGAGGAGCCCATTGTTTACAGACAAACTCCTCTGATAGGAGGAAATCTCGTATGAAGGTCTGCTTTGCTGATTAGAAATATCCCTAATGCACCGAGGTCCCAGATCCAAGTTCAGGGAGTATGGTCTGTGTTTAGAAAAGTGTTCTTCTCTTTTTTCTGGAGCCGCTGCTTCATAAGACATCTGTCTGTGGAACCGCTGAGATGATTTCTGTTTTGTTGTGCTGCTTCTGCCTGCTGGAGCTGGTGTCCCATTGCTGCCATTGATGCTGGGTTGTGAAGAATTAAGCAAACAGGGCCATTTATTTTCATGTTTGGTGCTGGATGCTCGAGGAACGTTTACAGGCAAGCTCTTTGCCAGGGATGTTTTGTTGGATTGTTTGCATGAAGAAAACGAGGTTCGTTCCTCATCTGAATTCAGAGTACCTTCTCCAGAGCTAAACAGTGACTGTTGTTTGAACAGTTCCTCCAAATCCGGTGAGTGCAGTGGGCTAGTGACCCACTGTTTGGTGGAGCTGAGGTCATCCCAAGGCTCCACCAGGTCCAACTCTTCAGAGTTTCCTGCACATCCTTCATCCTCATCATGGATGGGCAGCTCCAGAGAGTTGGGTCTTTCCTCCAAACATACAGAAATCCTTGAAATAGCATCAGTTATCTTCTCCACATCACATAAGACTTTTTTGTCTCCTTCACGACTTGATTGTCTTTGGTCATCAATTGTCGCTGAGTCATCACACTCAGCTGTTTGTGTTACATCACTTAAGCATGTTTCCTTTAAAAGAAGTTTCTGCTCGGTGTGAGCTGCATCTTTATCCAAAGGAGGAATTTGTAGCAGGATCTTCTGAACCTTCTTGTCTTTTTCATCCAGAGTAAGGCTGACACTTTTTCTGTTTCCATCGACCCAAACATCATTTTTATGGAGAGAAAATAGGATATCTGACTCCGAAGGCTGCTTTTTTGTAGATCCAGACCCAGGAGCATTAAGACGATCATTGAGAGAGGTATTTGAAGACTGGTCCTTGCATAATAAAGACAAAGATGGAGAGCTGCGGCTTCTTTTTGACTTGACATCCATGGTTAACCTTTTGTTTTCGTAAGGTAAAACAGTCTTATCCAGCTGGTCAGTTTCAGGTTTGTTTGTGGTCCGTTCTAGGTGAAGATCAGACCAAAGCTCATTTGTTATGGATAATTCCTTATCCTGCAGATCATAAAAACAATTGTCAAACAGTAAATTATTAAGATACACAAAAATGCTCTTCTCAGCAACGGAAAAATGTTTTACCTGTTGAGCAATGATGAGCCGATTGTCCAGTTGCTGTCCACAAGATGGCGTTGTATCTGTGCCTTTACTTACAATGGAAGACTCTTCCAATGGAGTCTTACTCACTTCCTGAGGTTCCCGGTAGACATCATTGCTAGTTTCTGAGGAAAAAACACATTTTTATGAGTTACAGGTAGTCCTGAATTTATGATTTGTAAAACAATGCCTTGACCTGAAATTCAACAAAACCTCGAAGGCCACGATACTAAGATAAGAGTCTATGAAGGCAGAGCAAATTCTAAAATGATTTCAAGGAAGAAGCGCTCACCCTTTGATGGGACCTTTTGGGTCAGCTCCAATGAGTCTTTCTTCTTTGTTCCTTCTCTCTTGTCAGGCTCCAGTTGAGGAAACGTGTTAGTTTTTCCACTGCTGCTCTGCTCTGAGGTTTCTCTGCAGGGTTTCAGGCTTGCTGCAGCCATCTTGTCCTTGGCAAGCCCTCTGCACGGCGTGCTGTTGGAGCTGATAACGGCTGACACACGCAGTGGGACTGATACGGCGAACGGCTCTGATATATTGACGGCTCTTCTCTGATGCCTTGGCGATGACTCTAGTGGGAAGAAGCTTCCTGCAAAGGAAGGCCGAGAGGAGCTGTTGTATGACGAACCGGAGTACAACATCCTCCTGTTTTTAGGCGACGTAGGCTGGTAGCCGCTCAGGTCGTCTCCTTTGAACACCTTCAGTTGCTCTGGCAGTGTTCTTTGAGGGGATGCCGAAGCAGCTGGTGAGACTTTTTGACTCAAACCAGAGCTCCAACCGCCTGTTGCGCCACCAGATTTTTTCCCCTTAAACTCCCAGTTTTGGTCTTGTTCGCTCAGGTTGTAAAGAGAGTCAGATCCCAGAGTTCTTGATTTTATATCTGAAGCTATAACGTTGCCTTGTCCCGCTGATGGACTGTTTCCAGTTCTATCGTCATCTGGGAACAACAGAAATTGTATCAAAAATGTGATATTTTATGACATTTGAATGTACTGTACGTATCTTTTATCATTCGTGAAAGGCCTTACCTGTTGGCAAGGAGCACAGTGACTCCATGCTTCTGGATGGTCGCAGAGATGCCTTTTCTGAGGGCAATATTGTACAATGGTACAACAAAGGAACCGCAATATAGTTCAAGCACAGTAACAGAATTATGAGAATTCTCCAGTAAAATGTACTACGGATCGGTACAATGACTTAAATTACCAATTTTGATTCATCATGCACAATTTGATCAAATGAATAGGCATTGTGTGGGTGGTGATATAGCTTTATGACTTGTGATGATGGTTTTATGTTCTTGATGAGTTGTCTGTTAATGTTTAGACACTTACCTGTTAACCCTGGAGCTCTTATGAATACACTCCCATTCCTGCTCAGTTTTCCTTTGGAGTCCACTGACCGTCCCAAATTGAAGATGGATTTCCATTTCTTAGATTTACTTGAAAACTTCCTCCTGAAAGATAAGGAGTTGTTGCTAAGCATGAATGATGTGAATAAGGAACGTGTTGACGGAACAGATTGTACAATCGGTACAGTGTTACATACTTGCTGTCCAAGTCTATGACGGTGTGGTAGAGCGTGGCCGTGCTGGTGTCGGGCAGGCTGTTCTCTCGCTGACGTTCTCTGTGAACAGGATGGTTTGGACTTAAAGAGCGGGCCTGGGCTTCTTCTAGGCTCATCAGTTTCATCGGCCCACATTGCCCGCTGATTGGAAGTGTGGCGTACTTCTCTCCACACGTCAAACTTGGTCCTGTTGACGTACAATCAGTCAATTTGTTTGTTGTTTCTGTTTGCACTGAATGCATTTCCTACCTTCTTTAGGTTTAATTAGTACAGAATCACCACTAAAGATCTGCTCAGTGTGGTTTAGAATGAACTCCACCACCGACTGTTGAATTCGCACCTCCTGGAAAGCCATGTCTCCATTAACAGATGAGGCCTCAACTGTTTTGGATCTAAAAAAAAAAAATACACTTTTTTTTTTTGGCAAAATAGTAAAAATCCCTGGAATCTTTATCCTGCAAAGCCTTAACTCACCTCAATAGATTGGGAGCCCAAACTAAGGCCAGATTCCGTGTATGCATGTTGGTCTGGGCACTCAAGGTAGCGAGGCGGGCCAAATGCTTGGTAAGGTACTCCAGAGTCCTAAAGGTAAAGACATGGTTATGGTTTATTGTATATTTATTGTATATAGGGTTTATTATGATATGATTACATGTAAAACTAACAAGTGCTGAAGTTCACCTGAAGTGTGGTGTCGGCAATTCCTTGACCACCTTTTGAATGTGTAGAAGTCTTTCATGATCCCCGTAGACTGACACTGCCTCCTGTATGTGAAATGAATGTTTTTATTCCAATCACTGCTTTATTTGGAATAGGAACTGAATTCCTAAGATTGTGCAAACCAAGTAGGCTCCCACCTAAGGACACAGACACGAGCGTGTGTGTCAAACAGTTCAGACTGAGGCCTGAACACGCTATTCTACATTTGTTCCTCGTGTGTGAACAACGTAAATCATTTTTATGTCGTCTCATCTGTGTTTGGCAGCATGTCTGGTGGCGAGGTTCCAGGAAAAGCATGATAATAATAAAGCACAGGCTGACAGATATACTGTATACCCTGTAAGCTTCCAGGAAGGTTATTGGGGATGGGAGGAAGTCCAAAATCACCTACAAATGATGTATCACAGTACCAGTGCCAAATTAAACACAAAGCTCAGACAGCAAAAAAAAGGGGGATCTAAGTATTTGGACACCTATTGTATCTATAGGATGTGGAATTGGAAGAAATGTAAGAGATGGCTCAGCTTCCACTCCCCTGGGAAGAGTTTCTTCTAGATTTTGGTGTGAGTTATATTGATGAGAGTGCCTGACTCCCGATCTGTGTTCTATTTGGACCAAATGTGTTGCCTTGCTTTGTGGATCACATTGGAACAGGAAAGAGTCTTTCCAAAACTATTCTCACATTTTAGGAAGCATACAATCGGACAAACTGTTTTGATAAATTGAAGAACGGAGATTCAGGTAAACTAAGGCAGGGATGCCCATGTCATATGACATCTGTCAGCTGACATTAAGCTCCCTTCCTGATTCGCTGCTGACAAAGATTGGCAAAGTGGCAAAGAAATATTTCAAGCTACAAACAGAGATGTATATTTCATCTTTATTATTATGATTACAGATAAACTAACTCAGTGGCAAGATGCATATGTTTATTCCTAAAGGTATTTGTTCGCTTGTAGTGGCTAGTTATGTAGAAAAAGAGTGAGTTGTAAATTTGATAATTTTGTTTTTCTTCAGTGAGAAAGCTAACCTAGCATAATGTTGCTGTTAGAATGTGACTGTATGCTATATAACTATGCTATGCTAGTGTTGTTAAGGTTTGTCCCACTTCTGAATGTCACACTTTTGTATGTGATACATGGCATCTATTAAGAGTTAAAAGTGAATAAAGTACACAATAGTACTTCTTGGAAAAACACTCTCTTGGATACAGGTGTGGACAAACAGTTCATTAGCATTAAAGCTACACACACAATGCTAGTAGGGCGAACCAACACCATGGCAAGATTTATGGCTAAACGCTTCAATGTTATTGTTGAAAACTAGTATCATATGGAACCATTACTGTGTTTGCTTTTGTTCTTGAACCCCTGTGCGCCCGAGCCTATGCAGCATACTCACAGTGAATTTGCTATATAGTTCGTAGGTGAGCAGAGGATTCGGTAGTTCCCTGAAGTACAGCTTACATAAGGAACCCACACAGTGGATGTCCTGGAGGTACACTTCCTTTGTAAGGTCAGGGCACGCCTCAGAGCTGAATTCCTGTCTGCAGACACACACACACACACACTTTGATTGTATAACACCGCTGCGGATCGGTCACAATCAAAATATTTATGTTACAGCAACACATGCAAGATGTGAGAAAATATTATGGCATTTCTGTATTCATTACAATGTCTATGTACCCAAAATGAGATATGCAATGATCACAGACATGTGACCTATTTTAAGACATCACAGCATACCTGAGCCGCTGGATGTTTGAGGTGACCCCCGACAACCTGTAGATCCCGTCGACAATCCCATGCTTCTCGATAAACTCTGCACATTTCTGTAGAACCTGAGGAACTGAAGTAGAAAGTGTTTTTGTGAGTTCAATCTGCTATAATATTGACATTTTGTGAGTGGCGGTGACTAACACTGCATCGTTTAATGGTATGGGCTTGTTTACTGTCCCTAAGGCTTACTGATTGTAGGTGGCCTTTAACAGGAAGTTAAAAATGGTTTGTTTGTTTCAGAGGAAGGTTGACACACCCAGCCCTTGTAGCGGGTATTACTTACGACATTTCCTCTAATAGAAAACGGCTACCAGTGACCGACACGTCTTTGTTCACTTACGGTACATCACCTTCTGTTTGGCTGGACCAGCTTAAGTTGGGACTTTCTAGTCTAACTAAAGCACTAACATGATGCCTTGCTTTTTTTTTAAATGTGCATTGTTGTATTTCATGTCCATGTAATTTATGCTCACTCTGCCCAGTGCAGACTATTCCTGCATTGAAATACGCCCTCACTTGCATGTATCTTGGTGTGAGGCTAGTTCACAGCCTATTTTTAGCAGCGCTTCTTCTGCCCTCAACTCAGGCTCAAAGAGTCTTCCAGCCATGTTCTTGTATGTTTGACTTGATTGGACTCTAGGTTGCGTGCCTGTGGTGAAACGCTGGATGATGACCAGTGTCGCAGTCTTGATTTATGTCGGTGCACTCAGACGTCAACAGAGGGACACTCTCCACTCTTGCAGTTGAATCCGGTGTTCCTTACAAGATCCTTAAAATTCACTAACACATCTGTCTCTCAGATCGCAAAATGTTCCACAAAATTCATTCATTTTCTACCGCTGATCCTCACAAGTGTCGCGGGCGTGCTGGAGCCTATCCCAGCTGTCTTCGGGCGAGAGGCGGGGTACACCCTGGACTGGTTGCCAGCCAATCACAGGGCACATATAGACAAACAACCATTCACACTCACATTCATACCTATGGACAATTTGCATTCGCTAATTAACCTAGCATGTTTTTGGAATGTGGGAGGAAACCGGAGTACCCGGAAAAAACCCACGCATGCACGTGGAGAACATGCAAACTCCATACAGAGATGGTGGAATCGAACTAGGGTCTCCTAGCTGTGTGACCTGCGTGCTAACAACTCGTCCGCCGTGTTCCACAAAATCTCTGTAAAATATATTATACAGTCATCCCTTGTTTATTGCAGTTAATTGGTACCAGACTGTAGCATGTGATGTAAGTAAGATTCCTTATGTATAAATAAAATACTTTCAAAAACTGTTTACATCATTAGAGCCCTCTAGACATGAAATAGCATCCACATACTCACCTTTATGCTTGTACCCAATATAGTAGAAAATAATCAATTTAAGCCCATGTTATTCTGATTATTATGATGCTGTGCGATAATTCAAACCCACATAACAAACCTGTTTTACTTGCAGAAAACAGTAAATATAAATGGTGAATGGATGCTTGCGATTGTTGGTGGGGACTTCCTATTCATCTTGTGTTTCTCACATTCTTTATCAAATTGCTGGCACTCACAATACTTTCTTTGGCCCCATGGCGGGTTATTTAGCAGTCACACTGAATGAAAACGTACTGACAGTGAGTCAGCAACACATAGGGCACACAACTTTGTTGAACAATGTTTGTTATGTGCAATATCGTATAAACACCGAACTGGAGTAAAATTTGGGTGAAATTTATTAAGGAAACTGAATAATATAACAACTGGAGAGTGACTGTATGCAGATATTTAAAATTGAAAGGAAGTAGTCCAACTTGTATTCATTTATGCAAAGATATATGTGATATACTATTTCATGGGACAAAATTATCATTTGGAAGAAATGTTTAGATTTGTGTTTAGCTTTATCGTTTTAGGCTAAGTTAAGGAACAGGGAGAACAATTTAAAAAATAAAATAAGTGGTATTCATGGCTGTCACTCACAGATTTTGGTATTCATATTCAATATAGTCTCCCAAAGGCAACACGTTGGACATTACCACAAGACCCTTATTACACGTATTTGTGTGGATCAAATAAGCGGTACTATGTGGTCAAAATGCTAACAACTAGGCCACTGTGCAGCCTACAGTATATTGTACAGTGATGAAACTAATTTATGGCTAAAAACTACAGTTCACATGGTGCTTAGAGTGCAGCTTCATGAAGTAGTGAATTGGATGAGTTAAGTGGACGTTAATATCACGTTTTGAAGACCTACAGCTACAGATTGTTTGGATGGCTGATGAGAAAGAGCGTCTTGTTTCTGAGCAATGAGTGACGGTGGGAACACCGAGTGGAGGTAGGATTGCAAGGATTATAGTGTGTCATAAAATCCGCTATCACAAACGGATTTTGAAAGGCTGGACTACTGCGCAGTGAAGAGGACAGCTGGAAAATAAGGGGCTAATTTGTCTCGAGACAAAAGTGACAACGATAGAGTGAGAGAGACTGACAACGTGTGTGACAAAGTCACATCACAGTGATACAAACGGAGAGAAAATAACGCAAAGCGATTGAGAGATCTGACTTTTTTGTGGGTAGCGGTTTTGTGAGAATAAAGTCTTAATAGTAAAAGTAAAAACAGTGGCAATAATGGTGCATACAAAAAATATGCTTTTTCACCTACAGTATATCACAAAGCTGAGATACAGTTAGCCCTGAAATATATCCATCCATCCATTTTCTATACCGCTTATTCTCACTTGGGTCGCGGGTATGCTGGAGCCTATCCCAGCTGTCTTCAGGTGAGAGGCGGGGTACACCCTGGTATGGTCCCCAGCCAATTGCAGGCCACATATAGACAAACAATTGGTGTTTGTCTATGTTGTGGACAACTAAGAGTCACCAATTAACCTAGCATGTTTTTGGAATGTGGGAGGAAACCGGAGTACCCGAAGAAAATCCACACATGCACGGGGAGAACATGCAAACTCCACACAAAGATACCCAAGTGAAGAATCAAACCCGATCTTCCCGACTGTGTGGCCTGCATGCTAACCACTCATCCACCATGTGGTGGATGGCCAAGTTACCATACCCCACTCCCTCGCTTCCTGGACCCAATGCCCCACCTTACATTGTGAACTCCTTTCCTTCAAGTTACCTTCGCATATGCCTTACACGCTTCTGCACATGCTTGCCCCCCACCCCCTCTCATTTTTTACTTAACAGGTTACTCCCAAAAGGTTCTCATCAGTGGGAGAAAAAGAAAGTCATGTTTGACCATCTTGTTCTTTGTGTCTCTGCTGGTTTCCTGTAGGCAGCAGCGAGGCCCAGACAGCGAGTCACTGAGACTGTTCGTCACTGTAGGAAATTGACCCAAAAAAATGAGAGACAGCCACACCCAAGCTTCAAAAATGACCAGTGAGTCAGGCCAGTAGATGAATGAATGGTAACTCAATGTAAAAATATCCATAATATGCAAGAATATCCAGCACTCACATCCTTGTTTGTTATTTATAGATCCCATTAGTCTTCATTTAAAAACATTACTGTGTACTAGTGTACTACTATGTTACATTTAGTGGTGCCAACTCCCTCTCTAGGACTTATTCTGGCTAATTCAAGGTCATGTTATCGGAAAAAGTTCAAGAGAAAAGCAGTGTGTTACCATCCTGTCCTGAGTTCTGGATATGTTCTGTCAGGTCACAGCCGAACGCATTTTCACTTCCTTTTTTCTTGGTCTTCTGCTTGGTCCCTTTATTCTTCATGTGGTTCCAGTTAGCGGTCCAGATGATTAGCAGCTCCTTGTAAATACAACGATGGATCCATATGACCTCCAACGAGGGTGAGCTCTTGGATCAAAAAGCCATCTCATAGAAGTCGCCGGCAATCTTCTCCCAAATGTGCTCCTGCATCCGCTCACATTTTGACTCAAGCGTACGGTTGGGGGCTTGAGGGCAAGAAGTGACGTCAATTGTTAAAACATTCAAACTTTTAGTGTGGCATTACTCGGCAGGAATGACACAGTAAGACTTGGACTTGAGCAGGAACGTAGTAGCTTTACTGCTTTATCAGTGAAGAACTTGCAGAAAGTGCATTAGAATCGCTCGGTTTCCTGTTGTTGGGACTCCCCCCCCCCTTCCACTGGCCAGTCCTTGCTTCTCCTTTCTATCTCCTCCTCTTTTCCGTCATTCCACAGCCTCCTCGTTGACTGGCTCCTCTGTAGCCAACACCAACCAATACAAGGAAGGCCAATCATCTCAAGAACGTTCTATTTATAATCCAGTTTGCCTGCAAGATGTTTGAGTTGTGTTTGAACTTGTGGCCGCGGTGTGGCACAGACTGTAAGAAATGTTGAGGTTCAATAACAGCTGACTTGTACTTCTCATAGTTTGGACACTTCTGACCTCTTTTATCATTTTTCCCTTTCCATTTATCCAAACTGGAGCTGCTCTCTGCCTTTCTGAATGCTCCCAGTGTATACAATTTCCTGTGCAAAGCGCCTGGGCTGGAAAACAAAAACAGAGGGGTTGTGAAGGAAGGAGGGAAGTGGGAGGTGACTGAAGTGAGGGCTTGAAGGGCACAGATGGGAAATGTGGGGGGTGGGCAAGAGGGGTGTTAGGGTTAGGAGATGGACACATGGTTCTTGTTACATGCATTTTACCTTTGGATTCCAACAAAATGCATAACGCTTTCCTTCACTATTCCAAGTGTCTTAAGTGGATATCATCAGTGCAGTGGGGTGCGACTCACTGCTTCCAATGATTGACTGCTCGTTTCGTGTCCCCACACCCGCAACCCCAAATTTCATCTCATGAGGTTTGAAATGTCTCAGCTATATGATTAACCTTTCCAAAATGTAATATCATGGGATGTGATTTCCAATTGCAGTGCATGCACTCCGACCGGACCACCCACCCCCTGCAATGATTTACTCAATTGGATTTCAAAGTACAGTATGATGAGAAGCCAAGCAAAACGTAGATGCGGTTGACTCATTCAACAATTTACTCATCGTCATGCACCCGTACCTCATCTCACACTCATATGTATGGACAATACAGCTCAGCAAGAATACCAGAACCATTGACACACTGTAATCAGTATGCTTCAATACGTTCTATACAGTACTGCATCTCATAGACATAGACACCATTATTATCTAAATAGCTGACAACGAATGTACAGTCACATTGAGAAACAACGCATGTTCCCATCCCTTGGGGAAGTGGGCGGCGTGCCAGTTTTCACACTTCCATGATGACATGTGCCTTGCGAAGGTAGCTGAAGGTGATGGCGATAGAGTGGCTCCTCCAGACCTGAACCCAGTTGAGCACCCGTGGGGCGTCCTCAAGCAGAGGGTGGCTAGAGGAGCGCAAGGTGTCTAACATCCAACAGTCATGTCATCATGGAGGCGTGGAAGAGAATTCCTGTGCAGCTCTGGTGAATTCCATGCCCAAGAGGATTAAGGCAATGCGACATAACAGTGGTGCTAAGACTAAATATTCAAATTGTCAATACAATTTAGACATATTTACTGTGACGTGTACTCACTTTCAGCATAGACATTAATGATGGTGTATAAGTCATGCTGTTTTTACCTAAATTAAGAATTCAAGCATAAAAATAGAGAAATGAACTAAAATACAAACATAAGGCATTAAGAAGGAACATTCAAGTTATGAATGTAGTATTCTACATCGGTCACCGGGTGGCAGTAATTGTGTGTTCAGACAAGCACCAGACTTAAAAACTGAATTTTGTGTTCAGTTTTGTTGACAGTGACTAATATTGAAATTTGTTTCATGGTCTGAAACATTTAAGTGTGACAAACATGCACAAAATATAAGAAATCAGGAAGGGGGCTGTTGATGTATAAATGAATACTTATTGTAATCCCATTTTAGCACAGATGGAACTTGTGATTATTGTCAAGCTGGTGTATATTATGTTTGAATATGTTGTCGTCGTGCCGCCTCCACACATTGTCTTGCATGGTGTGCACGTCTTATATCTATGTATTGAAATCTGAAGTCTATAAGGCAGTAGTATATGTAGTATACATGTATATATGTAGTATATGGCAGCAGCTAGGTAATGAACAAGTTTTATTTATGTCTTCAATGCCTTATTTTGTCTGATTCTATTGACTACATGGACTACTATGAATTTAAATGAGACTAAATTGGTGCTGCACGGCGGTCGAGTGGTTGGCGCGCAGACCTCACTGCTAGGAGACCAGGGTTCAATTCCACCCTCGGCCATCTCTGTGTGGAGTTTGCATGTTCTCCCCGTGCATGCGTGGGTTTTCTCCGGGTACTCCGGTTTCCTTCCACATTCCAAAAACATGCTAGGTTAATTAGCAACTCCAAATTGTCCATAGGTATGAATGTGAGTGTGAATGGTTGTTTGTCTATATGTGCCCTGTGATTGGCTGGCCACCAGTCCAGAGAGGCGGTGTACCCCGCCTCTCGCCCGAAGACAGCTGGGATAGGCTCCAGTACCCCCGCTACCCTTGTGAGGAAAAGCGGTAGAAAATGAATGAATGAATTAATAAATTGGTGTTATTTCATGTCCAGGGTGCTCTAATAATGTTGAAAACTGTGTTTAGAAGATTGTAAACATGTTTCTTTGCCTTAACTCCATTCATAAAGAAGAACTAGAACTCCTACTAAATTCACCAGTCGTGGTCGGATCTGCAACCAATTAACCACAATGATTTCTGTAGTATTTCCTTTGAGAAGATACTGTATAAAATGGTAGCTGAAAAGGGATGTACCCACTATTGTGACATACTGTATGACCAAATGGACGATTTCTATATCTGCTCATAGACCACATAACAGAAAACAATACAATAGCACTTAGTGAAACAACATGGAACCAACAGAGGTTGTTTTATAAAGTGCATGTGCTTGTTTGTGTGTCACATGTGAGCTTGATGACCGGGCCTGGCCTCTGGAAGACAAAGCTTCTTTCTGCACCATAGGAAGAGGACATGACATCATTCTGTCCATACAAAGCCTCAGACATCCCGCTCTTTCTTTGCACCGTTTAAAAAAAAAATAAGTTGCAGAGAGGTCACTGGAAGCGAATAACAAGCAGTCTTAGTTTTATAGCTTTACTGGATACAAAATGTGCAGTGAAACTTAACAATATATACCCAATCTATTTATTTTCTGTTATCAGAATTTCAAAACAAAGTATTGTAACTTTTCCTGGAAGAGGGTGCATGTACTTCATATACAGATAAAAAAATAAGTAAATATATTGTTGACTGAATTGGAAATACTTTTCTGACAGAGTTCCTGCATTGTATCGATTATGTTTGTGACTGATGACGAAATGCTCACGTTACAGGACGAACAACCTTGTGAACAGTGCCCCCGAGTGGCCAAGAGCAGACACTGCAATCCATAAATAGACCCTTCATAAACTCCCGATAGAAGACAATACTTAAAACCATGTGACAATAAGAACATAATAGTTTATTAGATTAGATTAGATACATTTACTTTCTAGTCATGAAATGTATCATATTCAGTCTTAATGTCTTCTCCCATCAACCATCCCAAAATAATACACCCACCGATGACATTCTCAAATTCAAAATAAAACAGCATAATCAGTCTTCCCGGATTGACAATGCATCCGGAATGATCAGGAAGTGTCATTCAAAGGTTTGATGGTGACAAAAACAAACATAAACCAATATGCGCACCTCAAAACACGTGCAGTTTTGTCTACATACCGAGTAACAGGTTATTTTGATCGGTCACATTATAAGGTAAATAATAATAATCCACCACCCAAGTCAAATATATAAGGCCCTGTATAAATATAGTAACAAAGTCGTATTTTGTCTTATTTTACTTTAAAAACAAGTCCTTGCTGACCAAGAAGAGGCAGTCAAGTAACATGACTATTTTTAATGAGGTGATTGGAGGAAGGTCTTACAGAATCCACCAAATCCTACAAGGTCACTTGCTTTATCACAGGCAGTGTTTTGGAACTTGTTTGCCCATCTGAGGTTCACTATTAGAAGTAAATACAGTAGTAGTATACAACATTACTGCACATACAGTAGGAAACGTTACTCAGTTCTAAGTTCCCACTGAGTACTTGTGTTGTCGCGCTACTTTTAGTGAACTTAGGCTCAATCAGTGTCAGTCTACAAATAATATCAAGAGTGCTCAACTTCATGCAACTTGATTAAGTCCAAACATGAATTTGATCTCGGCTAGGTGGTTCAGTCACTCCTCAAAAAACATTTTGTCACAGATATGTTGAAATGTGTCTCATGACAAAGTATAATATGTAGATATCATGTGGAAAAAGTGCAAATGAGCTTTGCTGAATGAAAAAAGGCTAAAAAAAAAAAAAAGAAGACAAATCACATTCAATGCTTAATAATCTAACAGTACTTTGTCTATAATTGGGCACTTTTACGTCACACAAATGTGTGGAAATGTTGTACAACACAGCCAGGGGTGCCACCAGGAATTCTGTCACCACATCTCTATTTTTGGGGAGACCCTGTCAGTCGGGGGCTCTTGGAATTGTCCAGACTTTTTCCTCCTATACAGCTGAAGTTTTGCATTACCATACAAGACAAAGAAGTGATCAGCATAAACTTTCACATTGCAGCAAATGTGCATGTATTGTGTCTTACACACTACATGGTTGTAGTTTTTTCTGTTTACCAATTTGATTTGAGATTTGAAACCTCAGCTCTGTGGCTTCCCAATGTCCACGGTCACATTGACATACAGCGGCGGCCGCTCCACTAACAAGGTCTTATACGAGCAGCTATTGAGTCCATCCTTTTTCCATACCACAGGTGTTCGTCCTAAAAGCTTCATCCTGGGAGCGGAAAGGGGTTGGAAAAAAAATCATTGAGGAAACATTTTCCCAATTTTTTAAATTTACCAACCTATCTTTGTTGACTTCATTGCCGCTGTCCCGTTTGTGAAATACCATTGTGTAGCGGGCAATGTCAGCAGGCGGCCGCACAATCTTCATTTTTTGGAGTTCCACCCTACCAGTAAACATCAGACTGGTTTACATCGCGCAGTACGGTTAAATGGCCGCTACTAAAAGTTCCTGTTTGTGTTTTACCTGGTGCAGAGGTCGTCGTCTTCTCCTCCCCAACCCCAGTAGGCGTTTGAAAAGCCATTGACTTGATGGAACTGCTCTCTGCTCATGGCTGTTACGCCTCCAAAGTAGCCTTTGTAGCGCAGCCTTGGGGAAGAAATATATTCCTTTGAGGCCACAAGTATTTAAAGAAAACATTGTTTGGCCTTCTATCCACATGAAACTGTGACTTGGTCACCATATTTGAAAACCAGAACTTGTATGACATTACAATGTGCATTAGAGCCCTTTTCTGTTTGTTTTATTCACCTCTAATTCAAGATTGACTCCCAATTAGATTTACAGTTGTTATGGCCTTCAGGTCTCTTTTGGTTGCAGTTAGTTGATTAGGTGATAGACAATCATGTTTATCATGAGAAAACTCACAATCAGCTTGTCAACCCATTGGAAATTGCAGGAGGTCATTACTCATTACTCACAGTGAATTCTAAATTCATCACACGACAACTTAACACTAAGAAATATACAAGTTTTTAGCACAAGCACAACATTCAGGCCAGCCACAAGAATGGGTCCTACAGAATTCACAAATATTGTACAGGAATCTGTGCCATGTACTTACTTGTATCCGGTGGAATTGCGCCCAACCACCAGGTGCTTGGGTTGAGTATCGCAGATATAGAGATTGTGGTCGTTTTCAGGAACCAAGTCCACATCATGGAAAATGAAACAGTCCCATTTGTAGTCCTTAAGTGCCTCTAAGTAACCCACGTTGAGTAATTTGGCACGGTTAAAAGTGGCATCACCAGCCTTTTCAAAACAGCAGAAACATTCATGTAAGAGGATGTTGGTTTTGAATGACAGCAATACCATCGTGTACGCGGTGTGGATGAGTACCTGCTGGATGACATAAACTGCATAATGGAGTTGCTGCCTCTGCAGGAAGGGGTGCAGGTGGTGCAGCAGGTAGAGGAGGTGACGCTCTCGATTGCGATGGGGAATAAGGATGGCCACGCTGTGCCTGGCCGTGCAGTATGAAGGTTCAAACTGGCCTTGAGCCACTTGCTTGTTTTCGGCCTCCACGTCCTTCAGTGTCAGGGAGGGCTCAAAGTTCAGCTTCAGTGCTCCTTCTGCGGAATTTAAAAAAACTGTTATAGTAGTCAATCAATGATGATTTAATATTTACATTACTGGTTCACTTTTTTTTTGTCAAGTTAAGAGTTTTTACTAAACAAATCTAAACAAATCCAGTGTCTGCTGGTGTCCAGGAACAGTCTGTCTGTAAAAACTCTGAGATGGTGAACTTTTAAATGTTATACAGTCAAACCTTGGTGTCCCAATGCCCTGGTTTTCGTCGAAAATCACTGTCTTGTATAGTATTGCACGTAACAAGCTAGTTTGTATTGTACTGTATCCTTCAGGGAAATCGAGTGTCCAAACAAAGCACCCTATGCGGTTGCTTAAATAGTCCGCCATGAGGCTAAAGAAAGATGAATTGGCTTTACAGGATTTCCTATTGAAAAAATAACCTCAGTTTTCACAGAACCTTTTAGAAAGAATTGATATTGATTTTTGCTATTTGTAATTATTATATTTATCCTGCTACTTTGGGATTGTCCCATTAGGGGTGGCCACTGTGGATCCATCTTGCCCTGTCCTTTGTATCTTCCACTGTCAGACCTGCGTCCTCCCCCACTGCATCTTGAAACCCCTTTTTCCTTCTTATCCTCCCTGGCAGCTCCATCTCGAGCATTTTTGTAGCCACAATCCCTCCTTCTCACATGACCAAACCATCTCAGTCTGGTCTTAACATCCTCTGATCTGCTCCTTTCTAATGCCAGTCCGTATGCCTAACAGGTTTGTGTACAGTGAGCAGAGGTGTTCATTTTAAACACAACAAACACCACGGCGACTGTGGCTCTTCACTCACGTAGCAGCGGCGACTCCTGAGGACACTCCTGTACTGGTGTTGGAGTAATTGCTTTATCTGCCACTGATGTCCACGAGTGCACCGTATCGTGCGTGCTCTCCCCTTTAATAAGAATTTGCGGTGCCGCTGAGGAGACGGGAACAGATTTGACCGTTTCCCCTGAAAACATTGCGATCCATGCCAGCACAGACAAGCAGAGGAGCAGCAGGAAAAAGTACTTCCCCCTGCGCAACATCTTGCACGCAGATGTACAGATGCCCATGGCTGTGTGATGACCTCACGACTGTTCTAGCTCTTATTGTTTGGATGGAGCGGTCATCCTGCGATGATGAAGCATGCTGCTGCTTTACAGATGGTACAACCAACTTTCATGGCTGAAGCTTGGTGCTGCACTCTGAGCTTGATGGAACACGTCAACTGTCAGAGAAAGATGACATGTTGAGAGTTAGTACAGATAACAAACACCTTTGTAAACATATATCCAAACCCTTGACTGGTCCCTATCACTCATACCAGAGGCCATATTACTGGAATCACGGACACCAGCGACACAGTGACCCCAACACTGGTTGAACCAGTGGAACCAGTTTAAGTCAGTCCTGATTGTGCCAACAAAGCTGTCCATGTCTGTGTTTTAATTATTACTGCCCGCTTAAACCAACATTGACATACATTCATTCATTCATTCATTTTCTACCGCTTCTCCTCACGAGGGTCGCGGGGGGTGCTGGAGCCTATCCCAGCTGTCTTCGGGCGTAAGGCGGGGTACACCCTAGACTGGTCGCCAGACTGGTCGCACATATAGACAAACAACCATTCACACTCACATTCATACCTATGGACAATTTGGAGTGCATGTTTTTGGAATGTGGGAGGAAACCGGAGTACCCGGAGAAAACCCACGCATGCACGGGGAGAACATGCAAACTCCACACAGAGATGCCCGAGGGTGGAATTGAACCCTGACCCCTAGCTGTGAGGTCTGCGCGCTAACCCCTAGACCACCGTGCCACCCCATTGACATACATGGTCAACATAAAATTTACATCAAAAATAGGTCTCTGTGTGTCAACGTGTTACATTATTATTATCGCTCAACTGTGTAAAACGGCTACAAATGACTGTTTAGCTGAGGGTTGTCCAAAATACGGCCCGTCTAAAAAGTAAAATTAAACATTAAATTAAATTACATTTTATACAGGAAGTGAATACACATCTGTCTCAACACCTCGGCGTGTTGGTTCTATAGCAGATTTAACAGGGTGAGTGAACCCTCCTGTCAGTCATTCAGCTTCTTTGTCCCAGTGAAAAGGTGCAGTACACACACAGTACATTTATAGTATATAGTAGTACAGTATATAATAATTTGCAGGAAACTTATTGTCCAGCAGGCATACTACATTTTTGTGCGAGCCATCGGACACGTAGGACAAAATGACCACAGCAGCTCGATTAAATAAGATTATGAAGTATACAAAAACAGGAAAACGAACAAAAAAATCCTTTGTCATCGCCCAATCTCATGTCAAACCATGGTAATATTTGGTTTCTGTTATGTTAAGTGACTCAGCCACTCCCAGGATCGTCAACATAAAAAGGTTCCACTGTAGTTTGTAGTAATCTGGAGGTATTATCTTGTTTCATCCACATTAGGAATGCTCTGTCCGGTGCTGTTCTGCACCAATGCAAACTACAGTCATCAACCATGGACACATTAAGTGGCCGTGTAACTAAAAACCGGCGATTATGATCCATACTCAGTTCTTGTATTGGATGTCCTTCAGTGTCAACCACGCCCTCAAGAACAAAACTGCACACAGTACAGTAACAAAGAATAATAGAAAAAGTAGCACTTAATACTTATTAGAGTGAGGAAATGTTTCATTTTCCAACAGTTCACAGCCATTAGTGACACTACAAAATGGACATCTTGAATAGAAGTGTAGTAAAGTGAACATTAGTTTCCTATCACATTGCGGGTGACCTATTATATTGCTCATATATTCATTTACTGTATATTCATTGCTTAGTACGTTCCCTTCTCCAAATGATTCATTAATTCTGCATAAAACACATGCATCAAAATGGAACTGGCTATTGTGAGTTACACTAAAGCGAATAGGGTAGTATGAAAATGTGTTGACAATATGATACATTTACTTACTCGTTAGCAACCACACACACGTGACTAGCAATTAATGTATAGACAACAGCCTACTAGTCTTTTGGACACTGTTGAGCTAGCACTGATTATAGCTTCAGGCAACATCACAACATGAACACTATTTAATATCCATTATATCATTATGTGTAAAAATGTGACTAATAGGACACAGCACCTTTCACGACACGTCCTTCTCCTCCCGGATGCTCTCCATGTTTACATACTGTACAAGAAGTCCTCGATCAAACTGGCCATCCAAGCTCAGTAGCTTTGGCTTACATGGGCTATCCCAATAGTTCGCTAACGTTAGCCGACCAACGGAGACGGAAGCTTTTGAAAGTCGTTACAAAAAGTGCATCGCGCATCATAAACGCCCCGATAAGCCCAATCCCTGCAACATTTTAGAATATTTTTTGTGTCACTTTGGTTGTAAAGATGTAATTTCCCATTTCCCAGGTAGCGGCTGTAAGTGAACCTACATATATGCACTTCCGGTAGAAGGGCTTCATAATAAAACCGAATAGCATAAACGTGTTATGTTTTAACTGTGCCGTATCAGATTACATCCATCTATTGATATAAATGTAATTACTTGACAAGCCAAAATGATATGTTCAACTTTGTAGTAGCTATTCCGGAATATTTGATATTTTGCGTAATTTTATTTTGAAAACCTCACTAGTTAGGAAGTACAGTAACTGTGTTTTTTCCGATGTATTATTTTCAAAATAAAACGCAAAAGTAATTTTATCATGTGTTGGAATTTCATTCTATTATTCTATTATATATTAAGCTCTTAATTAATAACAAGGACTGACATGAATTAAATGTCTTTAAACGTCTGCTTCCACACAACAGATCAGATGTGGACACCATGCTGGTCTCTACTGGACATCCACATGTGTAGAGGCTCTTTATACAGCTGCTTCTCAGCCTCTTTTAGGTCAACTATGACCCTGACAGTCCCAGCGTGTCACCCTTACAAAACATTTCAGTCCCTTTTTGCATGACAATAAATAAAGCTTCAGCAAAAGTTTTTTTTTTTGGCCCGCAACATGATTCATACAGTAAAATGATAGAATTGTTCTATACATTATGCTTAATATTTTGAATTAACTTCAAATTTTGTGTTAATACAAGTAACTACTAACATGAATACAAAGGAATTGACACAGCCATATAATTCAAACCTGTGTCATTGTACTGTAATCATTTGTTTCACCCAAAACAAACAAGCTTCTCGGGTAAGTCACACAGGAAATGATCCACGTTTGCTTTCTGGCTTTAAACAAATAGTGCCATCCGTAAAGGTGCTCCTACTGCATGTGTGTTTACGTCACAGCCGCCTACTGTAGGCCCATAGTCTGAATAGCATTTACATGTGAGAAACATCTGCACTGTTTGCTTTGGTCACATACTCGACATAAGCAAATAAAGAGTGATGTGTAAAAATAAAACAAGAAAGACACCAAATTCACAAATTCTCTTCAGACTTTGGCAACATCACCGTTATAATGGACATTTTTATTGAAACATTGGTAGAACGTCTCCTAAACACGGTGTCGTTTTTTTCAGGGCTTCCCAAGTTCCCTTTACTGTGACAACAAATTACAGCTAGACCTCAGCTAACTACTGATATTTTCTTCACATTTTCTTTATTAAAACAGTTAAACTATTAAACTAGAAAATAGTTATTAGTGTCAGTTTGATATCTTGTCATTTTTTTCTTATAATATTACAGAGTGGACCAAATCCTCCATCATAACGTTATGATGCATTTAATTTAATGTGTACAGTATGTAGCAGGCCAATTAAAAAAATAAAGTGTCCATAAGTGTTCCCGAGACAGATTTTAGACATCCCTGTGTAATCATAAACATAAACAAATGTGAATACAAAATGTATGAATATAGTGTCAAATATTACATTAGTTCAAACAAGCACATTAGAGATGATGACATTACTTAAAGTCCAAGGTAAAATATGTCAAAGTTAGACTATCAAATCAAAGAACTCCTCCTGGATTCCTCAAAGCTCAAAGACAACATGACTGTCCCGCTGCCAAAGCTCACCCTCGGCTTGTGCCTCCCAGAAGGCGTCTCGCCGCCATCACCATTTGTCTTGAGGCTGATGGAGGACGACGGGGAAGAGGCGGATGATCCCCCGATGCTGCCGGACTTTTTCGTGGACACCGTGCCATGTTTGAGCGTGGCTTTGGCGGCCACCTTGAAGGCGTGGGCCGCCGTGCTGCACCTGACTTCCTCGATGGTGTTCCTGGAGGGCTTGAGGATGATGATGTATACCTTGTTGAAAAAGATACAGGCCAGCACGCCAAAGCTGGATGCCAGAATGGCGATGACTTCCACTGCTGAAACAAACTTGCCGTAAGTGCTGAAGTAGGCGGGGATAAAGGAGATCCAAACGATGAAGAATATAAGCATGCTAAAAGTGATGAACTTGGCTTCTGTGAAGTTTTCTGGAAGTTTGCGGGATTTAAATGCAAAGAAGAAGCAGATAGCCGCCAGGACGCAGGTGTAGCCAATGAGAAAGGCAAGAGCCATCTCAGAGCCCTCGTTGCAGGTGATGAAAATGATCTCATCGATGTCATGGTTCATATAACTGGAAGGGGGGGCATTGTAAAGCCACACCACACATATCATGACCTGGACAAAGGTGAAGAGAAACACCAGGAGGAACTGCAGGTTCAACCCCCACCATTTACGCTGGAAACTTGTCGGGATCTTGGCCTCAAACACCAAAAGCACTCTGTTGGTTTTGACAAGGACACAAGAAATGCAAAGTACAAAACTGATGCCAAAAGCTGGCTGACGCAAACGGCACATCCAATCGTGTGGCTCTCCGATGAAGATGAGCGAGCTGGAGAAGCAACAAATGAGCGAGAAGAGCAGCAAGTAAGACAGTTCTCGGTTTGTGGCCTTCACTATGGGTGTGTTGCGGAATTTAACAAACACCCCCATTACAAAAACTGTCAATATGACGCCCAGTACTGCACATATGGTCAAAGCTATTCCGAATGGTTCAGTCCAGGAGAGGAACTCAATTTCCTTTAAGAAGCAGAAGGTGTGATTACCACTGGACCAGGAGTTATTGGGACACTTAGTGCAAATACTGGCATCTGTGTGAACAATAAAATGACTATTAGAACAACATTTTTATGACACATCCAACGCCATCTGGCTGTAACGTACCTTTGTGGTTACTGTACTCTCCATCCGAGCACTCGGTGCACTCAAAGCAGCACATGGGCATACTGTCTATGATGCCCTTTCTGGTGCCAGGTTCACAGTCCTCACTGCAGTTGGAGAAGGGCACCTGGACAAAGTATGACATCAGAGAAAGCAAGGCCCCATCCTGAACATATTACAGTGGAACCCCGGTTTTCGTATGAAAATTATTTCCAAAAAATAGTTTTTGTACACTGTCATCAATTCCGGCTACTCCTTCCAAAGCGGAGGAAGATGCGAGTGTCGCAGCCATCTTCACCACACACACAACAATGGACAGGCGACAGTGCAGTGATACAACACAAGAGAGAAAGTAACGCAACAGGATTGTGAGGTCCGATTTTTTTTCCAGGAGGCATTTTTGTAATGCAAATGTATTATGTTGGTTTGAGAAGCTAAATTCTTTACTCAAGTAACCCCAGTAACTAACCAGAATTACGTTTCCTCATCACCAACCAGATCAATCCGACCAGAACTAACTTACTAATGTTACTAAGTCACCGGTGATGCACTACACTGCCGATGTCATACATCCATCCATCCATTTTCTGTACCACTCATCCTCACTAGGGTTGTGGGCATGCTGGAGCCTATCCCAGCTGTCTCCGGGCTAGAGGCGGGGTACACCCTGGACTGGTCGCCAGCCAATCACAGGGCACATATAGACAAACAACCATTCACACTCACATTCATACCTATGGACAATTTGGAGTCACCAATTAACCTAGCATGTTTTTGGAATGTGGGAGGAAACCGGAGTACCCGGAGAAAACTCATGCACACATGGGGAGAACATGTTCCACACAGAGATTGTGACCGTGCAGCCTGGATGTCATACAACTTCATGTAAAAAAAATCTTTAAAAAAAACCCCAAAAAACTATCATTTCACAAAAGTGAGAGTCAACTGTAAATAGTTCCCTCTGGCACTACAAAGGGCCCATTCATCATTCATTCACTCACTTTCCATAGCCGGATCAGGTAACAGGAGGTGCTGGAGCCTACCCAGCTGACTTAGACTGAAAGTAGACACCCATGACAAGTTATCAATCACAGGCTTTTAGCCCATAAAGAGATTCTGTAGAAATGTTTTTTAAATGTTGCTCTCATCAAGGTTCTTTAGGTGTTTCAAGGTGTTTTTAGCTATGAAAGGCACCATAGTCATTTGTACCACACCCTCTCACTGAGGCTAAGCTCAATACTGCAGTTATTTGCTTGGTTAATCCACTGAAGTGGTATGATGTCACATTGTTTACTTAGATGATGTTACCATTCCTGTCCTACCGACACATGTCACCGTAGAAACACATTACTGTACCATGAAAAGCTGAACTTATACTACATGTACCTCAGAACTGTGTCCATTCCACAGAATCTTTGTCTTGTCAATGAGCAGCTTGGCTCCCCTCTTTGAGTGCATATTGTAGTATCCCACCTCCTCAAACAGCACAGACCCATCCTCTGCAGACCTGTGCCAGTTTATAATGGTGTAGTTTGCTGAACTCTCATCGAAATGCCTCTTTCCACCCATACTCTTGGTGTAGTTTAGATGTCTCAGCTGCTTTAGTACCTGTGTAGCAAAAACACTCATTTGGATTCCAGTTCAAAGTATTTATCAGATTTGGTTGTAGATAAAGTGTAAGATTTACCTGCCATGCTTCAATTTTCTTAAGATCTGCACAGGACTTGTTTGCAAAAAGACCATGTCCAGGTGTACAGGTGAGGATGTCTTGCAGGGCCTGTGCGATGGAGTAAACCGCACCATAGACATTGTAGGAGATACGAAGATGGGTGTAATCCAGGTATGGAGTCTCGACACTAGTGATGTCCTCCTCACCGGTACACAAAGGCCTAAAACTTGTACTGCCATTGTCACTTTCATGGAGTCGAGGGCTGTCTTCCAGGTAACAGTTGAATGTTTCCTCCCAAAACTCCCTGATGAATTCATTTTGATTGTCTTTCTTTGGGTGGACATGTTGGAGGAACTCTTTAAATCCAGGGATGTGTCCTGCCTTTAAAGCAAAACCAACAGTCCCCGCCACAACATCGAGATACTCGGGTTTAGCAATGAGAGATGAGCTCACCCAAGCTTCACTGGCGATCCAAGTACGATCTGTGATGTTTCTTCTGACCATCTCCTTGATTAAAGGCTCCATATCTGGACCACTGGCAAACACCACAATGACTTTGGCGCTGGAGTTCTCAATCCTGTCAGCCAACGCTTGAATTTCATGGTCCTCCATGTACTGAGAGATGAGTTCATTGAGGTGAATACAGATGTCCCTCTCCTCCATCTCTTTCTCAAACTTCTCTATACCGGGCCGACCGTAGTCATCATCAGAGGCCACGGCGATGACCCAGTTCCACTGGAAATACTCGATCACATCGGCCATTGCTGTGGCCTGGTAAACATCTGAGGGAATGGTTCTCATGAAGGACTTGTACTGGTTCTTGTTACTCAGTAGTCGACTTGATGAGGCGTAGCTGATCTGAAACATAATACATAGACCCACATTTTCCTATTGTTATTAAGTTGTGACAAAAGATGCTTAATATTTTATTTCTTAGCGCTATTCCATGCCCTGGTATTGTCCAGCACTTCATTACCGATACCGATATGAAATAATACTGTTATTGGAAGTAGCTGTTTGGTCAAACTAACTAACAAACTGTGATGCCGCTGGAGGCATTTCACATATAACAATTTTGAAAGGTGCTAGCATGCTAATTGCTAGCATGTTAGCATTTAAGATAATTTACTCATGTCTAAAGGCAAATACACACATGGCATTATGCAGGGAGGTTATAGGACAGCCTTGGCACTTTCGGTACTTGAGGTTATCTTGCTATGTGCTAGCATGACAACCATTAGCATGTTAGGGACTTGGTGCTTGGTCTCGCAAGATGCTACCATGCTAAGTTAGCATGTTAGCATTTTGACTTTTATATGCATATCTAAATAAAAATACCAAGTCATATATGAAATATAATATAATATTTAAATAACATGTTCTACCAACTATCAACAATACAGGTTAGACCTAACCAATTCACAAATAAGAATCTAATTAAATAATGCTAGCAACCATACAGTTTTGAAAGATGCACATTTTGTATGTGGCACAACTCTCCATATAAGAACAAAGTAAAGTGCAAAGTATGAAATGCTGGACTAATACAATCAATTCAGCACTGCTCCGGTCTCTTCTTACTTTACAGTATGTACGCTAGCTACGTGGGACTCAGTTTGCTTCTTCCTGAAATGTCATAAATAGATTAAAAATTAAAAATATTAAAAGGCCGCCTTACCCCCCCCCCCCCCCCCCCCCCCGCCCCCCGGCAGCCCTTTACAGTCATTGCAGATTGTATATCTAGATGTATTACAAATGCCGTGACCCGAGCTAGTAAGGTTGTTGCCTCATTTTTCATACCAATATTGACATCCTGTGTTGCAACTCATCATTATTATAATTTTAAATGGCATGTGTAAACTTTTTAAGCATGAACACACACAATTACACTCGTGATGAAAATTGGATGAATTTACATTTTGCACTGTTGGATCTTTAGTAGATTCTAAGTAGAGCAAATGCAAAAAAAAGAAATGGGAGTGAGACAAAATAATTTTGAGTAAGCAATTTTAAAAATGTGGATGTCATGTAATATTCTGTTCACCTTCCCAGCTCTACTTAGAACCTCCTTAAGATCCAACAGTGCAAAATGTAAATACTTGCAATTTTTCAACAGGAGTTCATAAGTGCAAAGTTCATTTCAGAGATGGAAAATATTCAGATATCAGCTGTATACAGTATTAAATATTTTTAATCTCATATTTTATCACAACCCACCAGTTGAGAATCCATCATTGTCACATCAGTCTTGACTTAGATAACATAAAAACAAACTCGTCTTCAATTATTTTCAAATACGCTTCATAGCTGAATAATGTGTACAGTCAGGATATCCTGTACTTACCTGAGGAATATAAAAAAGGCCCAGTAGGTTGGCCACTGCTGTGGAAACTGCGGACCCGGCAGCTCCTACGACAGCGATGGTGGCTGGGATGTGGTCCGTGCAGTTGCAAAATTCATCCAAATTCAGGGAATCAATCTTATTTTGTGCCACAAAACTGAGAGTAGCTTCCAGCGCTTTTGACACCGTGTTGCACGTGTCAAAGATCCTGTATCCCAAGGTGATGTTGGGTAGGAGATTGCTGCTGTTGTTGATCTCATCGATTGCAAAAATCATGGCCTGGAGCCAGCGAAACCCACGGAAATTAAACCTGGGATGCAACATAACACGGATTAAGAAAACACTAACAACATCGAGCTCAATGTACAGTGGACCCTCGATTTTCGAACGCTGCAGTTTTCTATGGCTCAGTTTTCGATTAACATTTTCAGATTTTTGCCCTGGTCATCATACAATAGTTTGTTTGGCCTGTACTGTATCATTCTGTGGATTCCAGTGCCCAAAGTACTCCATGTGTTGATGACTTGATTGCGTCTGTTAAATAACTCACCATGGGGCCAAAAAAACCCTGCATTTGATACTGCAGGTAAGAAACACTATTCAATTCAAGAAGGAACTCATCTCAAAGTATGAAGATGGCGAAGATGGCGTCCCTCCTAGCCTTCTAAACTTTTATTTCATTTAATTTAATATCATTATTTAATTCAATAATTCATTCATTTTCTACCGCTTTTTCCTCACGAGGGTCGCGGGGGGTGCTGGAGCTTATCCCAGCTGTCCCCGGGCAAGAGGCGGGGTACACCCTGGACTGGTCGCCAGCCAATGACAGGGCACATATAGACAAACAACCATTCACACTCACATTCATAATATAATTATTTAATAATTATAATTCATTCATTCATTTTCTACCGCTTTTTCCTCACGAGGGTCGCGGGGGGTGCTGGAGCTTATCCCAGGTGTCCCCGGGCAAGAGGCGGGGTACACTCTGGACTGGTCGCCAGCCAATCACAGTGCACATATACGTAGACAAACAACCATTCACACTCACATTCATAATATAATTATTTAATGATTATAATTATTTAATATAATATTTTTTTCATTGGTTTCTGCTTGTGAATGTATAAAGCTTCTCTATAATTGTGATCATATTTTTCGGATCACTTCAATAATTTTTTTGTATATATTGGTTTTCTCCAGACCTTTTGGAACTAATTATGAAAACCGAGGTCCCATTGTACTTGTTGGACATCTTATTATGTACCTAAATGCTTCAAAAAGGAACATTACTGTCCTTGCAAAAGCCGATAGGTCACCTGACACATTGTGTAGACTCGGGCCGTGCTGCCAGGTCTTGGTCTTTGGATGCAACACCAAAGTGAATGGGGAAGAGTCCTCCTAACAAGATATCACCCGTCATCTGCGCTCGTTGCTGGGGTCCGTAGGTGGAAATGACACAGGCGGAGCCAAAGAGCAGCAGACAGCAGAGAACAAATAACATCTTTTCTACCAGAAATGAATCTTATTTAGGCGATGTTTATCTCTGCTCATCGATCTTCCAGCTTGCTTTGTGCTGCTGTGTGACGTTCATGTTCACAGTGCGGAGAGAATATCTGAATGTTGGAAGAAACACAAATGATGAAAAGAGGAGTCACACTCCAATGAGCCTCTTGCTGTGGCCATTGAATCCAGTCACCGTGGAGAACAGCCTAAAGCAGCCTGCTTGCATCTCGCTCGCTAATACTGCTGGAAAAATGCTGGGGCAGAGGCGTGGTAATGAAGTAACTGCTGCCATATTCTCACCTCTTTACCCTCAGAATTCCTCTTTGCCTCTCCTTTATTCACAGTCTGATATCCAATAATGGACTATATCCTTTTTGTTTATTCCCAGACACCAAACACCTACAGTAGTACATCGTATCAGTACATATAAATGAATGATAATCAATAAATCAGCAACCCATTTTGCACTTGGTACCTTCACTTTTATAATATACAGTATATTATACACTCTACATTTATGTTTACTTCAACTTCTTCTCTTCATTGAATCTACATTCACTCTATTCAACAGCAAAACATAAATAACTTAACCTTTTTGCACTTTCAAGAAAAAAAAACTCATTACTAAAAATGTGAAAATTATGTGGAAGTTGACAAAATTAGTTTTTTTATGCAACACATATTTTCTAGTATAATAAAAAATTACTTACCACATCAAGTCCTTCTGCTCACTGTATCTACTCTATATTCATGCTACAAAATTGTAAAACAAAAGCAAGTGGTTTGAAGGTGTTTAACCAAAATATCCTGAGTGCAGAATGACTTGAGTGGACAATTACTTTCTCAGCTCTCTTGGTCCTGATGAATCATTAACGAGGAGAAGGCCTGTCCATTTCCTTCAGCTAATAAAGGCTACTCACCCTAAAATCTTTTCCTGAAAGTGTGTGAAGGTTTTAGTCAAGTACTAAATAATAGAACTGATTGGATTTGTATTTTTATTTTAGCTAATTGGCTTTACATTGAATATGATGTGCATGTTTATGTGCTGATCTACAGGACAGAACCCTAGAAGCTGTGGATTGCACCATTAGGTTCCTCAAACAGACCCCCTTCTGCTCTGATGAACTACACCTCAATCTGTTGCTGAGCACACGTCTCGACTCCAAACTATTTCACTTTACAACTTATTGACTGCTTTGTGTCCCCACACTGATGCTGCATCCTCAATAGAACATCCTGTACGTATGACTATATGTAAGAAATGATTACTTAGCATGGTGTTGACCTTTTTTCCCAGTTTTTTCACCTAAAATGTCTTTTCTGATCAAACAACCTTATGTTTGACAAGTTCCTCAGACTAATCGTCTGCACACAAAGACAAGACACACCCCAAATTACCATCGGCTACCAATAATGTTATGAAATGACTGTCGTTCACTGTCTTCAATCCATTCATCTTTCATGCTGTTTTTTTTGTCTCCACCAGAAATGGCACGTATGTTTGAAATGTAACATAATGCATCAAAAATGCCGAGTTGTGAAGAGTCCACACGGAATGGATGTATTCTCACAGAAAGTGTGGTGGCACTCACATGCTGCAGCACACTGCTGGAAAAGGTAAGGGACTCATTTTCTTCATAAAAGTATAAAGTATACACTTTGCAATGGAAGATTAGTGTGCATTACTTTCCAAAGAAGAATGATGGTCATTTCCTATTTTGCGACACATTTTCCAGAATGATGTCTGAAATGTCCTCCTTCCCTTATTGTGTGTATATTGTCAAAATAATTGATATTGATATGAATAAAGTCCTAAATCCAAACATAAGCAGCATTTGTACATCCTATCCATTTCACAGGAGCATGCTGCTGTTTTTCAAAAAAATGCTCAAAGATCAAAGATCCTCTATATATGAGTACCTACTGCAAAAACACTAGTCAAAGATGCTCTATATGACGAGTGAAATGTTGCCACATTTTGAGCTAAACATCCGAGCCGGTTTGCTGTAATTCACAGGCTTAATCTGGCACACGGGCCACCAGTTGAATAACCCTGCTATACTATATATAATTAGTTTTTGTGTGCTTTAGCGTGTGTGTGCATGCTTTGGCCATTATGTGGAAACATTGTAGTAATGAATGAATGACCACATGCACCAAACCTTGCAGAAATTATGCAAAATGACATCAAGTATTTGCCATATCGGTAATAAGAATGTGAATAATACAGTGAAAATGTTCATTCATTAGTAATATTGTATAATATCTAGGATGTCCGGAGCAAAGATCCTGCTCTTCCTTCAGAGTCTCACACGCAAGAAACCGCTGGAGCCCGAAGGGGAGGTGTCCAACTTTCGCCGCTGCCTGACGACCCTTGACCTGGTGGCTTTGGGGGTGGGCAGCACATTAGGTGCCGGTGTCTATGTGCTGTCCGGAGAGGTGGCCAGAACCGTGGCCGGGCCCAGTATCATCATCTCCTTCCTGATAGCAGCCATAGCCTCTGTCTTTGCGGGATTGTGCTACGCTGAATTTGGAGCTCGAGTTCCCAAGACTGGATCTGCTTATCTTTACAGCTACGTGACAGTGGGGGAGATATGGGCTTTTATCACTGGATGGAACCTGCTCCTGTCTTATGTCATAGGTAAATACCAGAATTTATTCACATAGTAGGACAAGTCTTTTTGGATTTAATTCCTTTGGTTTATCACTTCCTGTTCCTGTTGAGGGCCCAGAGGCCCTGAGTTAGAAATTCAAACAGCCAAGTGGGACGTATATTACTATAAATAAGCAAAATGATCTCACAACAAAAGCTTGAAACAAGTACAAATTCTAATAATAAAATTCTAAGCAAAAATTCAGTTAAAAAAAATAAAATATAGGTATAATACATTTCTGCAATGTAGAAATGAAATCTGCTTAGCAACAAGTGCCACAGAATTGATTTCGTCCTATGAAATCCACCCAGTAACAAGTGCCATGGAATTAATTGTGCTGGAAGAAATTTGCCTAGCAACAAGTGCTTCAACAATAATTGAGTCTTATGAAATCCGCCTAGTAACAAGTGCCATGGAATTATTTTGTGCGTAAGAAATTTGCGTAGCAACAACTGCTACAGCAGTAATTGTGACCAATGGAATCCGCCTAGCAACAAGTGGTCCAACAAAGTGAAAGTGAGGAATTTTGTTGATCTGCTAGCCATTTTCGAGTGCTACCACAATAATTGAGTCTTATGAAATCTGCCTAGTAACAAGTGCCATGGAATTAATTGTGCCCTAAGAAATATGCCTAGCAACAAGTGGTACGACAATAATTGTGTCGCATGGCATCTGCCTAGCAGCAAGTGCTACAACAGTCATTGAATCTTATGAAATCTGCCTAGTAACAAGTGCCATGAAATTAATTGTGCTGGAAGAAATTTGCCTAGCAACAAGTGCTTCAACAATAATTGAGTCTTATGAAATCCGCCTAGTAACAAGTGCCATGGAATTATTTTGTGCGTAAGAAATTTGCGTAGCAACAAGTGCTACAGCAATAATTGTGACCAATGGAATCCGCCTAGCAACAAGCGGTCCAACAAAGTGAAAGTGAGGAATTTTGTTAATCTGATATTTGTAACATTGCAAATAGACAGTAGACAATAAGAAAGGGTTTGTACCTTACCATTTTTCTCCTAATAATACCACTTATAATGCCCATGTTGTGGTTAGGGACATCAAGTGTGGCCCGAGCGTGGAGTGGAACCTTCGATGACCTGATTGGAAATGTTATTGCCAATTCCCTGGGGAAACAGGCTGCCATGGACCTGCCAGGATTAGCTCCCTACCCAGACTTCTTTGCTGCTCTCCTTATTCTGCTCTTGGCAGGCATGTGTTTAATCACCCCTCACTTGTAATAACATACCAAAATATGCATTTGGATTTGTTCAAATTGATATTTGCTCACTGATGCATTGGATGATGGTGGTGTGTGCTTTTGTCCTCTTTAGGTATCCTTGCATTCGGCATTAAAGAGTCGGCCATAGTGAATAAGGTTTTTACAGCAGTTAACATCTTAGTGCTGCTCTTTGTTATCCTTGCTGGCTTCATCAAGGGGGACATCAGCAACTGGTACATCGATGAAGAGGCTGTCCTCATTGCATATAAGTATGCATTTGTTCTTCTTCTTTTCCTACCATAACATATTGAGACACATTGATAATTTGTTGGTGAATTAAGTCAATTGAGTCCTTTTGAGTCCAACCTAATTAAAAAAAAAAGATTTGAATTTGTTTCTTTCTAATAATACTAATTTAAAAAAGTAACATATTTTCTTTAATATTTAAATTCTATGCTACTAGATTCTAGTAAGTAGAATGACATTATTTTTCCCTCATAATATCATGAGTTTATTTTTGTAAAATTTTGACTTTTTTGCATTAGAATACTACTTTTTTCTACTCATATTTTTACTTTATTCTTGTAAAATTACAACTGTTTTTTAAATTTAGGTTGTGTTTTTTTCCCAACTATTTCAACTTTCTCCTCGTAAATTTTGTTCTGGTAATTCTGACTTTATTCCCCTAATAGTTTTGTTTGTTTCTCATAATATTACAACTTTTTTCTTTAATATTTGAACTTTATGCTACTAAAATGTTATTTTTTTTACTAAGAATATTAGTGTTATTCTTGCAAAATAATGACTTAATATGACTTAGATTACAACTTTGTTATTTTGACTTTATTGTAAAAATATGGCAGATTTTAATTTTATTTTCTTGTTAAATTCTAATTTTGGAATGTGCTGCGGGCCAATAAAAAGACAACCATGTGCTGCACTTTGGACCCCCCTGGACTAGAGGATGTTGACTAGCGTTACTAAAACGTACCAAGTGCTCCTGTAAGATAAAGCATCACTGACAAGGTTTTTGGGGTAGATTTTTAAATTGAGTCCTTGTTTTCTTTCACAGAAACACAACATCTGCAAATAAAACGATGAGTTTTGGCATCGGGGGTTTTTTGCCTTTTGGCTTTGAGGGAACATTAGCAGGAGCAGCGACCTGCTTTTACGCATTTGTTGGCTTTGACTGCATTGCAACAACAGGTAAGCTATATACACCCTGAAAAAACACTAAAATGATCCTGTGTGTGTAAGGTGTCAACCCACTCTCCATCCCAGCTCTTTAAGGCTCCAGGTAGTCAGGTGCTTTAATGTGCTTTTTCCCCCAGGAGAGGAGGTTCAAAACCCCCAAAAAGCTATCCCGCTCGGAATCGTGGCTTCCCTCCTCATCTGCTTCCTAGCTTATTTTGGTGTATCGGCCGCCCTCACCCTAATGATGCCATACTATTTGCTCAGTGTGAATAGCCCTCTTCCTGTTGCCTTCACCTATGTGGGCTGGGGTTCTGCAAAGTACGCTGTAGCCGTGGGATCCCTCTGTGCTCTGTCGACAAGGTACGGCACAACCAAACATGCCACTCATGTTTGTCTTCCATCTGTAGAGATGACGTATCTATGTGTTTTCCTCCCAGCCTGCTTGGTTCTATGTTCCCTATGCCTCGAGTGCTCTTTGCTATGGCGAGGGATGGCCTTCTCTTTCGCCTGCTCAGCAGGATGAGTGACAGACAAAGTCCTGTCATAGCTACTCTGGCTTCAGGTGTTGTAGCAGGTAAAAAAAACAATAAAAACATTAAAGTAAACAAAATACAAAGCCAATGAAATCACATTGCTTACTATTTGCTTGTCATTTTGCAGCAATAATGGCATTATTGTTTGACCTGAAGGCACTGGTGGACATGATGTCCATTGGCACCCTGTTTGCCTACACTCTTGTTGCCATATGCATTATCATATTAAGGTAATAGTCATCATACATGCAGTAACTTTGTTGCAAAGTGCATGGCAGGATGACGTTTATCATCTTTGTAATGTGGTATTTGTACTGCATGGCAGCCATCATGGAGCAGGTTGCTAAAACTAACAGACCACAGCAGGGGTGTCCCAATGTTTGCCAGTAAGGGCCACATAATGGAAACTGAAAGAATGCAAGGGCCTCCTTGATATTTTGACATATGCTAAAAACTGCATCTCAGCTTAGTGATAATGTATAGGTAAAAAAGCCCATTATTAGTATCAACTTCTTTGCTCTTTTGTCCCCATTTTTTTTTTTAATTTTCCAAATATTTCAACTTTCTTCTCAAATAATATTTGCATTTTTTCCTCTAATATTAGGACTTTATTCTCAAGATATTTTGACATTATTCTCACAATATTATAACTTTTTCCCCCCAACCTAATTAAAAAAAAGATTTGAATTTGTTTCTTTCTAATAATACTAACTTAAAAAAGTAACATATTTTCTTTAATATTTAAATTCTATGCTACTAGATTCTAGTAAGTAGAATGACATTATTTTTCCCTTGTAATATCATGAGTTTATTTTTGTAAAATTTAGACTTTTTTGCACAAGAATACTACTTTTTTCTATTCATATTTTTACTTTATTCTTGTAAAATTACAGCTGTTTTTTAAATTTGGGTTGGGTTTTTTCCCCAACTATTTCAACTTTCTTCTGGTAAATTTTGTTCTGGTAATTCTGACTTTATTCCCCTAATAGTTTTGTTTGTTTCTCATAATATTACAACTTTTTTATTTAATATTTGAACTTTATGCTACTAAAATCTTATTTTTTTTACTAAGAATATTAGTGTTATTCTTGCAAAATAATAACTTAATATGACTTAGATTACAACTTTTTTGTCTTGACTTTATTCTTGTAAAAATATGGCAGATTTTCATTTTATTTTCTTGTTAAATTCAAATTTTGGAATGTGCTGCGGGCCAATAAAAAGACAACCATGTGCTGCACTTTGGACCCCCCTGGACTAGAGGATGTTGACTAGCGTTACTAAAACGTACCAAGTGCTCCTGTAAGATAAAGCATCACTGACAAGGTTTTTGGAGTAGATTTTTTTTCAATTGCACCATCCCTTAAGAATAGTTGTCCGATTTAGTCTTTGAGCATTTATTGATCCATCCCAACGTCTTCACTTGTACAGATACCAAGCGGACCTCAATGATGTTCCTAATGACACCAAACAAGCATTTACACTCAGTGGATTATTTTTCCCTGGTTTACAATCTACCACACAGACCTCAAAGAATGTGTCTGTTTTGAGCGCTTGTATCGGTGAGTATTCATCATCCATGACTATAATGACGTACAATGAGTGGTTTTTAATTGATTTGTTTTCTCAGTCTTTTTAGCCACCATCCTGAGTCTGTTCATATCCCAAGCCGGGTCCTCACTGGAGGCATCAGAGTGGTGGAGCATACTTTGTGTTGTCGTGGTGATGGTGATGCTCATCTTCACTGTCCTCGTCATATGGAGACAACCACAAAGTTCAACAACAGCTGCTTTCATGGTATGCCTCAGAGTCCTGACCTCAACCCCATTGAGCACCTTTTGATGTTGATGGCGTTTTCTGTCCATTCATACAAACAGGTTCCTTTGGTGCCAGTGCTTCCTATAGCGAGCACCTTGATCAACATTTACTTGATGGTTCAACTTGGATCAGACACATGGATACGCTATACCCTGTGGATGGCCATAGGTATGTGAAGAATATGAACAATCATCACTACGAGAGAGTGAATACTGTGTATATTTTTTTTGTCCAAACAGGTTTAATCATTTACTTTACTTACGGCGTTCAGCACAGTGTGCAGAAGCAAAGGCTCCAAAATTCATGCAACCAAGTCAGTATTCCCACTGTGGGGGACAACACTGATGACGACAACTAAATCGACTGCTCTCATTGGTTTATTCATACAAAACCAACCAATGAGTAATAGCACATGGTCAGTATGATTTTCTTAAAAAGTTGTATTCTGTAATCACATTTTATCCCTTTGACTCATTTTTGTTGTGTTTTATACGATGGAAATAAAAATTAAAATCGCAATTTACTAGTAGTAATGGTTAGTAATGGTTCTGCCGTTTGTAATATTATAATGACACATTCCCTGTTATTTCTCAACCAACCGAGCATCACCGATGTCACAATTATTTACTACTACACACGTTCATCGAGAAATACAAGGCACACACACTGTCACCAAAATAGATTTGTGGCTACAATATTGGCTAGGCTGGCAGTTCAAATATCAGATACACCTGAGGCCAAAAAAAACAAATCTATTACTAAAATAATAGGTATAGCCAAAATACAAGATAGTTTTGGCCTAATTATTAGGTAGACCTGTGGCTAAATTACTGTATCAGGTATACCCAAAATATCAAAACACCTCACCCCGAAATCTTAGGTACATCCAAAATGTGTGCACCTGCAGCCTAATTAAGTACGCCCCAAATAATACACCTGCAAAACATTATGGTACATCCGCAGCCTAAATATTTGATACCCACGAAGTAACATTACTCACGCCGTGTTAGGTTGCCTAAAATATACATAGAGTAAATGTGGCCCCAGATGGAGCTTTTTGTAGTATTCATTACAATAGTAATAGTAAAAGTGATTGCACATTTTATGAAGAAAAGTAGTTTTAATAACAAACAACTGTACGCAACATAAAACAAGAAAAAACAGGATTTATCAAAGTGTTCTAAATGTTTTTTTTAAGCAACACAATACAAATATTGTCCTTGCAAGCACGAGGAAACAGTAGCAGGACGGTCAGGGTGTGAAGGGGATGACATGGAGTGGTACCACCCTCCTAACGGGTGTTGTGTTGTTGTTGTTATTGTTGGAGAGAGGTGCAAACAGAACACCTGGTGGCGTCTCGGCCAGATCTTTCACCTGAGAGATCTGCCTCAGCAATGCTTTTCCCTCTTCACGCGCCTTTCAAAAAAATGAAATAAAAATACAGCATGGTTAGCGCTTTGCTTGCATACCAAATAATTTTCCATTTGTTAAACACTCACGTCGTTGTAGTCGCAGCAGCGTTGTGCGCAGAGAGACGCCTCGTCGTAGAGTTTGTTCTTGAAATAGTACTGACCGAGGTATTTGAGGGCTGTGCTCACTTCAGTGTGCTCCAGTTGTTCCTGTGCAAGACGACATTTATCCTGAGCAAAGTCGGCTTTGAGGCTACGAGCTCCTTCTCGCGCCAATTATGACGTAAAGTCAATACTTTGCAGGTTAGGATTGTTCACGAGAGTCCATTTAAATGCTTACTCCACAGGAGAAGACGTCTTGGATGTAAAGCATGTAACTCTGGGCAGCGTCATCACTCTCATTCAGCTGTTCGTGGAGCCTTGAAGAGTCAAGATGATAAGAGCGGGAAAATAGACTTCATTCGGTGCAGGTTTAAGACATTCAACGTATGAAGTGGATTTAAAAATTCAGTCCTAACAAAAATAATAATGCTCACATTTCATTGACATACACATACATGCAATCCAGTCCTGTATCATGTATCTTTCTCTCATTAAATACAGTAAATATAGGCATATTTCATACATAGTTGCTAATTAATTGATTAATCATGACTAATTAATTTAAAAACTGATTAATCTGAATAAAATTTTTGAATTGTTGGTCAGCCCGAATAAAAAGACTTACTACTTACTAAACTCTATAGCCATGAAGTTGCACAAAACAAACTAAAAACTTTTTACAGTGTATTGAGAAGCTTTTTCATACTTTGTTTTTTACAGCTTCATCCACAATGGAATACATTCTTTCACCCCCACATCCCATAATGATAACAACATGGAAAAACAAACAAAACGTAACATAAAATGTGTTAAAGTGAACACTTTTTGAGTGTGCTGCATAGTGAGTGTTACCTACTTTGCCAGTTTGAGTAAGGCCATTTTCTCTACATCTCCAACAGAGAAGGCCCTCCAGTAGCACTACAAATACAATAAATACAGAAATAAAAACTGCACACCACTAAGAGAATGTACATATTAGTATTGTCTACCTTCTTGGCTTCTGCTTGCTGCGTCAGTTTTTCATAGCTTTCACCCAACGCCACCAACATACGGGAGTCATTGGGCCTGCATGACAACATCAATGTCACCCAAATGTGTCTTTTTTTGTATTTAACGCTCCCAATACTGTCACATACAAACCTGAGCTGGTGAGCCTTTCGATAGTAGTACAGACAGTAGAAGGGCATTTTGAGAATCTCATAAGTCTGACCAAGACCGTACCAGGCTCTGTAGTCCCTCTTGTTTACTTCAATGGCATGTCTGACACACACAAACACAATCTGGCATGTTATATGTCTTCTACACAACAGAGCCTGGCTGTGATGGACCTGTAAGCTTGGATGGCAGCCGAGGTGTTCTTCATCTCCATGTACTCGTGGCCCATGAGGGTCCAGGCACTGAGGCAGCGAGGGTTTAGTTTGAGTGCCCGCTGGAAGTACAGAGCTGCCTTCTCGTGCTGTGAGCGCAAACTGTAGTAGTTACCTGGAAAACACACACTTAATTCAATGACAACCTCTAAAACTATCATTTAGGTTATTCATTCATTCATTAATTTTCTACTGCTTATCCTCACAAGGGTCGCGGGGGTGCTGGAGCCTATCCCAGCTGTCTTTTGGTGCGAGAGGCGGGGTACACCCTGGACTGGTCGCCAGCCAATCACAGGGCACATATAGACAAACAACCATTCACACTCACATTCATACCTATGGACAATTTGGAGTCGCCAATCAACCTAACATGTTTTTGGAATGTGGGAGGAAACCGGAGTACCCGGAGAAAACCCATGCATGCACAGGGAGAACATGCAAACTCCACACAGACATGGCCGAGGGTAGAGTTGAGCTGTGAGACGTGCTAACCACTAACCACTCGGCCGCCGTGCAGCCCTCATTTAGATTATTTTAAGAGGAAAAAAAAGCATGTCATTACTGATACAGTCTATATACAGTAGGCAGCAGCTCTTCCCTCAAACTTGTATCATGTCACATCAACAAACCAGTAGTATCATTGTGTATCCGTCGTAGTACTGACACGTATCTACACTCACATTCACACCTAGGCCTTGCTAGTCTTTACTGGCCTTATCATTCATGTTGGTTGACTAATCAAACACCATCAAACATACCAATGACACAGCAAGTCTCCACTCTGTACTTGTCGATCTCCACCAATGTGTGGGCCAAGTAGCTCAACTCTGGCTTCATGATCTGCGGAAGCGCACCACACACGTACAACCATTAAAAGAAATCAGAGAAAAGGTCCTAATATACACTAAATGCTCACATAACAACTCACTTTGACATAGAGGAGGTTGGAGAAGGTGTCCATGTTATCGATGCGATATGGGTCGTGCTCTCTCAGTTTATTGAACAGAGCCACCGCCTGGTCAATGTCTGCAATGAAACACTAGAAGAAATGAACTGTTACAGAAGGAGGATGTACTCCTGAGATGCTAGAAGATTAACCTCTGATGTTGTGGTAGGCAACGGCCATTTGCGAGATAATATAAGTGCTCTTGGAGAAGCCGGCGTCCATGAGGTTCTGGTACTTCTGTAGCGCCTCCTTGATCATCTGCAGCTCAGTGTACATGTGGGCCAGAAAGAAGTCCTTCATCCAACAGTCAGCCAGAGACAGCAACTTCAGCTAGAAGAGGAAGGTCATTTTTAGATGATTTCATGTGGCAGGATCTGGCTTTTTCCAACTGTTAGCTAACCATATCGATGTTAGTGACCAGGTTGCTGAGCTCCAGCCACGCCCCCCAGTGAAGAGGAAGTGCATGAATAGCCTTGACAAAAATCTCCACCGCCTCCTTTAGCAGATCCATCTTTCGTAGCACCACTCCATACCTGCCATGACACAAATACACTCAACAGACGGTAGCGCTGACTAGAAAGAGTGAGGATGCTTCTTACAGGTACAATGTGAAGCCATCCAGCTCTCCTGCACTGTGCTTTTTACTGAGCTCCACTCTCAACTCTCGCAAACCTTCATTGCGGACCTGACCCTTCTCCAGAGGACCTACAAGACCACATATCAGCTATCAAACTAAAAAATACACATTTAATCACTAATGTCCTCACCTAGGCTGTCCACTGTCTCGTCATCTTTCTTTTTCTCCCCAGACTGCAAACAAAAAACTCAATCATATCAGGTATAAAAATGACATAAAACCCAAATAAGTACATACCAGGTAACGTGAATACATGTAGAGGAAGTAGGCCTTTTGACTGGTGCAGCCCTTCAGAAAGTAGGCAGCGCGGTCATATTCTTTCAGGTCAAAGTAAGATTTGGCGAGTGAAAGTGCATCAAGGTCTTGTATGTCCTCCTGTATGTGTAAGACAAGTCATTCAGAATGTTAGATATCCATTATTGGCTATGTTGTTTTTACTGTTTACAAAGTAAACATGGCAGGGACTGAGAAAATATGAGACTGTATGAAAACCTGTCAGCAGGGGGCAGTATTTAAGAAGGTAATTTGGAACTTTACTGTTGAATAACACACACAAAAAGAAAAAAAACACATAGGAAGAAAAAAGACGAATGATCAAATATAAGAAACGAAAATATCGATTATAAAATAATGAAATAATTCGAACGTAGTCTGAGAATGGAGTCATTATTTACGGTATAAAACATGTATGGTAAAAAGTGCATTAATATACACACATCGAAATTGACAAGCAGTATAGAAAATGGTTGAATGGCTTGAACAAACCTCTGAAAAAGGCTGTGGTGTGGGTAATGCATCTTTGGGGAGAGGATCCAAAGCAAAGGCCAACTCAGACGCCCTAAATCACAAACGCAACAAGAACATCAATTACACGGAATACAGTTAATTTATGTATCACAGTTAACTTATTTACAACAGTCAACTTAATTACTGTACACGTTTTTTATCCAACTATCAGCTACCTTGTCAAGACAAGCTATTTGTTATGAATAGCATCATTACAACATTGTTACAACTTACAACAAAACAAAGACTTTCTTCCACTCTGAATGAAAAACAATGACAGAAAATCAGCGAGTCTTATACAAGTAACGCATTACGCTAGTTTATGTATAATGTTGCGTCTGTATAACAGTGTGCTAATGTAGCTAACAGACAAACAAGAGTCGTTCGGCGGCCAACGAAGAGTCACAAAATGCCATGTTTATTATAAAGAGTTAGTCTCACCACTTGGCGCTCTGTAAGAGTCCTCTTTCTTTACAAAGCCATGTCACAGATATGAGCTGCTTCTTTATTTGCACCAGGTCCCCAAAGTCACTGTGGAGCGCCGCCATGTTCATACCGGATAATGCAGACACACTATTGGTGGACTTTACAAACCTTAGCCCCGCCTACAATATGACGTCACTTCCCATTTCCCTTAAGGTGACAGCAGTTGTCTTTTTTTAACCTTCAATTGAAAATTAAAAAAGACAATTACGTTATTGTAGTATAATGACTTATTAAAACCAAACATTTTGCTATATAAGCACTACGTTCTAAAAGGCATCAAACAGTATTTGTTAAAACAGAAGGCAAGAATATCTTCGGTCAGCTTATAATGTCCAAGGTTGTTTGTGGTAAACGTGTTGCATCCAATTACAACAGAATAGGAGGTGCTTGTTTATTGACACTATCAGTTATATGTACATGGACTTCACATGCATATAAAATGTAAGAACGCACATTTTTGCAGTTAATGAAGCAGAAATAAATGGTACTAAGAAATATTTGAAAATACTATTAAGACATTTTGTAAACAAAAGTGAATTGCTGTTGACATCAAAAACATAAAAAATAATCCAAAAGAGTCAGTGCCTCACCAGGCATGAACCTCACAACACATCCATGATAAAATCTCGCATGTACTTCCACATTTGCTTGCTTGCATGTATGCTGCAGTGACTCATGAACAATAACTCAGCAGTGGGTTTTGAAAGAACATGTACATTGTGATTCTGACTTGTAACAATAATGTGTATTTTTTAATGGCCTGTCCAGCTGCTGTCATTGGCCTCCACACAGCACTGCTTCAGCATGGCACAGCTCATCATGTTCCTGTCCATCACCATCAGGAACATCACAGGCTTTGGCGTTTCCATCTTGGCACGGAGGTAAGATGAGCATGGCCTATTTCCTCGTATATAGGACAATGTGTAGTATATCTATAGTCAGCACCCTGAGACAATAGTGCAACAGGTGCATCCTGAACTGCCTAGGAGCCCCCTCGTCTAAATGGCAGCCACCAAATGTGCATTGATGAGGTTGAAAGGTCGCTCTTAAAATAGCATGCAGGGGAGATGTTTGTGTTGAAAGTCTTGGAGCAGGAAACCTATGCATGATATTGACTAAACGTTTGTTTGAGTTTGTTTTCCACTGTTGAGGCACAAAAAGAAAAAGACATTGTTTTGCCTGCCTAGCATCGCTAAATCACACACACACACACACACACACACACACACACACACACACACACACACACACACACACACACATACATACATGTGTGTGTCAACATTATGACCTTTCATGTAATGGTGAGTGGAGAGCTTTAACTATAGTAATAACTATAACACTCATTTTTTCACTTCCTGTATGGCAGGAAATAATGGTGTAAAAGAAATCAGGAAGCAAATAGGAGTTACAATAATGTCGCTACAAACCTTGTGCAGTATTAAAAGAATAAATAAAATGTCAAAATTATTGATAATAATAATAGGAATACATTTGAATTAAACTGAATTTGAAAATGTAATCATAACATGCTAATATTGCAATAAGTGTACAATGGGAGATGGTCCCTAATTTGGCCATGGGGTGGCAGTGTTTCACTGGATTACCATTGAGTAGGCGAACCAAAACCCCCATTGAATCCAAGATTAGAACACATAATTAATAATGTAATAATGCTGAATAAATTTACTTAATGGTGTGCTTTGCCTAAGTGGGATTTTTTGTTGTTGCTATTTTCATATATTGGATTTGAAATTGGCATTAATTGTATCAAGTCTCCATTTTTAGTATTTGATTTTAAAAAGTATAGTGGTTAACATACAAGTGGTTAGCGCACAGGCCACACAGCTAGGAGACCTGGGTTTGATTCCCCGCTCGGGCGTCTCTGTGTGGAGTTTGCATGTTCTCCCCGTGCTTGCGTGGGTTTTCTCCAGGTATAGAAAATGTATGGATGGCCTTGTATGATATCACTTTGTACCTCAAGAGGTGATAGTGAGTCACTGCCATATTGTTGTTTAGGCATTGTGTCACCACCGCTTGTAAACAAGATTGTAAATACAAACAATATTGCATTACTTTATAAGTGATATGTGATGTGATGATGTGGTAGCACTTTATTCTTGTCACTTATGCAGAAGTACAAGCGAAATAGTGCAATCATCTCTTCATTAATTTAGCAGAGGAAGCTAAAATTAAACTAGCTATTTTTGTGTTTTTCTTAGTGCTTGCTTTGCTACACAACCTAAAAAAGTCTGAAAAAAGTTTTTAAAAGTTATGGTAGGATATGGAAAAAAATGCTATATTATTCTCGCACATTGCAAAATACAATTTTCCTCAAATTTAGTATGAGCTTCTCCGCTTGCCTCGTCACACTTCTTACCCTTTGCAGGACATGTTTGCCTATTTCGCACGGCGAGCAAAAGCCACTTACATAAGAAGACTGACAAAGTAATCAAGTCAGACTGCAGTTTACAAGGCCGAGCGCATGGCTCAGTGAGCAGGTTGAAAGAGGTGCAGAGACAGGCCATAGAAGCTATCCCTTTCACTCAGTCCTTCCTCGCTTTCTTGTTCTCATCGTGTTCCCATTTCTTGCTCTCATTCTTGCAACCGGGCACACTTTTGGTCGTCTTTACCTCTCTAATACTGCACTTAAACATCCCACGCATATGTGGATATCCTGCAGGTACGAGCAGTGGAATAGAAAATGTGAGAAGAAGCTGCTGAGAAGGAATTTTTAGACAGTTGTGTAATTGAATGGGAAACACACCGACATTGTGATTGTTTTGTGTGTATGCATGAGTGAGTGAATGTGTGTGTGTGTGTACATTTGGCGGTCCACGTCATGCAGCAATACAACATGTAGTGGACTGTACATAATAAAAAAATAGATTACCACTCTATTTATCAATCAGAAATGTGATATGGATGTGCATGAAAAACAACTCAGATGCATTGCAGCTGTGCTGCAATATGGCGCTTCGACTGAGATCCTAACCTGAAAATATCGGCCAAAATGTCTGCGGCCATAAAAATAAGCACATTTGTGGGCAAAGCAGTTATGTACATCTGTTGCGTTTGTGTAAGTAAGCATGAAAAAGCTGCTTAACAGACACGCTCAGTCCCCGGGGTTTCAATCTTTAGGGCCCGGCTTGGAGTTGTGTGATTGGCCGGCGATGTTCAGTTGGAGGGGAAGAGAAGCCAACGGCCATGTCTCATCAGGGCCAGCCACCACCTGAGCACTGGCCTGACATTCATGCTTTTACAGCATTATTTGCATGCCATTACCATTATCACTACCTCGGATAGATAGGAGAGCATGCTGTTTAATACACAACACATTTATGGGCTATAAAATAAAAAAAGAGCAATGGACTGTGTGTTTGTCCTGTGGGGCATTGTGGCATTTCTCTGCTCTTGTGTGTTGACTGCAGTGGACAACGGAACCTCGCAAATGGAATGGTGCTGAAGTTGTACAATTTGGTATTTGACCAGAGGTTTGGGGAAAATCTGCATGTGAGGTGTCAGCAAATCTTGCTTAACGTTAGCTCGGTGAGGATGCGTGTGTCTCAAAAAGTCTCAAAAAGAGAAGAACATAAAAATAGGATAAGAAGAATATACAGCAGAAGTACATCCCTCTATTTTGTCTGACTTAGTTTTTACTCCAGGTGCCATTCAGAATGCAACCAGGAATCAAACCCACGTGTCACGAGGGAGAAGCATGTACCATTACTCCACAGGGATTACTGGCTGAATTTAAAGTTAAATCATTAAAAAATGAAACTCACTTAGAAGTTGATTTGTTATTGTTTTTTAAATTTTACAATAAACGTTGATGGGCTGCACGATGGACTGCACTGCATCATACTGAATAAATATATCTCATTTTTAAAGCAGTAAAATAGGTTTCATGTGTGTGATGAAACAAAAAGATGCTGCACCAGGACTGCATTGTTGAAATTACGTATTTAATGTTGGTGTTGTTCGCACACAGGCGTCACAGCTAGGAGACTCAAGTTCAATTCCACCCTCAGCCATCTCTGTGTGGAGTTTGCATGTTCTCCCCGTGCATGCGTGGGTTTTCTCCGGGTACTCCGGTTTCCTCCCACATTCCAAAAACATGCTAGGTTAATTGGCGACTCCAAATTGTCCATAGGTATGAATGTGAGTGTGAATGGTTGTTTGTCTATATGTGCCATGTGATTGGCTGGCCACCAGTCCAGGGTGTACCCCGCCTCTCGCCCGAAGACAGCTGGGATAGGCTCCAGCACCCTCCGCGACCCTCGTGAGGATAAGTGGTAGAAAATGAATGACTAAATGAATAAACGTTGATGGTAAAATGGTGGTATATAGTTTTCTTAAAACATTGTTTTCACAAGTAATAAAGGTGACAGTTTGGCACAGAACATATGAATGAAATTTCCATTATTTCCTATGGGTAATGTTGATTTTAAATGAAGGTTGGCTTAGATAGGTTGTCTCTTGTGGGGTATTGTGACATTTCCGTGCCCACATGTTTTGCCTGCAAAGTAAATGTTCTCAATGAGGATAAAGAGGGACAACAAAAGGGATGCTGCAATACACATCCCCAGTGTGAAGGTGGTGTGTGATTTGGACGAAAAAAAAAAAGGACACCAGGCCGCGGGTGAGACCTCAGACAGACAGATGTGTCTCGTCTGTACACACTGGAGGGGAGGAGGGTGGATGTTTTGGGTACAGGATTAATTTGCCCTTTGAGACAGGTGCTGAGAGGAGCGGGAGCAGACACAATGAATCTAATGTTACGTGAGCCCCCCGCTTCCCCACGCTCCACTTTAAGTCCACAGGACGCTGGGAGCATAAAGCTAGCCAATTTATATGGAAAATCTCTGTCAGGGATATGCTTTTACACCAGTACTATTATCTGCTGTAATGTGATAGCCCTCTCTTTTGAGGAATAGGGATTTTATTTGTTTATTTCATATTTGTTATTTGTGTCTGTATGGGTTGCGTCATCAAATAGCATTCATTCATTCATTTTCTACCGCTTTTCCTCACGAGGGTCGCGGGGGTATGCTGGAGCCTATCCCAGCTCTCTTTTGGTGCGAGAGGCGGGGTACCCCCTGGACTGGTCGCCAGCCAATCACAGGGCACATATAGACAAACAACCATTCACACTCACATTCATACCTATGGACAATTTGGAGTCACCAATTAACCTAGCATGTTTTTGGAATGTGGGAGGAAACCGGAGTAACCGGAGAAAACCCACACATGCACAGGGAGAATATGCAAACTCCACACAGAGATGGCCGAGGGTGGAATTGAACCCTGGTCTCCTAGCTGTGAGGTCTGCGCGCTAACCACTCGATCGCCGTGCAGCCCATCAAATAGCAAAAGTGATAAAAACATTCTTTATTGTGGCTGCACGGTGTACGCTGTACGAGTGGTTTGCACGCAGACCACACAGCGAGGAGACCTGGGTTTGAGTTCTTGTTATCAACAAGTGTAATTCAGGTCATAGAAATGTAGACAATATTTAACTAAATCCATCATTCAGTGTTTTTTGGACATACATTCTGGGATTCATTCCCTTTCTTCAAATGAGATATGACTCATTTAGGACAGCATGTTCTTTGTTCTCTTCTTCCATCACTGCGGTAATGAATAAAAAGAGATGAGCTATAACACCTCTCCCAGGTGGACTGTTAATTAAACTATTATTTTTTATGGTCCGGTTCCAGAAACGACAAAAAGGAAAATAAATAAATTATTACAACTGAGGATGATGTTGAATAGAACGTGCCAGAATCAGAAACTTCCCCTTCCCAGACAGTGGAAATGTATCTTTCATGTACATCCACAGAATGAAATGAAAAAGGAACATGAAAATTCGAACATGGAACAGTCAAACCTTGGTTTTCATACAGTGTCTTGGTTTTCGTACATTATTGCACAAAACAAACTTGTCTGTTTGCCCTGTACTGCATTGTTCAATGAAATTCAGTGCAAAAAAATATTTTTTGTTAATATATTGTGTGTCTGGAACAGATGATTTGTACATTATTTCCTATGGCAAGAAATTGCCTCAGTTTTTGTACATTTGTAACTTTTGCAACAAATTAATCATGAAAATGGAGGTACCACAGTATGTGACAACACAAAGAATTGTAAATTTATGAAAAACATAGTTTAACAAAATATGACTTATAATGAGATCAGCTAGAATATTATAATTGAACAATAGTTGAACAACACCAACATTCATTCATTCATTCATTTTCTACCGCTTATCCTCACGAGGGTCGCAGGGGGTTGCTGGAGCCTATCCCAGCTGTCTTCGGGCGAGAGTACACCCTGGACTGGTCGCCAGCCAATCACAGGGCACATATAGACAAACAACCATTCACACTCACATTCATACCTATGGACAATTTGGAGTCGCCAATTAACCTAGCATGTTTTTGGAATGTGGGAGGAAACCGGAGGACCCGGAGAAAACCCACGCATGCACGGGGAGAACATGCAAACTCCACACAGAGATGGCCGAGGGTGGAATTGAACTCGGGTCTCCAAGCTGTGAGGCCTGTGTGCTAACAACACCAACATTAAATACGTAATTTCATCAATGCAGTCCTGGTGCAGCAACTTTTTGTTTCATCACACACGTGAAACCTTTTTTACTGCTTTTCAAATGAGATATATTTATTCAGTATGATGCAGTGCAGTTCTACAGAGCAGTAAAAATATTGAACCTCGTAATTTCCACTGCAACTAGGTGTACCTAATGAAGAGTCTACTGAGCGTGCACTGCAGAAAGTTCCGGTATTATATAACATGTTCTCCGAACCGGCAGAGATCTTTACAGGGATCTTGTATTCTATGTATATTGTAAATTCCATGGTTGTAATTGGTATAGCGAAAAGGCATAGTGAAGATAAAAATGAATATTGGATAACATTTGGCCCTGTGATTGGCTGGCGACCAGTCTAGGGTGTACCCCGCCTCTCGCCCGAAGAAAGCAGGGATAGGCTCCAGCATGCCCGCGACCATCGTGAGGATAAGCTGTAGAAAATGAATGAATGAATGAATAACATTTGGTCTTTTCTTGATTGATGATTTCATTGTGGATATTAAGGGGGGAAAAGGACACAAAAACCTGACAGGACTATTATGGTTTTATTGAGTGGCTCGGATATGTACTGTAATTGCATCCTGTAAAATGATGTGCAAGTGGAAGTCATTATTGATGTACTGTTTGCAAAATACACACACAATTTATCCTACACAGATAATACTGACCAAGTACAGGAACTTTGGAATCAAATAACAAACATTATTTTTAGTGTCTGGTGCTGTTAAGTAGCGTGGGAAGCACCTTTAACGCCTTCTGTGAATCAGAAGTGGAGCTTAATATTAGCTGACTGACATCTACAAAGTTTATGCAATTGACCCATACTACCTTAATGATCAACTGGTAGCTCGCGATCGACATGATGGGCACCCCTGTTGTAGTGTTATCTCTTTACATGTTTTTTTCATGATGTGGCTATGATTGAACACTGCAAAACGTCAGGTCGTTTTAAGTGCATCATATCATTTGGAAGGATTGTGCAGATGTAAAAACATTCATATTTGTCTGTCAAAGCAAATAATCAATGAATTGCTTCAACATGCTGACTGGGAATGTGTATATCTTTAGAAAGGAGCAGAATATGATGATTTTTGCAGCCCTACGGCTTATAAGGGCAGAGGGGGTCAAGCGTATGAAATTCTGGTTAAAAAAAATAAAAAAATAAAAATCAGGGTACAACAGTGATGTATGCTAGAGGTTTAAATGCCCTCCCCCCCACCCACCCCCCACCTCGACATCACATTTTTCACAGTGACACACAAACTGAAATACTATTTTCCCAGTGTTGCATTCCAACCCTAGTGGAAGGTTGCCATGTATTGTTTGGTAACATGGAACACACACACACACACACACACAATTTGCCTCCTGTGCGGCCTGTCGACAAGCAACAGTTGACGTGACCCTGCAGACGAAACACGACACTCACACTGTGGTTCATGTCAAACGCTGATGCACACCGCCTGTTCCCGCTCGCTCTGCTGGGACCGTGTGACCACGTCATGGCTGACCCCTTACAATCCCCCCCCCCACTACCCCTCCCTGCCTCAACCCCATCTCAGGACACTTTTGATGAACTTCCTGACACGAAGTGGCCGCACAGAGAACGTTTTTGTGCACGATGATATAACGTGGACGGCTCTGTTTGAGATCAAGGCCAGAAGAAGCAGCACGCTGGAAATCTCATAAAGGCTTGAAGAAAAGCGAAACATCACTGAGTCCCCATTGTGCCACGTTTTATCCCTTCCATTCAGACTGCTTCACACATTATTCATGCTTGTACATGCCAAACACTTTCAGCTTTTAAAAAGAAAGAAGCTATATTCGTTTGGTAAGAAAAAAAAAACAAAAAAAACAAACCTCTCTCTCTGTCTAGTTGATTCACTTTAAAACAAAGTTGCCTTTAAACACAATTAATTAAAAAGAAAGCTGAATAATCAAGCGGATAAGGACAAAGGAGTCGTCAGACAGCTGATTTGAAAATACACTCACCACTTTGTGACTTTTATCTTTATTTGCAAGCTAAAAAGTGGATTTTGACTGACATTTTTACCCGCACAAGGTAAAATCTAAGTATAGCCACTGTGGTGTGTCTATTCTTACGTCTATCTTTTCCCTGTCAAGATCTATTGTGGTTAACCAAGCTCAAAAAAACAGCACCCGGCCGAGTCTTTGTTTTAATTTCTGATTTAATTATTCTACATTAGAGACGTGCAGACTCTGGATGTGGATGTGCAGGGAAGGGATGATTGAATTTAGGAGTTAAAGGGACTCACCTGTCAATCAAAGGAGGGTGACGGGAGAAAAAAGGAAGAGGAAGACATTACTGGGAAAAAAAAAATCATGTTTAGTCACATTGCAGGGTCTTCAGTGTATTAAAATGAAGCTTTAAATATTATAGATTTAGATAGATAGAGTAGCCGGTGTACAGCTTGAATAGCAGTCTTAATAGCTAGCAATACAGAGATAATTGTGTCTCGCCAACATTCAAGCCTGGTGGTAGTGTCATGTAGGGGCTGCATGAGTGCTGGGGAGCTGTGGTTCACTGCTTTAACAAGCCCAAAGATGACCTTTTTTTTTTTTTTTTGGTAAAGGTGAAGGTGATAGAGCGGCCAAGTATGCCATCTCCAGAACTGAACCCAATTGAGTACTTGTGGATCATCCTCAAGTGGAAAGAAGGTGGAGGAGCATGAGGTGTCGAACCTCCACCAGGCCCACCAGTGATGTCATCATGGAGCAGTGGAAGAGGATTCCAATCAATTCCATGCCCAAGAGGTTTTTGGACACAATTTGGTGTACAAGCTACACTGACTACTCTCAGTTATTGTATATCCTCATCACTATAGTGCTGACTTTTTTCAGGTACTGTGCATAACCCAAAGCCCAGTCGTAACATGTACGGCGCATGATGTCATATGATGTCATTTTATGAGGCCGATGTCATATAAAAAATATCTTTGTAATGCATCAACAGCGGCACAACAAAAAGGCATGACCTCAAGCTGTAAATACATTAGCTGAGCCAAAGTGAGCCTGTGGCCTCACAGAGCTGATGTAATCATTATTCAATTATATTGTCAAGATGCAGAATAGCTCTGAGTGAAATGGTGCGAGTAAATTCAACATAAATATGTTTGGGTAATAAAAGAAAGGTGGAAAAACGGGGAAGTCTGTTTTGCTAAAGGCTTAAAAAGCTGTAGATTAATACTTTAAATGGCAAAAATGTACATTACTTTTTGTAATATCCTCTTGTGTGAGATATGCCAAAGGACATCTCTGCAGTCATCTCCTGATTACATAGATCTCCATGCATTGATTTTTACTTTAAGTAACTCAAGGCAAAGTTCTCTCTCTCTCTTTCTAAACCAACCTTCAACATCATTTGTCATCTTGCCTTTGTGAAAGTCCGATACTAATAAAAGAGGAGCTCGCTGAAGTTGGCGATTGAAATTGTAAATGATATCATCATGGCTGATTATGTACAAGCCGAGCCATTACGAGCACTGGGAGTCGCACACTGCCTGGCAACATTTTCTACTGTCACTCCCATCTTAAATCATTTGGCTCAAATCATCACATCGGATCCTGAGCTAATAATAATGTTTACCAAATCATGATCAAAATGAAATGATTTGGACAAGAGTGTTATAAAAGGTTGGACAAAAAAAAAGGAAACATACAAAAACCGAGATAAATTTTCCCATAGAAAAGACTGCAAATCTGTTCCGGACATCCATTTTATTGAAAAGATTAATCATTTTACAAACAATGTAAAATAATTAGAAACAACAAATGGGTGGAACTACATACGTACCCTTGTGATATTCTTTATCAAAGTGCTGGCACTTGCAACTTTCTTTGACCCCATGGAGGGTTATTTAGCAGCCACAATGCAATACATAGGATGCTTAGTTTGGGCACTTCATTTTGCAGAATAATACAATATAAGGCAAACAGACGTGCCATATTGTACCAAAATTTTGATTTTTGCACCATACAAAACAACTCTGTTAAAAAGAATAGTATACAGTCAAATCTCAGTTTTTGTATGATTCAGTTATCACATAAAAATGTTACCCTGGTTTTCATACGTCTTGGTTATTGTATAATATTGCACGTAACAAGCTAGTCTGTTTGCCCTGTACTGTATCATGCAAAATCAAGTGCCCAAACAAAGCACCCTTTGCATTGCTGACTCACTGTCCTTGCATTTGTCATTGAATACGACTTCTAAATAACTCGCTAAAGGGCAAAAGAAATTTGCAAGTGGCAGCAATTTGATGAAGTAGCACTGTATTTGATCACAGCGCCTCCCAATTCAAACACATAGCTTCAAGAATTTGTGTTAAATGACAACATTCCAATTGGCTCATCTTCATCGTAACACCAATGGAACATAGCGCACTAAATCGTCTTCATTGTGGACAGAGTCTTGTTGTTCAGTCTGCTCGTGACCCAAAAAAACCTGAGTCAGTGAACACTAGCCTTGGGCCTACAACACCTCCAAGAGCTGACACAACACAATTCCGTCTTCTTTAAAGTGGACCAAAAAGTGGAACAACACAAAACAGGATTGCTTTGTCAGTGGTCATGTTTTATGATAAACGTCATTCATTTTTACTGGAGTGACTTGAGTGGGGAGAGTGAGGAGTCCATAGATGTCCATAGGAGCCTCCCTCATTTATTGCTGTTAATTGGCTCCAAACCAAACCAATCAGATTCACTATTAACAAACGCAATATTTTCTTAGCATAGAAAACCTGTTATGACTTTCTAAATATGTTTTTCTAGAGAGATTAAATGACACCTTTACACTCCTATTATTGTTTATTTATGCCACATTGCTAATTATATTCCAGGGATGTCAGAGATGGCTGCCTCTCATAGCATATACAGCAAGCTACTGAGATAACGAGTTAGCCTCCAATTTATTCGGTCCAAATGTGGGGAAAAAGGACAAACTAAGAAGCCATAAATGTACCACTTCCACACCAAATGGGAGGATAACTTATATCCACTCCATGCAGTGTGAATGTAGGGTGTTTCTAAATAGATGGTGATTCTACGAACGGTGGGCAACCCTGAATTCTGCACACCTTGATGTAGGCCGTTGATTTGCTGAGGCCACACCCTCCCTCGTTAAGGTAAGCTAAGATATGTCGTTATTATTCCACAAAGGAAAATTCCAGCACAGTTTTACAGCACACATGAGTAGAGTTCAACACACAATAAAATAAATCAAGAAGTTATATACGGCGGCACGGCGGTCTAGTGGTTAGCGCGCAGACCTCACAGCTAGGAGACCAGGGTTCAATTTCACCCTCGGCCATCTCTGTGTGGAGTTTGCATGTTCTGCCCGTGCATGCGTGGGTTTTCTCCGGGTACTCCGGTTTCCTCCCACATTCCAGGTAGGTTAGTTGACGACTCCAAATTGTCCATAGGTATGAATGTGAGTGTGAATGGTTGTTTGTCTATATGTGCCCTGTGATTGGCTGGCGACCAGTCCAGGTCTCGCCCAAAGACAGCTGGGATAGGCTCCAGCACCCCCGCGACCCTCGTGAGGAAAAGCGGTAGAAAATGAATGAATGAATGAATAAGTTATATACACTATTTACAGATGTGTACATGTTGCTCACAGGTTTATTGCACAGTTATTGCACAGTTTATTGCATGGTTGATTGCAATGTTATTGTTTTTGATTTTGGGATTTTTTGTTATGGAGCTGTAGGAAGGAATATAAATACACAATGTATTTTTGTGTTTGGCAATAATGAAGCATATTGTAATCTTGTGAGGCTAGCTCATTGTAATGATCTAACAGCAAATTTAACACCTCAAGGTACCCAAGCCAATTGTTTAAAAAAAAAAATTCCTTCCTGATTTTTCTATGATCTCGCTGTAAAACATCATTATTGATCAGTGTCTGCTACACAAAAAAATACGCTCAAAAGTCTCTTTGTAGCAAACGCCACATGGCAATCAATTGCACGCCGTCATTAACGCTGGCGTGCCGCAGGTGCAAGTGTACCTTTAAAGTCCGTGTCGAGACACATTTCTGTTTGTTTACACACAAATTTTAGGGCAAATAAATGCTGTTTGCGGAGGGGAAGCAGCAGTGTGAAAGAGTCAGTGATGCCCAGTCTATTAACTTGTTGACATTTTGGGGTCGGCCTGACTCTGGGCTAATGCGGAGTGTGACCAAGCAGAACCATCTTCATTATCCCGGCGCAATGTTTCATTGCTCGGGGCTTGTGCGCTGATGGCCAGCCACCCACCTCGCCTCTCATCTTCTATTGCACCATGTCTCTATCTTCTGTGAATGCATGGTTGCCAAGCGTACCATCAAGCATCCTCACCACCCCCTCCCCCCCTCGCTCCAAAACATTCCCGCCGACTTCTAGCTTATTTGGCCCTCCCCCCAATCCATCATTTGCTTCCAGTTCCATCCTTTTTCTGTTGTGTCAGTGCTTTACTGCGTCATCTTTCTTTGCTGTACTTGTGCTCATATTTCTTCTTCTCATTTTGGGCTGCCTTGAGATGTTTGCCATCTGTCTGCACGATCGCTGGCTCTACTGTTCTTTTATTTTAACATCACAAATCATAGTCCCTCTCTTTCTCTCTCTTTGTCTATCTTCTGTTGGTAATTTTCTTCACCTGTGTGGCGCATCGAGGTTTTGAGGTTTTACGGTTCAGGTAACAGTGGAATATCTCATTTTTGATGGACTGTCACTCTGAGATGATCTTCCGAGTCAATAGAGGTAGTCATACGCCATTGTTATGTCTTGATCCTATTGTAAATCACACCGCATCTACACCAGCTTTGGCAATTAAAGTTCAAGGAGTAAACAGCCTCACCATCATTATGCATTAGAGCACTCGCAAGCAATACGAAGCAGAGCTGTCGAGATTAATCTCCCACTGTCTCTCCGCTCCTTTCCCCACACTGTCATCTTGTCACTTGCCCTGTCAGGAACCCTTAAATCACACAAGCAAGGGTGCATGAAATAAAAAACAAATTACCTTTTCTTCACTAAGATTAATTGACACTGATGTGAAAAGGAAGAAAATAGACCAAATAAACCAGGAGGAAGTGATGTGAATTCACAATATGACCTTTATTACCCTCCTCACTTTCTCATCACCGCACTCGCTAACACAGCATAAATGCAGCGTCATGACCTTGGAATTAGCATTAGCTTCCCTTCTTTTAACTTACACAGTATGGAACATGGAAAGGATTATTTTGGGTGTGTTTTGCTTTTTCTGTTTTTCTTTTTGCCAAAGTGGAAAAGTGTGATGATAACCATAGAACCAGAAATGGAAGCTTGTGTGATTTATGCTGGCTGTTCAGTACAAAATGGCTACATCAACTATAATAATTTACTGGGGGTTTTCTTAACCTTCAAGACTGAGATAAACATGCATTTATTTAGTGGCACACAAAGCAAGATGAATAAAACAAAATCACTCCCTCATGTAGGCTGAATGCTGCAATCTTGATCACATGACATTTTCATTACGACTGTTACATGATTAATTTTTAATTAATCATAATTAATTACAATATGCAACTATGTTTGAAATATGCCAATGTTTACGTAATTGAATTGATAAGATTATATTATATTATATAAAAATTTAAATCAAGCTAAAAGATAGCTCACACGTATGAAAATGTATTTACCTACACTAGTTTCTTTAATAGTGGCTATTTGTTGTTTGGAACAACAAATACAAACGTAACAGATGATGGTCCCTCATGGTGAGATCTTCCCCAACATTAAAGGGGTCAAGGCCCTGAGGTTGTGAAGTAACCTACATCAGGAATGAGGCTTTCTGAGTCTTCTTTTAGCATCACTCTTATTTTACCTCAACTTTCTAATGGTTGTATTTGTTTTTGACTCTGTTTTACTGTCGCGTTCACTCATTCCTTTTATTATATCTTTTATTAGTTGATTTTATGATTTTTAGTCCATGTTACACTGACTACAACAGGTTTTACACCTCTATTAAATTCATATACTGTCACATTTTTTGCTCCATATCATTCCAGAGAGTTTTACTGGTGACTTGCGGCTGCTGAAGTGTAAAATGGGCGTCTAAAAACAGCTGCGTTGGATGTGTCAACAAATCCTCAGACTGGCCCACTGAGAGCAAAGCAAGACAAAGTTCAGCTGCATAACAAAAGAAAGCAAGCGCCAAGATGTGGTGTGACCTCTACTGCAATATTTATTTAGTGTTACGTTCCACTTTATACATGCATACCCATGAATTACTGATGCTTTTCTTGTCAGTGTAATGACAATCTTTCTTAAAAGTGCAAGAAAATGCCTTATTGCTTTGCTTGGCTGCAACAAAGCTGCACGTCTACTCTCTCCTCTGACTCAGTCCTTCATAAATAATTCTGCAAATCCAGCAGTGTTAATGTCAGTAAGTTAAAAGGTGAAGTGTATGAAAAATATCAATGTGGCGGGTAGTACTGGGGAAATGTCAGTATAAAAGACAGTATGTCGTAAAATAAAGGCAAACAAATGAACTCATAGTAGCAATAAATAGATGAGGGATCATGTTTACACGACTCTGCGATGATTACAACCAGTGATGTAGAATACAAACATACAGAGGTTGTTGTTGAGATAGAAGAATCACTCTCTAAGAATGTAAAACACAAAATGAATTGCAAACACAGCCAATGAACAAGATGAAAACTGTTTTGACATAGACTGCATCCTATTTCCCAGAGAGCTCAGGGTGTCATTTTGCAACCTTCAATCAAAATGACTCCAACATCTTAATGAATTCTGCTTTGTGAGAAACAGACTAAATAAAATAGACTCCTTGCAGACTGTCTGCTACTTTATAATCATTCTATGGCACATTTTATCTGTTGAGGTCTTTGTAAATAAGGATGATGTAACCTGTGGTGTTTTTATAGTCGCTTTACAGTCAAAACTGTTAACTGAAATGCTATAACAATCATTCATTCATTCTTTAATTTTCTACTGTTGAGACTCACGAGGGTCGCAGGTGGTGCTGGAGCCTATCCCAGCTGTCTTCGGGCGTGAGGCGGGGTACACCCTGGACTGGTCGCCAGCCAATCACAGGGCACATATAGACAAACAACCATTCACACTCACATTCATACCTATGGACAATTTGGAGTCGCAAATTAACCTAGCATGTTTTTGGAATGTGGGAGGAAATTGGATGATGCCGAAGCGGAGAGTCGAAACCAAGTCCTCCCGATCTCCTGACTGTGTGACCTACATGCGGTTCCAGAGCCGCATGTAGCTCTTCAGCCTCTTTTTCGTGGCTCGCTTTGCAATGCTGGAATATTTTTTAACACCCGAGTGGGGGAAATGCACGTCTTTGGTGATTGGATGAGTGCAAGGATGAGCAGACACATACATTTATGTAAGTTTATCTCCAATACTAGCAAGAGTAATCGATCAACTCATCTTTTCTTGTCTTATCTGAACTACTTTGATACCCCAAAATTCCCTCCAAATCTGACGGCCAAAACCGTGGTAGATTCCTAATTGGCTCAGCATATGAGCTGTTGGTCACCAGTTAAAAGAAACAGGCGATCAATTCACTATACTACACATTTCTTCAGGTGTCAGGTGGTGAGGTTTACTAAAGATGATACTATGATAACCCAACTAGTTGGCATCCATTACACATGCACACTCACTGCACTTCTATTTATTGTATTCGCTTGTCAGAGTTTTTAAGACGTTTGAAACATGTGTTTTGCGACTCCAGGCTATTCTTCATTAGTGGGCAAGGGTGGGTAAAATGGCTCTTTTCGTAGTAAAGGTTGCCGACCCCTGTGCTAACCACTCGGCTGGAGAACGTTTTCTATATTCTAACGATACAGCACAATACAATGTACTCCCTTTGTACATTCCCTTGCTTCCCTTTGGGTCTCGTGTCCTAGCACAGCCCCATCCATGGTTGAAACCCCTGCGTACACAGACCACAAGTGTCAAACACTGTCCCATATACAGAAAAACTTATGACGTCAATCATATATTTTGTTGTCCCTATGGGAAAGATGTTTTCTTTGCATTGACCTTAAAATGCACCGAGTCTAGTCAGAAAGAGGATGGTGCTTGTAAGCTTAAATATTTTTAATCCACTTGGGTTCAGGTTTGCATCTGGTCTCTGCGCTACAATTTCCTCAGCACGGACCCGGCAGCTAATCAAAGTGTGCCTTTCGGCTTAGCCGCCATGCACACAAATTCCCAACGGCACATCCTTATTAGCCTCCAGTTTCAAGTCTGCTGACGGGACCTCCAGCCAAGTGCTATTCTTGACTCTTCTTTGCTTCTGTATGCTCTTCTGGGTACCTCTCATCACTTCAGCATCACTTTACTTGAGGTGTAATGCTCACACCGAAGGCACACACGACAACAGGAGGAATTACTATCCATGGTGGCCATATTTGATTCACTCTGGAGATGGAAATATTGTCCCTGTCAACCTATTTAACTTATGTAAAAAGACACAATAAGTGATCTGGTTTGCAAAATGACCTCAACTAAACTCACAAATCGTCGTTGTGTTTACTAATATGGCATACGTGATGCACCTTCACCTTGGAGTTACCATTACTTTGTAGTTGGCTTCTTCGTTGGTAATTGTGGACTAAATTAGCCTTAATGAAGCACATGTAAGGAAACATTAGCATGCCACTAATTAACAATGTTTTCAACTTTTTTATAACCGGCAAACGTTGAGTTATGTGCCCGACATAAAGCCCTATTTGATAGTTATATTGTCATTTTAACACATTGATTTTTTTTTTCTGCAAAAATGAGAAAGCGGCACATTAATATTACATCGTCACAAAATGCCCCAGAAACAACGTTGGAGTGGTTCTACCGCCATTAATGCTTATAGATTTTTTTCACCCCCCCCCCCCCACCTTGGGCTTCAGTGAACTGATGTTGCTGTCACTAGATAAACTCCAAAAAGGAACACGCTTTCTTAAATGCAAAACACTCCAAACTTTACTGCATGACGTTACCGCCCCGAGCACTGACAGGTGACTCAAATGATGTTCAAAACCTAAAAATCACATTACTGCTGAAAAAGCCAGAGGAAAAGGCAACTTTTTGTCCTGAACTTTATTACATATCAAGCAAACAGCAACACATTTTAATGGCTTTGCCTTTGGCCAGGGTACCTCCTGTATATGCCTGAATGATATCTTTTATTATTAAGATGAATGCATAATTCACTGACAACTTAGGATAAATTAATGTGAATGCTGATAAAATAAAAATTCCAGTATTCACACAAAACACAAAGCAAATGAATATTTAAAAAAAATCAGGCAACATTGCAAATTTAGATTGATACACTTTCATACTTCCTGAATTTTGTAATTAAAAGTCATGATTGACAAATTACGGTTCCAGTGACCTCTGACCTGCCGTATCCTTGCAGGTTTCTTACCTCAGAATAAAAAAAATTGCCTTTTTCAAATTTGCTCGTCAATTACATCGCCATGGTCACAAGGTATGTTGCCAAATAAAAATTGGTCTCCTCCCGCATTGGGTGTACAGAGTGTACCCCGCCTCTTAGCTGGGATAGGCTCCAGCATATGGATGGGTGGAAGTTGTAGAATAATAGCTTGAGGTGCTGTCCTTTTCTTGGAGGCCCTTAACAAATATAATACTACTAGTACTAGTAATAATAAATATAATGTATGGACTCTACCTCCATATCAATCATGTAGTTTTTGTGTGTCATTGTAGCAAACAAATAACCGCTGATGAAAACATAACAGTGCTTGGCGAAAGTGAAGATAACATTGTATGTGAATTTACCTTGTAAATGAAAATGTGTGATGTGAGATGTGACTCTGACAGCATTGAGACCGTATTTACTTTTCCAGCCTCCCCGCGGATCTGTCAGTGTATTCTTTGTGTTTTGTTTACACCAAGCAAATGTAAAAACCCTGTGTGGGTCTTCCTCCATCATGCAGCCGCCTGCACACGTATTTGCATCACAGCTTACTGTGTCCCTCTGCTCTTGTGTGGCTGTGACAGATGGATTATTCAATAGTGTAATGAATGAGGTGCCAGAAACATTCAGCTCGGCTTTTGGGCACAATGATTTCTCTCTGTCTTCCTTTGCGTAGAGCCATACATTGCTTATATTGATTATGATGAGGCCTTCTCCTCTCCATTTATTACAATATTGATCTCACACCGATACAGAGGAGCCCAGTGTATTACTTGGGTAGAAATGTTGGGTGACTTTTGGATACTGGTAAACAAAAGGCAGCACGGTGCCAGTCAGCAATTTGGCCCTTCTCAGTACAGTTTTGGGTTTTGGCTTCAGCAACAGGAGCCTGTGTTTTTCATTCATTCATTTGCTACCGCTTTTCCTCACGAGGGTCGCGGGGGGTGCTGGAGCCTATCGCAGCTGTCTTTGGGCGAGAGGCGGGGTACACCCTGGACTGGTCGCCAGCCAATCACAGGGCACATATAGACAAACAACCATTCACACTCACATTCATACCTATGGACAATTTGGAGTCGCCAATTAACCTAGCATGTTTTTGGAATGTGGGAGGAAACCGGAGTACCAAGCATGCACGGGGAGAACATGCAAACTCCACACAGAGATGGCCGAGGGTGAAATTGAACCCTGGTCTCCTAGCTGTGAGGTCTGCGTGCTAACCACTCGACCACTGTGCCGCCCCTAGCCTGTGTTTTTATTATTTATTTTATATAGAATACTACATATCATTCACATTGTCTTTCATATATGAATGCAGGAAAGCCTTACACGCTACAAAAATACATTTGGTACATTGTCAGACCTCAGCAAAGATTTAGTGATACAGTCATTTTAGGCCCTCTACCTTCATCTAATCCAAACCAGCCTCGGCCGTGTTGTTTTGTATGTCCTCTTGAATGTGCAGTCCAAAGGGGCAGTGAGGAATTCTTCTGTGTGGTTCTGTTTGCTCATCCTCGGAATTCAGCAAAGCAGAAAGTCAGTCCAAACTCCCGCTGCCTCCCCCAGCGGACGACCTCAATTACAGAGGCGGAGATTATGGGTCAGCATTAACACCACTCTTAATCTGTATACACTGCACTCCAAGCCGACTCTATCTGCTCTCACCCACCTGCCTCAGTGTCAAGATCCGATGCCTGTTTGGTTTCATAAACACAAGATAGCCGGACTAGTTTTTCTCCCTTTCTGCTTCCTGTCATATCACCCCTGCACACTCCTCCACGTTCTTCACTCCACCTCTGCTCTCAGGGATTTTCACCCCCAACAAAACGTCATTAATATGTGGATGCATTGTGTTTGTTTTTTCACTTTACCAATCATACGTCACTTTGATGTTTTAGAACGTGCCCTATATCAATTGTTTGCAGCTGAATGTATATCACATAAATACAGAACAACAGAAAAAAAACTTTGTTGCTCATCATGTTGCAACGCCACACCACTGCAAACTAACACATTTTTAATTAGCGTAAAAAGAGCATAATTACATAATACATAGTACTGTAGTTATATCATGCTTTATTTTTTAACATGAACCTAAAATATCCACCAAACTGTTGCTGAAGCCAGAAGCAGCAAGCTGTCGCCACATAAGGTGCATTAATGTCAGACCCGCTATGCAGCAGTGCGTCCAAGGAGGCGGGATGAACCACGGTGTTGCCTGGGAGAAGCCGCCCGCTCTCCCTGGGAAAGTTGCATTAATGTCGGACACAATTTGCCTCCCATGGAGGTGGGGAGAACCACAGCGTACAGCTGGAGGACTACATCACAGTTTTCAGTGGGTCTAAACGACCACATTTCCACTACTGATGTCAAGATTGTCTGCACTTTGAGTTCATACACGGTAAGTCATGGGTCTCTTGTGATTTACCAGTAGCTCTGAACCACTTGTCAAGTAACTCGCCAAAGGGTTTACTCATCAACTCCTATAACAACAAAATTAGAAAGTGGGGTTCAGCAGTAGTGCGGAAGTCTTTGGAAAAGCTTGGGAGTGTAACCAATCACAGCGGAGTGGGCGGGCCGTGGGTGGAATAAATGAAAACAAACTGTGTAGGAAATCCAAGGAAATACAGCTGGAATAGGTGCAGATTCTGGAAGATCTATAAAGCTTTGTGTGCTGGTTATGGTTATGGTTTTATTTCATTTGAACATGCATCAGATTACAATTGATTGCATCACATAATCAGTTCCCAGTTCCACATGTCCAAAAGGAGTAGGAAGAAGCAAAGCTTATTAAATCCTACCCCTCCATCTGGTACTTTTACAATCAGTAACTGTTACATTTGTTCACTTCCTGCTTTCCATAATTCGGTTTAAGGTTTTTTTTTTAAAATAATGTACCTCATACCAAAGTACGAGGTGATATGACCATACAATGACATAATGGGTACCATAGTAACTGTCAATATAGTGATATATATAGCACATCATGACTGGTTCATCATGACTGGTTATTGTGTGTAGCTGCTCTATAGGAGTCCACAACTCAATACAAAGGACCAAAAATGAGCATTTAACACAGGGAATACAACATTCTAACAACATTTATAGGTCGGAAAAGTGAAAAAAGCATAATAGATCCTCTTTAGTACCACAAGATTCATAATGCCAAGAGGATAAAATACAACAGATATACAGTTTCATATTCAAAGCTAAATTCCAGCAAAATATATTGGTTAAAAACCAAATCAAATCAAAACGGGGGGGTTGGAAAAACCGAGTTCCCACTGTATGCTTCCTGGGCAAGTGAGAATGGCTCAACTTTATGAGAGGCAAAGCGTTTCACAGTTAAACTACAGTGAGTTTGTGTATTCCTGTAAGTGTTGTTTGTGTATTTAGAGGGATAGTGCAAATAGAGGAATATAAAACGAAGAAGGAAGATGAAGAAAAAAAAAAGAAAGTGATCTTTTAAAGAAGGAAGGATTTCCAGCTTTAAAGCCCGTGGCTGCATCTTAACCTCCGAGATATCCCATCTTGCTCTTCTCCTTGCTTTCCTCTCGCTCTCTCCCTCCCATTCTCGCACTGCTTCATCCTGCCGTATTTCTTCACATTCTCGCAGATTTGGTCGTGTACTCTCCAGCCTATCTGTGGCGGCAGAGGGGAGCAGAGATGAATCCATTAAGTGGAATAATTTACCCGCAAAGCAAAAGTCTCCAAAAGCGCCTCTGCTATTGTGAGCGTTTCAATAGAGGGGGAGGCTTTGTGTAAACCTCACCCTGCTAGGACTGTTTACTTCCTAACGTCTGGACGCTTGCCCTGTTGGAACCAAAGGCAGCACAAAATCAGCCGGAAGATGACCTCAGGCTAACTATTAGTAAAGACCCCCCCCCCCCCAAAAAATGCATTTGTGCATAATACTTTGCTTTTGAGGCTGAATGTGTAGCAAATGGCGGCCATGTTGATCCAACAGCAATAGAAGTGTTGACATCATCATTGACATTGTTACAGTTCTACTTGTGTGTGTGTGTGTTACATATACATATATATATATATATATATATTAGCATGCAGAACTTCAGCATGGGGGCTGTCCTTCCTCGTGCCCGTAACGTAAATCGGAAAACTCTCTCGTAAAGGGCAGGGTAAAGTTCAGGCTAGAAGATGCGATGGCATAGGGTCCCCAGCAAACAAATGTGACTCAAGGGAATGTGTGTGCAGTGTATACGTATGTGTGAAATCTTGATGTGCAAATAGAAGCACCTTAAAACTCAAGGTGGATTATAAAAAACCTCATCCAGGGAACGCGCTCAGCCTCAGCTCAGCTCAGCTGTCATGCGCTTGACAGGCATGAGAATACCTACAAGCCCTAAAAGTGTGCATTCTATTCTTTTTTCCGCACACAGAGAAGCTGGATGTGAAAAAAAAAAGGTAGAATGGACCCACAAGGGGTATTTTATTTACATCCATTAAGACAGGCTGCTAATGATGCTTCATTTATATGTGTCAGAGTCAAAAGGGCAGGAAGCAGCATTTACAGCTACTTTTACACTTGACAGCATTTATGTTTTTTTTAGTCCTTTTTCTACCATTTATCCAGCTCAGGGTTGTGAAAAATACACATGCAGAGGTTTAATTTACTGTATTATTTCTTTACAAAAGTGCCCATGAAAGGCGCAAAGTGGGTAGATATTTACAGTATATCCATTCCACACACAGTCTTTTGGTGCAGTATTTGTTCGCTAATATACAGTAATCCCCCATTTATTGCAGTTAATTGGTTCCAGGCCAGTTCCAGTGAATTTTGAGTACAAGTTTTAACAATTGTAGTTAAGGTATATACTTAAAAAAATACTTATATACTTAAAATTATGACAGCGACCTTGGGTGTCCTGAAAGGCGCTTTTAAATAAAATGTATTATTATTATTATTAAAATTATGAGTTATTTCAGCTTCCGTAGCTTGAATTTGGAGCTCCATGGAGACGTTTAACTCCTGTCACATAGTACCTTTTGATTTTTCATGAACCGGTACTCAATAGTATAGACGGAATTTTGTCCGTGTACAGTTTTCGGTACCCGTCCCTTCTCAAGACAGATTCCAATCCCCACCTGAAAAAGGACCTCACTCTTGTGGACCATCCTGCATGATCGAAATCCAATTGAGATCATTTGGAGATGGACAGTGGATGCCAGCCTAGCTACTCATTAGTGAATCTCTTTTTCATTCATTCATTTTCTACCGCTTATTTTCAAGAGTCACGGGGGTGCTGGAGCCTATCCCAGCTGTCTTCAGGGCGAGAGGCGGGGTACACTCTGGACTGGTCGCCAGCCAATCACAGGGCACATATAGACAAACAACCATTCACACTCACATTCATACCTATGGACAATTTGGAGTCGCCAATTAACCTAGCATGTTTTTGGAATGTGGGAGGAAACCGGAGTACCCGGATAAAAAACCCACGCATGCACAAGGAGAACATGCAAACTCCGCACAGAGATGACCGAGGGTGGAATTGAACTCGGGTCTCCTGGCTGTGAGACCTGCGTAAGTTTTTTTTTGTTCGTTTAGATATGGTGGCTACTGTATTTCACTTTAATGGCAATAAATGACTTCATTTTTTTTGTCTCACTTCTATTTGTACTTGAATTGTAAAGCTCTACTTAGATTACTTAGATTACTCTACTTAGATACTTTACTTAAGATCCAAGGAGTGTGTGCAAGGTTGCATGCTTATGTTTGGAAAGGTGAGTACTTTTGTGTACTATGCATGCAAAGTACAGTATATGTCTTTGAATTCGCAACACTATACCTACTATACCCATACTATACTATACACTATACCTACCTATGTATCTTCTTTTCAATTTCCACAACACCTCAGAATGAACAGCTAGAGCATCATGAACACATATTTGCTGACTTTGACGAAAACAACCCCCAAAAAATATTGGCTTACAATCACTGAGTGCACCTTTAATTACAGCTATGTTTTATGTTCTCAGCCCTCATGTGTGTCTACAGAGCTGTTCATCGTGCGACGTGACGGTTTAACAATGCGACGCTCCCACCCATCACCGTTTTATGCTTACGCTGACAGGCTGCCTCTGTCCACTGCCAGACTTATTCATTGGCTGTGTTTTATCATTAAGGCCTCGCTTGTTCTCAAGACATACATCAAACACTTCATCATCTCTTCCTCCTTCGCTTTCCTCGCTGTCCATCCATCTTCCTTTTTTTTTTGCTTTATGGTGGAATCATTTAATAAGCAGATGATGACACATTGAAAGGGAATTTAGAAGTTTTACACTCAATTAAACAGTTATTTTTGTTGCAACAGAAATCCACCCCAGTGCATTCTAAAAATATCTGGAGAGAAAACAGCATAAAGTTAAAGAATTCATGCTTGTTGGACAGTCGTGAATACTTCCCTGGGGGAGGCGTCTCGAAAGCCTCCTGAAAGGATGCCCCGAGCCACCTCTTTTGGCTCTTCTCAATGTTTCCTCCGAGTTTGTCCTAGATGACAGAGCTTCTCACCCTGTCTCTAAGGGACATGTGGGCCGAGCCTGTTCTGTGCTTCTCTGTGATTGGCCGGTCTGCGTCTGAGGAATGTGGCTTAGCTAAAAGTGAATTCAAAGATGGAGTTCTGTACTTGTTATTTATGTTATTTATGTCAAATCTGTGTATATAAATGGTGTTATGCAATAATTAACACATGAAAAAGTCCCAAAAGTAAATATTGGATCGGATCGCATTTATTTCAACTAAATGATGATTGCATCATACCACATTGTGAAGAGGGTGAATCGTATCGCATCATATCACCAGAAAATTCCATGTATCATTAAAGTATTGTATCGCTGGCAGTGCATCGAGATGTGTATCAAATTGTCCTCAGTGCTGAGATGCGTTAATGCGTTAATTTTTAATGAAATTAGGAGATTTCCCCTGTTTTTTTTGTTTGTTTTTTTTTTTACCAGAAAAGTGCATGAGAAGGAAATTGGAAAAAACAAAAAAACACGACATACTAACCCCTTATGATTGTTGTCAAAAATCAGTGCCCTCAAACCTTGGCATTTGATGCAGTTTTTGGGTGCTTCTGGGGCCCCTGTTGAGTGTGTGTTAGGTTTCCCCTGTTTTTTTCTTCTTTTTTTTATCAGAAAAGTGCATTAGAAGCAAGTTGAAAAAAAAACAAAAAACGACATACTAACCCCTTATGATTTTAGTTAAAATTCAGCGCACTCAAACACTGGCATTTTATGCCGTTTTTGGGGGCGTCTGGGTCCCCTGTTGAGTGTGTGTGAGGTTTCCCCTGTTTTTTTTTGTTTTTTTTTTTACCAGAAAAGTGCATTAGAAGCAAGTTGGAAAAACCAGAAAAAACCGACATACTAACCCCTTATGATTTTTGTCAAAATTCAGCGCCCTAAAACCTTGGCATTTTATGCCATTTTTGGGTGCTTCTTAGGCCCCTGTTGAGTGTGTGTGAGGTTTCCCCTGTTATTATTATTATTATTATTTTTTTTTACCAGAAAAGTGCATTAGGAGCAAGTTGAAAAAAACCGGAAAAAACGACATACTTATGATTTTTGTATGTCTGTTTTTGTTTGAGTGTGTGTGACGTTTCCCCTGGTTTTTTGACCAGAAAAGTGCATTAGAAGCAAGTTGAAAAAAGCAGAAAAAACGACATACCCTTTTTTTTTTTGTTAAAAATCACCGCCCTCGAACATTGGCATTTTATGCCCTTTTTGGGTGCTTCTGTGAGATGTTTCCCCTGTTTTTTTTTTTTTTTTTTGTTTTTTTACCAGAAAAGTGCATTAGAAGCAAGTTGAAAAAAAAAAACTACATACCAACCCCTTGTGATTTTTGTTAAAAATCAGCGCCCTCAAACTGTCAGGCCCTGCTGTAACATATTAGCTTCTCCTTGGGTTTCTGTATTTTCTATGTCTCCGCCCTGTTTGTTGGGTCCTGTACTGCTCTCTCTTTTTGTCTCTTTTCAGAGTCTGATTCCTTGGAGGTGGGTGGAGCTACCGGACGACCCCAGCTGCTGTCAATCTCACCTGTACTTAACCACCTCAACTGCTGCAGGAGAGCGTGGGGTTGTTCTTCTGCATGGACACGACAGACACCAGCTCTCGGCTCGCTGGACACTTTCCCTGCCTCGGTCTGGATGTGCCCCTTTCATTCCGTTCTCTAGCCATTCTCTGCTCATCCGGTAGCCCGCCTGACCCTCAGGTTGTTTTTAGTTGCCGTTTTTTTACCTTTTCCCCACTTGTCGCGGGACAGTCGGGCAATTTTGTTGCACCGTAGTTTTTGTTTCTGCATCTGCCTGCTGAACCTTCTTTTCTATTAAAAATTGTTTTTTCACTTGGAGTGTCCTTGTCTCTGCATCCGGGTATCCAAACCTTTACACACACTCCCTCGGCGTGACACAAACAATGGCACTTTATGCAGTTTTGGGGTGCTTCTGGGGCCCCTGTTGAGCGTGTGTGAGGTTTCCCCTGTTTTTTTTTTTTTACCACAAAAGTGCATTAGCAGCAAGTTGAAAAAACCGACATACTAACCCCTTATGATTTTTGCCAAAAATCAGCGCCATAAAACCTTGGCATTTTATGATGTTTTTGGGTGCTTCTGAGGTCCCTGTTGAGTGTGTGTGAGGTTTCCCTTGTTTTTTTTGGACCAGAAAGTTGCATTTGAAGCAAGTTGAAATGAACAAAAATAACGACATACTAGCCCCCTATAATTTTTGACAAAAATCAGCGACCTCAAACACGGGCATTTTATGCCGTTTTTGGGTGTTTCTGGACCATTGTGGAGTGTGTGTGAGGTTTCCTTTGTTTTTTGTTTGTTTGTTTTTTTTTTTTACCAGATAAGTGCATTAGAAGCAAGTTGAAAAAAAAAACTGAAAAAAATGACATACCCTTACGTTTTTTGTCAAAAATGCCTTTATGCCTTTTTGGATGCCTCTGGGGTCCCTGTTTAGCGTGCGTGAGGTTTCCTATTTATTTTTGACCAGAAAGTTGTATTTGAAGCAAGTTGAAAAAAACTGAAAAAACCGACATACTAACCCCTTACATTTTTTGTCAGAAATTACAAAATTCAAACACTGGCATTTTATGCCCTTTTTCGATGCCTCTGGGGTCCCTGTCGAGCGTGTGTGAGGTTTCCTCTTTATTTTTGACCAGAAAAGTGCATTAGAAGCAAGTTGAAAAAACTGAAAAAACCGACATACTAACCCCCTTACGTTTTTTGTCAAAAATTACAAAATTCAAACACTGGAATTTTATGCCCTTTTTGGATGTCTCTGGGGTCCCTCTTTAGCGTGTGTGAGGTTTCCCCTTTATTTATGACCAGAAAAGTGCATTAGAAGCAAGTTGAAAAAAAAAGAAAAACGTCATACTAACCCCTTACGTTTTTTGTCAGAAATGACAAAATTCAAACACTGGAATTTTATGCCCTTTTTGGATGCCTCTGGGGTCCCTCTTTAGCGTGTGTGAGGTTTCCCCTTTATTTATGACCAGAAAAGTGCATTAGAAGCAAGTTGAAAAAAAAGAAAAACGTCATACTAACCCCTTACGTTTTTTGTCAGAAATTACAAAATTCAAACACTGGCATTTTATGCCCTTTTCGATGCCTCTGGGGTCCTTGTCCAGTGTGTGTGAGATTTCCTCTTTATTTTTGACCAGAAAAGTGCATTAGAAGCAAGATGAAAAAACTGAAAAAAACGACATACTAACCCCTTATGTTTTTTGTCAAAAATTACAAAATTCAAACACTGGCATTTTATGCCATTTTTGGATGCATCTGGGGTCCCTCTTTAGCGTGTGTGAGGTTTCCTCTTTATTTTTGACCAGAAAAGTGCATTAGAAGCAAGTTGAAAAAACGGAAAAAAACGACATACTAACCCCTTACGTTTTTTGTCAGAAATTACAAAATTCAAACACTGGCATTTTATGCCATTTTTGTATGCGTCTGGGGTCCCTCTTTAGCGTGTGTGAGGTTTCCTCTTTATTTTTGACCAGAAAAGTGCATTAGAAGCAAGTTGAAAAAACTGAAAAAACCGACATACTAACCCCGTACGTTTTTTGTCAAAAATTACAAAATTCAAACACTGGCATTTTATGCCCTTTTTGGATGCCTCTGGGGTCCCTCTTTAGCGTGTGCGAGGTTTCCCCTTTATTTATGACCAGAAAAGTGCATTAGAAGCAAGTTGAAAAAAAAGAAAAACGTCATACTAACCCCTTACGTTTTTTGTCAGAAATTACAAAATTCAAACACTGGCATTTTATTCCATTTTTGGAGGCCTCTGGGGTCCTTGTCCAGCGTGTGTGAGGTTTCCTCTTTATTTTTGACCAGAAAAGTGTATTAGAAGCAAGTTGAAAAAACTGAAAAAAACGACATACTAACCCCTTACATTTTTTGTCAGAAATTACAAAATTCAAACACTGGCATTTTATGCCCTTTTTGGATGCCTCTGGGGTCCCTCTTTAGCGTGTGTGAGGTTTCCCCTTTATTATTGACCACAAAAGTGCATCAAAAGCAAGTTGAAAAAAACAGAAAAAAACAACATACTAACCCCTTACGTTTTTTGTCAGAAATTACAAAATTCAAACACTGGCATTTTATGCCATTTTTGGATGCGTCTGGGGTCCCTCTTTAGCGTGTGAGGTTTCCTCTTTATTTTTGACCAGAAAAGTGCATTAGAAGCAAGTTGAAAAAACTGAAAAAAACGACATACTAACCCCTTACGTTTTTTGTCAGAAATTACAAAATTCAAACACTGGCATTTTATGCCCTTTTTGGATGCCTCTGGGGTCCCTCTTTAGCGTGTGTGAGGTTTCCCCTTTATTTATGAACAGAAAAGTGCATTAGAAGCAAGTTGAAAAAAAAGAAAAACGTCATACTAACCCCTTACGTTTTTTGTCAGAAATTACAAAATTCAAACACTGGCATTTTATGCCATTTTTGGATGCGTCTGGGGTCCCTCTTTAGCGTGTGCGAGGTTTCCCCTTTATTTATGACCAGAAAAGTGCATTAGAAGCAAGTTGAAAAAACTGAAAAAACCGACATACTAACCCCTTACGTTTTTTGTCAAAAATTACAAAATTCAAACACTGGCATTTTATGCCCTTTTTGGATGCCTCTGGGGTCCCTCTTTAGCGTGTGCGAGGTTTCCCCTTTATTTATGACCAGAAAAGTGCATTAGAAGCAAGTTGAAAAAACTGAAAAACGTCATACTAACCCCTTACGTTTTTTGTCAGAAATTACAAAATTCAAACACTGGCATTTTATTCCATTTTTGGAGGCCTCTGGGGTCCTTGTCCAGCGTGTGTGAGGTTTCCTCTTTATTTTTGACCAGAAAAGTGTATTAGAAGCAAGTTGAAAAAACTGAAAAAAACGACATACTAACCCCTTACATTTTTTGTCAGAAATTACAAAATTCAAACACTGGCATTTTATGCCCTTTTTGGATGCCTCTGGGGTCCCTCTTTAGCGTGTGTGAGGTTTCCCCTTTATTATTGACCACAAAAGTGCATCAAAAGCAAGTTGAAAAAAACAGAAAAAAACAACATACTAACCCCTTACGTTTTTTGTCAGAAATTACAAAATTCAAACACTGGCATTTTATGCCATTTTTGGATGCGTCTGGGGTCCCTCTTTAGCGTGTGAGGTTTCCTCTTTATTTTTGACCAGAAAAGTGCATTAGAAGCAAGTTGAAAAAACTGAAAAAAACGACATACTAACCCCTTACGTTTTTTGTCAGAAATTACAAAATTCAAACACTGGCATTTTATGCCCTTTTTTGATGCCTCTGGGGTCCCTCTTTAGCGTGTGTGAGGTTTCCCCTTTATTTTTGACCAGAAAAGTGCATCAAAAGCAAGTTGAAAAAAACAGAAAAAAAACAACATACTAACCCCTTACGTTTTTTGTCAGAAATTACAAAATTCAAACACTGGCATTTTATGCCCTTTTTCGATGCCTCTGGGGTCCTTGTCCAGCGTGTGTGAGGTTTCCTCTTTATTTTTGACCAGAAAAGTGCATTAGAAGCAAGTTGAAAAAAAAGAAAAACAACATACTAACCCCTTACGTTTTTGTCAAAAATTACAAAATTCAAACACTGGCATTTTATGCCATTTTTGGATGCGTCTGGCGTCCCTGTTAAACGTGTGCGAGGTTTCCTCTTCATTTTTGACCAGAAAAGTGCATTAGAAGCAAGTTAAAAAAAACTGAAAAAAAACGACATACTAACCCCTTACGTTTTTTGTCAAAAATCATCGTCCTCGAACATTGGCATTTTATGCCCTTTTTGGATGCCTCAGGGGTCCCTCTTTAGCGTGTGTGAGGTTTCCCCTTTATTCATGACCAGAAAAGTGCATTAGAAGCAATTTGAAAAAAAAGAAAAACGTCATACTAACCCCTTACGTTTTTTGTCAGAAATTACAAAATTCAAACACTGGCATTTTATGCCATTTTTGGAGGCCTCTGGGGTCCTTGTCCAGCGTGTGTGAGGTTTCCTCTTTATTTTTGACCAGAAAAGTGTATTAGAAGCAAGTTGAAAAAACTGAAAAAAACGACATACTAACCCCTTACGTTTTTTGTCAGAAATTACAAAATTCAAACACTGGCATTTTATGCCCTTTTTGGATGCCTCTGGGGTCCCTCTTTAGCGTGTGTGAGGTTTCCCCTTTATTTTTGACCAGAAAAGTGCATCAAAAGCAAGTTGAAAAAAACAGAAAAAAAACAACATACTAACCCCTTACGTTTTTTGTCAGAAATTACAAAATTCAAACACTGGCATTTTATGCCCTTTTTGGATGCCTCTGGGGTCCCTCTTTAGCGTGTGTGAGGTTTCCCCTTTATTTTTGACCAGAAAAGTGCATCAAAAGCAAGTTGAAAAAAACAGAAAAAAAACAACATACTAACCCCTTACGTTTTTTGTCAGAAATTACAAAATTCAAACACTGGCATTTTATGCCCTTTTTCGATGCCTCTGGGGTCCTTGTCCAGCGTGTGTGAGGTTTCCTCTTTATTTTTGACCAGAAAAGTGCATTAGAAGCAAGTTGAAAAAAAAGAAAAACAACATACTAACCCCTTACGTTTTTGTCAAAAATTACAAAATTCAAACACTGGCATTTTATGCCATTTTTGGATGCGTCTGGCGTCCCTGTTAAACGTGTGCTAGGTTTCCTCTTCATTTTTGACCAGAAAAGTGCATTAGAAGCAAGTTAAAAAAAACTGAAAAAAAACGACATACTAACTAACCCCTTACGTTTTTTGTCAAAAATCATCGTCCTCGAACATTGGCATTTTATGCCCTTTTTGGATGCCTCAGGGGTCCCTCTTTAGCGTGTGTGAGGTTTCCCCTTTATTCATGACCAGAAAAGTGCATTAGAAGCAATTTGAAAAAAAAGAAAAACGTCATACTAACCCCTTACGTTTTTTGTCAGAAATTACAAAATTCAAACACTGGCATTTTATGCCATTTTTGGAGGCCTCTGGGGTCCTTGTCCAGCGTGTGTGAGGTTTCCTCTTTATTTTTGACCAGAAAAGTGCATTAGAAGCAAGTTGAAAAACTGAAAAAAACGACATACTAACCCCTTATGTTTTTTGTCAAAAATTACAAAATTCAAACACTAGCATTTTATGCCATTTTTGGATGCGTCTGGGGTCCCTCTTTAGCGTGTGTGAGGTTTCCTCTTTATTTTTGACCAGAAAAGTGCATTAGAAGCAAGTTGAAAAAACTGAAAAAAACGACATACTAACCCCTTACGTTTTTTGGCATAAATTACAAAATTCAAACACTGGCATTTTATGCCATTTTTGGAGGCCTCTGGGGTCCCTCTTTAGCGTGTGTGAGGTTTCCCCTTTATTTTTGACCAGAAAAGTGCATCAAAAGCAAGTTGAAAAAAACAGAAAAAAAAACGACATACTAACCCCTTACGTTTTTTGTCAAAAATTACAAAATTCAAACACTGGCATTTTATGCCTTTTTTGGATGCGTCTGGGGTCCCTCTTTAGCGTGTGTGAGGTTTCCTCTTTATTTTTGACCAGAAAAGTGCATTAGAAGCAAGTTGAAAAAAACTGAAAAAAACGACATACTAACCCCTTACGTTTTTTTGTCAAAAATCGCAAAATTCAAACACTGGCATTTTATGCCCTTTTTCGATTCCTCTGGGGTCCTTGTCCAGCGTGTGTGAGGTTTCCTCTTTATTTTTGACCAGAAAAGTGCATTAGAAGCAAGTTGAAATAACTGAAAAAAACGACATACTAACCCCTTACGTTTTTTGTCAAAAATCACCGTCCTCGAACATTGGCATTTTATGCCCTTTTTGGATGCCTCTGGCGTCCCTGTTAAACGTGTGTGAGGTTTCCTCTTTATTTTTGACCAGAAAAGTGCATTAGAAGCAAGTTGAAAAAAAAGAAAAACGTCATACTAACCCCTTACGTTTTTTGTCAGAAATTACAAAATTCAAACACTGGCATTTTATGCCCTTTTTCGATGCCTCTGGGGTCCTTGTCCAGCGTGTGTGAGGTTTCCTCTTTATTTTTGACCAGAAAAGTGCATTAGAAGCAAGTTGAAAAAACTGAAAAAAACGACATACTAACCCCTTGTGTTTTTTGTCAAAAATTACAAAATTCAAACACTGGCATTTTATGCCATTTTTGGATGCGTCTGGGGTCCCTCTTTAGCGTGTGTGAGGTTTCCTCTTTATTTTTGACCAGAAAAGTGCATTAGAAGCAAGTTGAAAAAACTGAAAAAAACGACATACTAACCCCTTACGTTTTTTGTCAGAAATTACAAAATTCAAACACTGGCATTTTATGCCCTTTTTCGATGCCTCTGGGGTTCCTCTTTAGCGTGTGTGAGGTTTCCTCTTTATTTTTGACCAGAAAAGTGCATCAGAAGCAAGTTGAAAAAAACAGAAAAAAACAACATATTAACCCCCTACGTTTTTTGTCAGAAATTACAAAATTCAAACACGGGCATTTTATGCCCTTTTTCGATGCCTCTGAGGTCCCTGTCGAGCGTGTGTGAGGTTTCCTCTTTATTTTTGACCAGAAAAGTGCATTAGAAGCAAGTTGAAAAAACTGAAAAAAACGACATACTAACCCCTTTCGTTTTTTGTCAAAAATCACCATCCTCGAACATTGGCATTTTATGCCCTTTTTGGATGCCTCTGGCGTCCCTGTTAAACGTGTGTGAGGTTTCCTCTTTATTTTTGACCAGAAAAGTGCATTAGAAGCAAGTTGAAAAAAAAGAAAAACAACATACTAACCCCTTACGTTTTTGTCAAAAATTACAAAATTCAAACACTGGCATTTTATGCCCTTTTCGATGCCTCTGGGGTCCTTGTCCAGTGTGTGTTTCGTTCCTCTTTATTTTTGACCAGAAAAGTGCATTATAAGCAAGTTGAAAAAACTGAAAAAAACGACATACTAACCCCTTATGTTTTTTGTCAAAAATTCCAAAATTCAAACACTGGCATTTTATGCCATTTTTGGATGCGTCTGGGGTCCCTCTTTAGCGTGTGTGAGGTTTCCTCTTTATTTTTGACCAGAAAAGTGCATTAGAAGCAAGTTGAAAAAAATGAAAAAAACGACATACTAACCCCTTACGTTTTTTGTCAGAAATTACAAAATTCAAACACTGGCATTTTATGCCTTTTTTGGATGCGTCTGGGGTCCCTCTTTAGCGTGTGTGAGGTTTCCCCTTTATTTATGAACAGAAAAGTGCATTAGAAGCAAGTTGAAAAAAAAGAAAAACGTCATACTAACCCCTTACGTTTTTTGTCAGAAATTACAAAATTCAAACACTGGCATTTTATGCCATTTTTGGATGCGTCTGGGGTCCCTCTTTAGCGTGTGTGAGGTTTCCTCTTTATTTTTGACCAGAAAAGTGCATTAGAAGCAAGTTGAAAAAACTGAAAAAAACGACATACTAACCCCTTACGTTTTTTGTCAGAAATTACAAAATTCAAACACTGGCATTTTATGCCATTTTTGGATGCGTCTGGGGTCCCTCTTTAGCGTGTGTGAGGTTTCCTCTTTATTTTTGACCAGAAAAGTGCATTAGAAGCAAGTTGAAAAAACTGAAAAAAACGACATACTAACCCCTTTCGTTTTTTGTCAAAAATCACCATTCTCGAACATTGGCATTTTATGCCCTTTTTGGATGCCTCTGGCGTCCCTGTTAAACGTGTGTGAGGTTTCCTCTTTATTTTTGACCAGAAAAGTGCATTAGAAGCAAATTGAAAAAAAAAGAAAAACAACATACTATAACCCCTTACGTTTTTTGTCAGAAATGACAAAATTCAAACACTGGCATTTTATGCCCTTTTTGGATGCCTCTGGGGTCCCTCTTTAGCGTGTGTGAGGTTTCCCCTTTATTTATGACCAGAAAAGTGCATTAGAAGCAAGTTGAAAAAAAAGAAAAACGTCATACTAACCCCTTACGTTTTTTGTCAGAAATTACAAAATTCAAACACTGGCATTTTATGCCCTTTTCGATGCCTCTGGGGTCCTTGTCCAGTGTGTGTGAGGTTTCCTCTTTATTTTTGACCAGAAAAGTGCATTAGAAGCAAGTTGAAAAAACTGAAAAAAACGACATACTAACCCCTTATGTTTTTTGTCAAAAATTCCAAAATTCAAACACTGGCATTTTATGCCATTTTTGGATGCGTCTGGGGTCCCTCTTTAGCGTGTGTGAGGTTTCCTCTTTATTTTTGACCAGAAAAGTGCATTAGAAGCAAGTTGAAAAAACTGGAAAAAACGACATACTAACCCCTTACGTTTTTTGTCAGAAATTACAAAATTCAAACACTGGCATTTTATGCCCTTTTTGGATGCCTCTGGGGTCCCTCTTTAGCGTGTGTGAGGTTTCCCCTTTATTTATGACCAGAAAAGTGCATTAGAAGCAAGTTGAAAAAAAAGAAAAACGTCATACTAACCCCTTACGTTTTTTGTCAGAAATTACAAAATTCAAACACTGGCATTTTATGCCCTTTTTCGATGCCTCTGGGGTCCTTGTCCAGCGTCTGTGAGGTTTCCTCTTTATTTTTGACCAGAAAAGTGCATTAGAAGCAAGTTGAAAAAACTGAAAAAAACGACATACTAACCCCTTATGTTTTTTGTCAAAAATTCCAAAATTCAAACACTGGCATTTTATGCCATTTTTGGATGCGTCTGGGGTCCCTCTTTAGCGTGTGTGAGGTTTCCTCTTTATTTTTGACCAGAAAAGTGCATTAGAAGCAAGTTGAAAAAACTGGAAAAAACGACATACTAACCCCTTACGTTTTTTGTCAGAAATGACAAAATTCAAACACTGGCATTTTATGCCCTTTTTGGATGCCTCTGGGGTCCCTCTTTAGCGTGTGTGAGGTTTCCCCTTTATTTATGACCAGAAAAGTGCATTAGAAGCAAGTTGAAAAAAAAGAAAAACGTCATACTAACCCCTTACGTTTTTTGTCAGAAATTAGAAAATTCAAACACTGGCATTTTATGCCCTTTTCGATGCCTCTGGGGTCCTTGTCCAGTGTGTGTGAGGTTTCCTCTTTATTTTTGACCAGAAAAGTGCATTAGAAGCAAGTTGAAAAAACTGAAAAAAACGACATACTAACCCCTTATGTTTTTTGTCAAAAATTACAAAATTCAAACACTGGCATTTTATGCCATTTTTGGATGCGTCTGGGGTCCCTCTTTAGCGTGTGTGAGGTTTCCTCTTTATTTTTGACCAGAAAAGTGCATTAGAAGCAAGTTGAAAAAACTGAAAAAAACGACATACTAACCCCTTACGTTTTTTGTCAGAAATTACAAAATTCAAACACTGGCATTTTATGCCTTTTTTGGATGCGTCTGGGGTCCCTCTTTAGCGTGTGTGAGGTTTCCCCTTTATTTATGACCAGAAAAGTGCATTAGAAGCAAGTTGAAAAAAAAGAAAAACGTCATACTAACCCCTTACGTTTTTTGTCAAAAATTACAAAATTCAAACACTGGCATTTTATGCCATTTTTGGATGTCTCTGGGATCCCTCTTTAGCGTGTGTGAGGTTTCCCCTTTATTTATGACCAGAAAAGTGCATTAGAAGCAAGTTGAAAAAACTGAAAAAAACGTCATACTAACCCCTTACGTTTTTTGTCAGAAATGACAAAATTCAAACACTGGCATTTTATGCCCTTTTTGGATGCCTCTGGGGTCCCTCTTTAGCGTGTGTGAGGTTTCCCCTTTATTTATGACCAGAAAAGTGCATTAGAAGCAAGTTGAAAAAAAAAGAAAAACGTCATACTAACCCCTTACGTTTTTTGTCAGAAATTACAAAATTCAAACACTGGCATTTTATGCCCTTTTCGATGCCTCTGGGGTCCTTGTCCAGTGTGTGTGAGGTTTCCTCTTTATTTTTGACCAGAAAAGTGCATTAGAAGCAAGTTGAAAAAACTGAAAAAAACGACATACTAACCCCTTATGTTTTTTGTCAAAAATTACCAAATTCAAACACTGGCATTTTATGCCATTTTTGGATGCGTCTGGGGTCCCTCTTTAGCGTGTGTGAGGTTTCCTCTTTATTTTTGACCAGAAAAGTGCATTAGAAGCAAGTTGAAAAAACTGAAAAAAACGACATACTAACCCCTTTCGTTTTTTGTCAAAAATCACCATCCTCGAACATTGGCATTTTATGCCCTTTTTGGATGCCTCTGGCGTCCCTGTTAAACGTGTGTGAGGTTTCCTCTTTATTTTTGACCAGAAAAGTGCATTAGAAGCAAGTTGAAAAAAAAGAAAAACAACATACTAACCCCTTACGTTTTTGTCAAAAATTACAAAATTCAAACACTGGCATTTTATGCCATTTTTGGATGCCTCTGGGGTCCCTCTTTAGCGTGTGTGAGGTTTCCTCTTTATTTTTGACCAGAAAAGTGCATTAGAAGCAAGTTGAAAAAACTGGAAAAAACGACATACTAACCCCTTACGTTTTTTGTCAGAAATGACAAAATTCAAACACTGGCATTTTATGCCCTTTTTGGATGCCTCTGGGGTCCCTCTTTAGCATGTGTGAGGTTTCCCCTTTATTTATGACCAGAAAAGTGCATTAGAAGCAAGTTGAAAAAAAAGAAAAACGTCATACTAACCCCTTACGTTTTTTGTCAGAAATTACAAAATTCCAACACTGGCATTTTATGCCCTTTTCGATGCCTCTGGGGTCCTTGTCCAGTGTGTGTGAGGTTTCCTCTTTATTTTTGACCAGAAAAGTGCATTAGAAGCAAGTTGAAAAAAAAGAAAAACGTCATACTAACCCCTTACGTTTTTTGTCAAAAATTACAAAATTCAAACAGTGGCATTTTATGCCATTTTTGGATGTCTCTGGGATCCCTCTTTAGCGTGTGTGAGGTTTCCCCTTTATTTATGACCAGAAAAGTGCATTAGAAGCAAGTTGAAAAAAAAGAAAAACGTCATACTAACCCCTTACGTTTTTTGTCAGAAATTACAAAATTCAAACACTGGCATTTTATGCCATTTTTGGAGGCCTCTGGGGTCCTTGTCCAGCGTGTGTGAGGTTTCCTCTTTATTTTTGACCAGAAAAGTGCATTAGAAGCAAGTTGAAAAAACTGAAAAAAACGACATACTAACCCCTTACGTTTTTTGTCAAAAATTACAAAATTCAAACACTGGCATTTTATGCCATTTTTGGATGCGTCTGGGGTCCCTCTTTAGCGTGTGTGAGGTTTCCTCTTTATTTTTGACCAGAAAAGTGCATTAGAAGCAAGTTGAAAAAACTGAAAAAAACGTCATACTAACCCCTTTCGTTTTTTGTCAAAAATCACCATCCTCGAACATTGGCATTTTATGCCCTTTTTGGATGCCTCTGGCGTCCCTGTTAAACGTGTGTGAGGTTTCCTCTTTATTTTTGACCAGAAAAGTGCATTAGAAGCAAGTTGAAAAAAAGAAAAACAACATATTAACCCCTTACGTTTTTGTCAAAAATTACAAAATTCAAACACTGGCATTTTATGCCATTTTTGGATGCCTCTGGGGTCCCTCTTTAGCGTGTGTGAGGTTTCCTCTTTATTTTTGACCAGAAAAGTGCATTAGAAGCAAGTTGAAAAAACTGGAAAAAACGACATACTAACCCCTTACGTTTTTTGTCAGAAATGACAAAATTCAAACACTGGCATTTTATGCCCTTTTTGGATGCCTCTGGGGTCCCTCTTTAGCGTGTGTGAGGTTTCCCCTTTATTTATGACCAGAAAAGTGCATTAGAAGCAAGTTGAAAAAAAAGAAAAACGTCATACTAACCCCTTACGTTTTTTGTCAGAAATTAGAAAATTCAAACACTGGCATTTTATGCCCTTTTCGATGCCTCTGGGGTCCTTGTCCAGTGTGTGTGAGGTTTCCTCTTTATTTTTGACCAGAAAAGTGCATTAGAAGCAAGTTGAAAAAACTGAAAAAAACGACATACTAACCCCTTATGTTTTTTGTCAAAAATTACAAAATTCAAACACTGGCATTTTATGCCATTTTTGGATGCGTCTGGGGTCCCTCTTTAGCGTGTGTGAGGTTTCCTCTTTATTTTTGACCAGAAAAGTGCATTAGAAGCAAGTTGAAAAAACTGAAAAAAACGACATACTAACCCCTTACGTTTTTTGTCAGAAATTACAAAATTCAAACACTGGCATTTTATGCCTTTTTTGGATGCGTCTGGGGTCCCTCTTTAGCGTGTGTGAGGTTTCCCCTTTATTTATGACCAGAAAAGTGCATTAGAAGCAAGTTGAAAAAAAGAAAAACGTCATACTAACCCCTTACGTTTTTTGTCAGAAATTACAAAATTCAAACACTGGCATTTTATGCCATTTTTGGAGGCCTCTGGGGTCCTTGTCCAGCGTGTGTGAGGTTTCCTCTTTATTTTTGACCAGAAAAGTGCATTTGAAGCAAGTTGAAAAAAACAGAAAAAGATGACATACTAACCCCTTACGTTTTTTGTCAAAAATCACCATCCTCGAACATTGGCATTTTATGCCCTTTTTGGATGCCTCTGGCGTCCCTGTTAAACGTGTGTGAGGTTTCCTCTTTATTTTTGACCAGAAAAGTGCATTAGAAGCAAGTTGAAAAAAAAGAAAAACAACATACTAACCCCTTACGTTTTTGTCAAAAATTACAAAATTCAAACACTGGCATTTTATGCCATTTTTGGATGCCTCTGGGGTCCCTCTTTAGCGTGTGTGAGGTTTCCTCTTTATTTTTGACCAGAAAAGTGCATTAGAAGCAAGTTGAAAAAACTGGAAAAAACGACATACTAACCCCTTACGTTTTTTGTCAGAAATGACAAAATTCAAACACTGGCATTTTATGCCCTTTTTGGATGCCTCTGGGGTCCCTCTTTAGCGTGTGTGAGGTTTCCCCTTTATTTATGACCAGAAAAGTGCATTAGAAGCAAGTTGAAAAAAAAGAAAAACGTCATACTAACCCCTTACGTTTTTTGTCAGAAATTACAAAATTCAAACACTGGCATTTTATGCCCTTTTCGATGCCTCTGGGGTCCTTGTCCAGTGTGTGTGAGGTTTCCTCTTTATTTTTGACCAGAAAAGTGCATTAGAAGCAAGTTGAAAAAAACTGAAAAAAACGACATACTAACCCCTTATGTTTTTTGTCAAAAATTACAAAATTCAAACACTGGCATTTTATGCCTTTTTTGGATGCGTCTGGGGTCCCTCTTTAGCGTGTGTGAGGTTTCCCCTTTATTTATGACCAGAAAAGTGCATTAGAAGCAAGTTGAAAAAAAAGAAAAACGTCATACTAACCCTTTACGTTTTTTGTCAGAAATTACAAAATTCAAACACTGGCATTATATGCCATTTTTGGAGGCCTCTGGGGTCCTTGTCCAGCGTGTGTGAGGTTTCCTCTTCATTTTTGACCAGAAAAGTGCATTAGAAGCAAGTTGAAAAAACTGAAAAAAACGACATACTAACCCCTTACGTTTTTTGTCAAAAATTACAAAATTCAAACACTGGCATTTTATGCCATTTTTGGATGCGTCTGGGGTCCCTCTTTAGCGTGTGTGAGGTTTCCTCTTTATTTTTGACCAGAAAAGTGCATTAGAAGCAAGTTGAAAAAAAAGAAAAACAACATACTATAACCCCTTACGTTTTTTGTCAGAAATGACAAAATTCAAACACTGGCATTTTATGCCCTTTTTGGATGCCTCTGGGGTCCCTCTTTAGCGTGTGTGAGGTTTCCCCTTTATTTATGACCAGAAAAGTGCATTAGAAGCAAGTTGAAAAAAAAGAAAAACGTCATACTAACCCCTTACGTTTTTTGTCAGAAATTACAAAATTCAAACACTGGCATTTTATGCCCTTTTCGATGCCTCTGGGGTCCTTGTCCAGTGTGTGTGAGGTTTCCTCTTTATTTTTGACCAGAAAAGTGCATTAGAAGCAAGTTGAAAAAAACTGAAAAAAACGACATACTAACCCCTTATGTTTTTTGTCAAAAATTCCAAAATTCAAACACTGGCATTTTATGCCATTTTTGGATGCGTCTGGGGTCCCTCTTTAGCGTGTGTGAGGTTTCCTCTTTATTTTTGACCAGAAAAGTGCATTAGAAGCAAGTTGAAAAAACTGAAAAAAACGACATACTAACCCCTTACGTTTTTTGTCAAAAATTACAAAATTCAAACACTGGCATTTTATGCCATTTTTGGATGCGTCTGGGGTCCCTCTTTAGCGTGTGTGAGGTTTCCTCTTTATTTTTGACCAGAAAAGTGCATTAGAAGCAAGTTGAAAAAACTGAAAAAAACGACATACTAACCCCTTTCGTTTTTTGTCAAAAATCACCATCCTCGAACATTGGCATTTTATGCCCTTTTTGGATGCCTCTGGCGTCCCTGTTAAACGTGTGTGAGGTTTGCTCTTTATTTTTGACCAGAAAAGTGCATTAGAAGCAAGTTGAAAAAAAAGAAAAACAACATACTAACCCCTTACGTTTTTGTCAAAAATTACAAAATTCAAACACTGGCATTTTATGCCATTTTTGGATGCCTCTGGGGTCCCTCTTTAGCGTGTGTGAGGTTTCCTCTTTATTTTTGACCAGAAAAGTGCATTAGAAGCAAGTTGAAAAAACTGGAAAAAACGACATACTAACCCCTTACGTTTTTTGTCAGAAATGACAAAATTCAAACACTGGCATTTTATGCCCTTTTTGGATGCCTCTGGGGTCCCTCTTTAGCGTGTGTGAGGTTTCCCCTTTATTTATGACCAGAAAAGAGCATTAGAAGCAAGTTGAAAAAAAAGAAAAACGTCATACTAACCCCTTACGTTTTTTGTCAGAAATTACAAAATTCAAACACTGGCATTTTATGCCCTTTTCGATGCCTCTGGGGTCCTTGTCCAGTGTGTGTGAGGTTTCCTCTTTATTTTTGACCAGAAAAGTGCATTAGAAGCAAGTTGAAAAAACTGAAAAAAACGACATACTAACCCCTTATGTTTTTTGTCAAAAATTACCAAATTCAAACACTGGCATTTTATGCCATTTTTGGATGCGTCTGGGGTCCCTCTTTAGCGTGTGTGAGGTTTCCTCTTTATTTTTGACCAGAAAAGTGCATTAGAAGCAAGTTGAAAAAACTGAAAAAAACGACATACTAACCCCTTACGTTTTTTGTCAAAAATTACAAAATTCAAACACTGGCATTTTATGCCATTTTTGGATGCGTCTGGGGTCCCTCTTTAGCGTGTGTGAGGTTTCCTCTTTATTTTTGACCAGAAAAGTGCATTAGAAGCAAGTTGAAAAAACTGAAAAAAACGACATACTAACCCCTTTCGTTTTTTGTCAAAAATTACAAAATTCAAACACTGGCATTTTATGCCATTTTTGGATGCGTCTGGGGTCCCTCTTTAGCGTGTGTGAGGTTTCCTCTTTATTTTTGACCAGAAAAGTGCATTAGAAGCAAGTTGAAAAAACTGAAAAAAACGACATACTAACCCCTTACATTTTTTTGTCAAAAATCGCAAAATTCAAACACTGGCATTTTATGCCCTTTTTGGATGCCTCTGGCGTCCCTGTTAAACGTGTGTGAGGTTTCCTCTTTATTTTTGACCAGAAAAGTGCATTAGAAGCAAGTTGAAAAAACTGAAAAAAACGACATACTAACTAACCCCTTACGTTTTTTGTCAAAAATTACAAAATTCAAACACTGGCATTTTATGCCATTTTTGGATGTGTCTGGGGTCCCTCTTTAGCGTGTGTGAGGTTTCCTCTTTATTTTTGACCAGAAAAGTGCATTAGAAGCAAGTTGAAAAAACTGAAAAAAACGACATACTAACTAACCCCTTACGTTTTTTGTCAAAAATCATCGTCCTCGAACATTGGCATTTTATGCCCTTTTTGGATGCCTCTGGCGTCCCTGTTAAACGTGTGTGAGGTTTCCTCTTTATTTTTGACCAGAAAAGTGCATTAGAAGCAAGTTGAAAAAACTGAAAAAAACGACATATTAACCCCTTACATTTTTTTGTCAAAAATCGCAAAATTCAAACACTGGCATTTTATGCCCTTTTTCGATGCCTCTGGGGTCCTTGTCCAGCGTGTGTGAGGTTTCCTCTTTATTTTTGACCAGAAAAGTGCATTTGAAGCAAGTTGAAAAAAACAGAAAAAGATGACATACTAACCCCTTACGTTTTTTGTCAAAAATCACCATCCTCGAACATTGGCATTTTATGCCCTTTTTGGATGCCTCTGGCGTCCCTGTTAAACGTGTGTGAGGTTTCCTCTTTATTTTTGACCAGAAAAGTGCATTAGAAGCAAGTTGAAAAAACTGAAAAAAACGACATACTAACCCCTTACATTTTTTTGTCAAAAATCGCAAAATTCAAACACTGGCATTTTATGCCCTTTTTCGATGCCTCTGGGGTCCTTGTCCAGCGTGTGTGAGGTTTCCTCTTTATTTTTGACCAGAAAAGTGCATTTGAAGCAAGTTGAAAAAAACAGAAAAAGATGACATACTAACCCCTTACGTTTTTTGTCAAAAATCAGCAACTTCAAGACCTTGGTATTTTATGCCATTTTTGGGTGCTTCTGGTGCCCCTGTTGAGTGTGTGTGAGGTTTCCCCTGTTTTGTTTTGTTTTGTTTTTTTTTTTACCAGAAAAGTGCATTAGAAGCAAGTTGAAAAAAACAGAAAAAAACAACATTTGTTTTACTCCACCACTGATCCACTGCTTTTATAATTGCATCGCCGATGTGAAAGTGTGAGGAAAGTTGTTTTTGAAAAGTCGTTGCTGATGGCAAAAATAATTAGCAAGAAGTGGTGCATAGTAAAAAAGCACTTTTGGTGAATTTACTGTCAAGTGCCTATAAGGAATAAACCCAAAATTATTTTTTGTAGTACCATACTGAATTCCATTTTTTTGTCTTTGCTTATTTGCATCATGAGGAATTGCATCATATCAATTACACCACATCGTATCGGATTTATCGCATCATATCACATCGTGAAGACGGTGAATCGTATCGCATTGTATCACCAGAAGTTTCCATGTATCGTTAAAGTATCGTATGGCTGGCAGTGCATGGAGATGTGTATGGAATCATCCTCAGTGCTAAGATTCACACCCCTCGTCTATTGCAAAGTGTAAACGGACATCTGCCTCCCATGATGACAACTGGAGGGCATGAGCCATTAGTAGGTCTAGTCAGCCCATACAGTATATTTGAACAGATGTGCAATCATAATACTTGTTTGTGTGATAAAAAAAAAATCTCGTGTTTTTTTTTTGGGGTGGGGGGCACAAATAATTTGATACTTTGAACATTAGTGTGTTTTTGTATCGTTAACTGCAACTTTGTGTTTTTCTTTTTAACATCATTTGCACTTAGATGTATGAAAATAAATAGCCTCGGTATTTTCCACTGAGTGGATTTCTTTACTCCGTGATCTCTGCAAGGGCTTTGTTTCATCAGGGGAAATAAAGTTATTCCAAAACTAATTGAAAAGTTCAAAGTTTGACAGGCATATACACATACACTATGTAATTTTCACTGAACTGAAACAGTTGGCTGCCTTCTTGCAGAGAGCCGAAGGAGAAGATGAAGGTGATTTTGCCTGTTGGAATGAATGGAGGTATAAATAATAGGTTTTGGGGTTATGCAATGATAAAATATTAACTGTGCAGACAACATGCGAACATTCTTTACTGTCATGAAAATGTAAAAATAAGTGAAGCACAGTTAAAATATAAAAAAATATAAAATGTCTTCTTAATCTTGACTTCTTCTTTCTCTTTGGACTTTTCCTTTCAGGGGTAGCCACAACAAACCCATCTCCTCCGTCTTCTGCATCTGTCTCTCTCACACCAACTACCCTCGTGTCCTCCTTCACTACATCCATAAACCTCCTCTTTGGTCTTCTTCTACCAATCCTTCTACCAATATATTCACTATCTCTCCTCTGGACATGTCCCAACCATCTCAGTCTGGCCTCTCTGACTTTATCTCCAAGGCCTCTAACATGTAATGTCCCTCTGATGTACTCGTTCCTGATCCTATCCATCCTGGTCACTCCCAATGAGAATCTCAGCATCCTCATCTCTGCTACCTCTAGTTCTGCTTCCTGTCTTCCTCATTGGCGCTGTCTCTAGACCAAACAACATGACTGGTCTCTAGAGTTAAGATGTCTCAGTGTAAAAATAAATTAACATAAAACGTAAAAATGATAAAAATTGGTTCTCAGTCTCAATGATAAGATGCAGGGTCTCTCAAAAAACATGCATGATCTTAACGTATGTATCATCAACATAACTCAACCAGTGACTGGATTTAGTTCCTCTAAAGAAGCCGTCAAACCAGAAAGGCCCTCTCTAATTGTCTTTCTAACACTGTCTCCTTCAATGGGAAGAGTGGGCAATAATGACTTGGTTTGTGCTGGACTGGTTGCCAGCCAATCACAGGCACCGTTCAGGAGATTGTGGTCGTTTCCCTGCCAAGACGTTTCCCCGTGAAGTTGATTCCCCGTCAAGCATTCATTCGCCCACCAATATGGCAAGACGTTTCCCCGTCAGACTAATAGATACACATTTATATACATAGAAAAAGATGTAAGAATATAAATATGTGCATCAATAAAGCCTACTGTTCAATTTATTTACAATTTTTGAATTGTGCAAGTTGAGGGACATTCCACTTTCCATTCTATGTGCAATCTAAATGGAGTGGAAGGCGCATCCAAACTGAAGGCCAGATTGGAATTCCTTGTCAGCCAAGTCTTGCTTTATTGCTTGTAAATCACTTCCTGGGATGGAGCTTTAATAAATGAAAGTGTTCATCACCATCATCATGTACTCTCTTGCGTTCCAACTAACAAAGATGCAATCTGCTTTGTCATCCCTGAGCCCTTCTTCCTAAAAGAAAAAAAAAGTCCAAAATTTCTCATCTAAAAAGAGCCGAGTTTGTTCTGAGTGTAAATCTACTACACCACTTGCTCAATGACCCATGTCATTGCAGCTTCAGCCTATATGGTCAATAAAATCAGATTGCCCTCAGCTTATAAATGTACGATTGTCAAACTGTCCAATTTATGGCATTATCATATAATACTTTCACGGTGAGATGAGCACAAATGGTCACATAAATCTGTGTCCCCAAAACAAAATCTGCATTTTACCAAATGTGCAAACGTTGGCAGCAGTGTAATTCAGCCTGGCAGGCCTCACACACACACACACACACACCCTTCAATACAGCATCAGTCTTGTGTGAGCGGCACCTAGGTAGCACTGCAGGGCATTGTTTATATGCACAATGACTGCAGCGGGGGCTGCAAGTGTCCGTATGGGGGAAATTGTGCAAATTGCCACTTTGTCAGATGCAGTCTGGCAGGCCCTTTATGATAGCGTTGCAAAAAAAAAAGAGGAAAATCGGAAGCGGCATCGTTGGGTATTATCAGTAATGATATTCATTGTGACAATTAAGGGAGGTGGGAGGAGGATAGATAAATGTCAGGACAGGTGGAAGAAAAGCTCAGTGATATTTGAACAGTGTAAACAAGCAAACGCGACCTTGTTGACTCACTGTGATAAGACATTCACTTTTACAGTAATCATCATTTCTTCTTACTGACCTCGCTACTCAAAAATAATCATCTGACTAAAAGAGTCTGATTGAAACTGAAAGCGTGTGTGTAGACTGTCAACAAAGACAAACTTGTGTTGCTTCTTCCATCGCTTCAAGACAACAAAGTACGACTATAGTGATTTGTCAGTGCCAAACAACAAATAATATTAACCTCAGCTCATCAGCTTGAAAATAAAATCCTCTTCTGGGCCCAGATTGATAACTGAAACATTTGGAACCTATCATATACGGGCTCGCAGGCGTTATTCAAAGTGATGCATGTGTACTGTGTATAGTCAAGCCGCCTTGGGAGTTGCACGCTCGTAATGAAAAGACAGGATGAAGCGAGCGCACTTTATTGCATCAGCTCATAAAAGGGAGAGAGCTAGAAGTGTAAGCACATTTCAACATATGTCTAATATTCAAATACTCATCCATTGGCGTGAATTGTTCATGCATTCATTTTCTGTGAGGATAACCCCACGAGGGTCATGGGCATGCTGGAGCCTATCCCAGCTGGTCACCAGCCAATTGTAGGGCACAAATAATCATTCACACTCACATTCATACCGATGGACAATTTGGTGTTGCCAAATATGCATGTCTTTGGAATGTGGGAGCGGGGAATCAAACCCGGGTAGTCTCACTTTGAAAACCGCTGGTCTAAAAAACTAATGCTACTTGGCGATGGGAGGAAAACAGATGCACTGTTTTAAAAAAACGCAGTGTATTGCGACTACTTTGATGTCACACTATTTAAAAAAGCTATCTGAGATGCTCATAGGGTGTAACGTTATCCTCAAATTAGCAGATTCTTGGTAAAAAAAAAAAAAATTACATTTATATATAACACACCAGAAGGTGTAAATTAACAGTATGTGATATTTCTCCTAGTTTATTTGCCAAGCCATGCACAAGCCCAAGCATATAAACTGCCATGTAACCACTTTTTAAAGCCGACATCTGCTTATTTTCCTGTGTAGAATAAGCGAGGCAAGAAGCTGTCCCCTCCTCAGGGAGCAGCGGGTGCAAGGTAAAACGCCTGATGACAGCAATAATGACTCATGAGGACATCTTGATGGACCAATGATGAGGAACATTGTTTACCTTCACAGCACTGTAACCCTTGAGAGTGTTTTACAACGCCTGTCATTTAAGAGTAATGATAATCCCACAAACACACAAACTCAAAGCCAAAAAAAAAAATAAGAATAGTAAACTAGGTGAAGAAAAGTGGCTGCTAAGTAGAAGATGTCTTTTCAGGTGTATCAGCGTTAACAATGTTCCTGTCAAGTGTCCCCGTGCGCCATGACAGTGTGACAATGAAGTGTGCAATGTGCACAGCGGCTAAATGAGAATTCTAGCATCGTTCATTTAACTACTTACACCTTGCTTTGTGGGACATGACACCAGTGAAAAGGAACTACTTGTCCGATGCAGAGCACCGTCTATTCAATGAGAATGCGACAGCTGGAGTTGGTAATAGGCGCAGACAATTTCCGGGCCGGAACCAAACAACATATTTGAAAACATTCTGTTATGCAGCTCAATTATGTACAATTTACACTGTTATTCCCAATGGTGAATGAATGGCATGTGCTGATAGTAAAAGCAAATGAGACAAGGCTGGCACTGCTTACAGACACAGATGCCCTTTTTGTTCACTTTTAAGTAGCAGTCAGGAGTCATTGTTTTTTGTTTTGTTTTTCTCCCTGTGGGCTCCCTCGCTAATTGCCAAGTGCCATTCTTTATTACTTCATTATGTATTACTCAAAAGCCACTGAGGTGCATGTAAATAAAAAATCAACAGACAAATGCATCGTATAGTTCAAGAAAAAACGGCATCTGGGCATCGTTATATACAGTAGGTGAAAAAGTGTAATATATGTATTAACGTCAGTCTTTTATACCCATTTTTTTTAAAAATTTCCAAATATTTCAGCTTTCTTCCTAAATAATCTTTTCATAATATTATGACTTTATTCCGGGCTGCACGTGTGGTTAGCGCGCAGACCTCACAGCTAGGACACCCGGGTTCAATTCCACCCTCGGCCATCTCTGTGTGGAGTTTGCATGTTCTCCCCGTGCATGCGTGGGTTTTCTCCGGGTGCTCCGGTTTCCTCCCACATTCCAAAAACATGCTAGGTTAATTGGTGACTCCAAATGTGAGTGTGAATGGTTGTTTGTCTATATGTGCCCTGTGATTGGCTGGCCACCAGTCCAGGGTGTACCCCGCTTCTTGCCCAAAGACAGCTGGGATAGGCTCCAGCACCCCTGCGACCCTCGTGAGGATAAGCGGTAGAAAATGAATGAATGAATGAATTACTTTATTCCCAAAATTTAATCGTGGTGTTACAACAGTACTACCCCTCATTCTTATGAGCCTGCCAGTGAAAGCGCAGCAGCCCATACTACTATCACTCATTTATTCTTAATTATGGGCATGCACTGCTATGCACAGTCCTGCATATCAGCAGCCCATCTTAATATTCCTCCCGTTTAGCTATTATTATATCTTAATCTTCCAGATTTTGTGGGCGTGACGGGGCCCAAACCGCAAGGACCCCTACATGTTACACCGCCAGAATCATGACGTTAGGGACTAGGTTGTTATTTATTTTTTGGAAAGGTTCGTGTAACCGTGGTGACCCTGTTAACGAAAACGTTCAAATATAGGCCACTAGATTAGGTACACCTGTTCTATTTTTAGAAACACCACATGCCATAGAAAAAAACGAGAATTTACAGACTTTTCACAACCTTGTAGCTCAGCCATATGGTCACGTAGAAATGTGATTAATGGATCATTATTTAGACAAACTTCTCACCTTTCTTTGTGGCTAATTTGTTTTTTTTTGTTGGATGTTTAATTTTGGCTCTATCTTCGTCAGAAGGGGGTGTGCGCAGAGCCAAAATACACCTTGGGGAAAAAAAAAACATTTTAATCTGATATACTAACAAGGCACAGAAGAGTGGATACCTAGCTCCAATTTTGCTACAAAGACTCAACGAGATGCTCGCTTGCTGTCAGTATTTTTTTACCTGAGGAATGGAGCCCACGTCTTGTGCTGGAAGATACAGCCATCCCAATGAAGAGCTTAAGTATTGTCGCTGCTGTTGTTGTTGACAGAACTAGCATAAGTGTGTGTATCAATGCCCCTCAAAATTAGGTTTTAAATAATGCATGATCATAGCGTGTTTATCAAATGATCCAACGTTGTTAAAGGGTTTTTTTATAGGGCGTCATAGTCAAAATAGGTGTTTCCCAATGACAGCATTGTAAGCTAGCTCATATTAACTCTTTTTATAGTGTTTTAATGCACAGAACAGGGAAAGAAAGATGTGTTGTGGATTGTGAATGATGTAAAATTTAAAAAAAAATCTGAATATTTAGTGTAATTTTTTAATGCTGTGAAACTGACTTTTTGCTAATCAGCGTGTTCAGTAGTTAAAATGTAAAGAAAAACATCCACCACACACAATAGTAATTCCTTTTCAGTCCAATAATTTGCTATTGGACATGAAAACTGCCAATGTGGCTTTTTATTCGTCTTTTAACAAACTGGCACACGATTTAGCTATGTCACAAAAATTACACGTGTTTTTTTTTTTTTACTCTTTTTTTTTTAAAACACATTATGGTCACATTATTCGATGTGGATGATATGTTTTTTTTAACACGGGAAACACATTCTGTACATCATTCCTCGGGAGTCTCTTAAAGATACAATTTAAAAGAATATGCAGAGTACTTTTTTATAACTCATTAACACATCAAAAATGCAAGCTACACTGAATGTTTTGGTGAAGTTTTTTTTTTTTTTTTTACATAGTTTACAAATATAAACACACATTTTGAAATGTGAAGATACATAAAAAGGCATTAAGGCCAGTGCACACAGGATGGCATATTAGCAGCTTTAATGCTACAACACTGAAATGGCAAGTGCTTGTTTTATTCTTCCGATTTATATATATTCTTTAGCCAAGTTTGCAATCTCACGTTTCTATATTTTTAGCTCCCTTTAGCCCAGTGCTTCTCAATTATTTTCTGTCATGACCCCCCAATTTGAAATACTAGAGAAACTGATCATATTTATTCATTTATCTGTACTGACTAAACTGAAATAAAGCCAGGAAAATACATGTTGAGTACTAAAAATGTGTACATGTTGGCATGTCTGCATTGAAATTAAAGCCTCTTGCGACCCCCCTGTCCCACAATTTGAGAAGCACTGCTTTAGCCTAACAATTGCAACAAAGTAAAGGTCTAAATGCAAACTGGCCCCCTCCAATGTCCTCCTTGAAAGCCCATGGAAAGAAGTCTATTGACCAAGCTGCCTTTTCAAGTGGTTACATACAATCATATTTACAGTAAATCATCATGTATAGCAGTGCTCCTGTGACATTTACAACAAGCAAGCTCCTTTTTTATTATTGTATCTATATTTTATGATACATCTTTGGAAAAGGTCCAACCTGTTTAAGTGCTCTGTGAAATCATTTCAATACAACTGTTTTTTCGACAAAGCCAATTGCTGCAAACACATCCACAAGTTTGTTTTGCTCAAAATAATCAGAAAAAAAATGATACGCTCGTCTTTACCTACAAGCCTGCAACAGTGTCATTTGCCAGGAAAATGAGCCATAGGAACAAAATCATTAACATCAGCAAAAGTTATTCCAGGCAGAGAGAGAATGGCTCAATGTGCTGCTCAATGAGCGGAGCAGCCAGCAGCCTTTACAGCCTCCAGTGTCCGCACCTATCTCCATATCTTCATCTGGCAACATCTGCACTACATGAGGATTTTTAGCGCCACTAAAAACACATTTCCTAAGGATAGAAAAAAGAAAAAAAATGGCGAATCTATGACAGCAGTAAATTGGCTATTTCCTCCCCCGAGCCATCCTCCACACTCTTCGCTGCGTGTTGACTTATTCGAATTGTGCTGTAATTGCTTTAAGTCGCTTTTCTTCCCTCCTTATTTCTAGCACAGAGGTTGATCGCATTGCCGTTGCCCTCCCTCATTATTCATTCTGCTCGGAATAATACCAAGTGACTGGATGTGCTCACTGTGAGAAGAGCCAAAGGTTGTAAAGACATAATATCTCTTGTGCATTAAAGCCGCCGCGTGGTACCGACTCTGATCTCGATTTCATTTTCCAACGCTCGCAGGGAGCACTTAATGTGTTGTTGTCTTCAGCACGGTAAGGAATAGGGCGACAGTGGGAGACTGTTTCTGACCCTTAATCTACTCTAATGTACCCCACTGGGCTAATTATTAGACACCAGTGGAACTGTTTGTATCTTTTCTAGGGGCTGCAAAAAAATACAAGTATGTTCCCAAGCTATTAAAAGTGAAGTGTCAAGGGAACAAAAGCAAGCGAGTGACAAACCAAACGCATCCACTCCAGACAGTTGCAGTAATCAGGGACGCCCCTCCCTACACATAGAACAAGCACTGTGAGTAGATTTTGCAAAAAAGGGGGCGCATTCTCTGCAAATGTGCAAAACATAAGCTGCCATGAGGTGTACATAAAAAAAAGATTAGTAATTAAAGTTAAAAATCAGATAATGATGAAAAATCTTATTTTTGGCAGTTGAAGTCATTGAAATCCGCATTGACTCCCCTCTTGTTTTGACTGCTATTTCATGGTCATTTTGAATTGGGGTGAGGAGGAGCAAGTAGAATACTGCTTAGGGCCTAATGTAGCCAGGGACTGTACTGAAGTACGGTGCCATAGAAGTGTCCCAGTGACGATAAACCACGTTGAAATGTTACCAAACATATGACCTGTACAATATTTCAGGACACCTACTACTCCATTTATATTCATTATTTGGGGAAAATTCATTGAAAAAAAGGGTCCAATATACCAAAAATCTAAGGTGTACCTCTTCCAGGACTAAGAAAGTTAAAGGTAAAAGTAAAACCACAGCAAAAACCTACCCAAAAACTGTCAATATTGGCAAAAATATGACATATTGGCTCATATTGGTATCGGCTTTTCTGCTTAATGATATCATTGCTCGAGTGAGACCTCATCAAACTCTGTATGTCCATGTTGTGGAATTATTTAGGTTATTATTTAGGTGTAGCAAATTGCATGTTGCATTGCGTGTAATGCGGCGCCAACTAAACAGAGTACTAACGAGAAACAGGTACCGCATACTGCAAAGCATTGTGTCAAAGAGGAAAAATAAAACCAAAAAGCAAGAAAAACTAAAAGAAAAATGCAACATGTGGAAGATGACAAAAGGGGGGGTGGGGGTCCTTCAATACGTCAATACTAATCAAATATCACACCTCAGGAAGAATCTTTGCAGAGTTTTGGCAATTTTTCTACCACATTGTTGCAATACACCGTTGGATTGTTCACCCACTAATAGGGAACGTGAGCTGGGCTCGGACCGTCATGAGACAGGTTAGGTCTACCCTACTGATGATGTAATAATGCTACCGATACAGTATTGTGTAATATGTATTGCACATTGCAGTATTTGCCTTATTTAAACAGTGTTTATTTGTGAAATATGTGCTGATATGCTGCTGAATAATGATGATGTCTTTTATCGGACAGAGTGAGACATCGCTATTCTGTGTTCTTTAAAGAATGTTGAGTAGATCGAGGGGTTGTGATATAAGAGTGCCTATCTGTGATGAAGTCATTGAGTGAATTATCAGTGTAGATCACGGGGTGATGGAAGGAGAGGAAAAGCCAAAGGAGAAAGTAAGTCACATGAAAAAGAAACTAGAAGGCGTGCTGTGGCTTGGTTGCACTGGACCAAACCTTTTTTTTTTTTTTTTGAGGGAGATCACGTACAGTGAGTGTGGCCTTTGGCAATGTGCTTCTTGTTAAAAAGAGAGGATGTACTTTAGAGTGTGAAGCAAGCTCTGGACGGACTACTTGCCCCAACAGCACTTCTCAGTTCAGTCATGCACTCCTCTATCTGCTCTAAGACACTAATACTGCTGCACGAATGGTATCTTTTAACTCTTAAGGAGTCTTTTAAACAAATGCCTTTGCATTTCTTCCTGGCAGGGTTGCCTTGGTTTTTGATTGTGGAAATGAGAGAAGGTGAGCAGACGATGGATGTTTTAGTAGCTCCAACAGTCCAAGTCCAGGATGAGTGTAGACAGCAATAGTGGGAATAATGGCGCCGCTCTGCTGGAGGCTGCTCGCTGCCTCTCCGTGGCCCTTGACTCAATGTTGGAGTCTTTCTCTAAATACGGTGGGATGATGATAAATTCTTCGCTCTTCACCTCCTCTTGCTGCACTTCCTCGCTGGTCTCTACCTGTTCATGGGGAGGAAAAAAAGATGTCATGAGGGCCCGCCTCCTTTCAGTCAACCCATTTGGAGCTCATTTGTTTAAGCTGTCATTTCCGCTACTACACAAATAATAAATATTTAAATTTGGAGACACTACGGTTTCCTCCCACATTCCAAAAACATGCTAGGTTAATTGGCAACTCCAAATTGTCCAGAGGTATGAATGTGAGTGTGAATGGTTGTTTGTCTATATGTGCCCTGTGATTGGCTGGCCACCAGTCCAGGGTGTACCCCGCCTCTTGCCCGAAGACAGCTGGGATAGGCTCCAGCATACCTGTGACCCTCATGAGGATAAGCTGCATAAGAAATGGATGAATTAATTAATTAATTTAAGATAATGAGATAAAATAAATTGACGTAAAAACACTAAATAAGCAAATATTGGATATTTTGTTCAAGATAAGAAAGAAAAATCAACTTTTCAGATGAAATACATTCATATTAATAGAGATAATGTAGCTGCTTTTTATCAGACAGTGATGGTCCAGTAAGTATTCAAATATTTATGAATTGGGTTGTGTTCTGCTGACATTCACCTTTGACACTTCCATGGCTAAAATAATATCCTGCCATTACAGAGTAACAAACATCCAATTCAAAGAAATCCCTAAAGTAAAAAAAAAAAAAATCTATAGGCAATGTGATGTCAGAATGACTTTGACTGCAGAAAAAAAACAATCATCTCCTGCGTGAGTCTAAATGAACATTTGTATCAGATGTGAAGAAATTGGCCCATGGCAATACTGAGATACTGCAATCACAAGGATGGGATGGATGAGTGAACAACCTGAAAACACAATTCTTCTGTCCCTGGGTGTCAATTGGTGGTGCTGAGGCGTAGCAACAACTTGATACCTGACTTCAGTTGTTGATATGTTAGCTACTGTGTTTTTGGCTGATCAGTGAGGCGGGCACTAAAAAACGTCTACTCACTCGTCACTGTCTTTTGCAAAAAATAATTGTTTTTTGTTTTGTATAGAATTTTCTTTTTTTTTGTCAGCCAATCAACAGACTGCTTTGTATCTAGCTTTACCGTCTTTTGAATCGGTGCCGGTGCAAAACATTTAGATTTTTATGGAATTTTGTGACATTTAAATTCAACATAATAGTAATTTAAGGCCTTTCACAACTTAAGTACCTAACTTTTCCCTCAACATTTTCACAATAAATGTTTTTATCTCCAAAAGACTTGTTGGTTGTAAACAAGTGTGAAGTATGTGTAAATTGTGCAGTGCTGCTTGTGGACACAACACAACCTATTCACTAACAATGCAGGCAGTACGTATCATTCTCATTCTCAAGAATGGGTTGATTTTTCCACCACCTCTTGGAACAAAACGGAAGGAAATTCTCAAGTAATTGATTTGTTACTTGACAAACATAAATCAATATGTAAAACTAGGAGAATATACATCTGCATATATACTGTAGTAATTATATCGTGTGGCATACCCCAGGGATCAATACCGGGACCAAATGACATCTGTAAAGTCACAAAAGACCGAAAGCTAGCACTTTTGTACATAGTAGTAAATGTAAGTATGACATTGTCTAGACCAGGGGTCGGCAACCTTTACTATGAAAAGAGCCATTTCACCCACTTGCCCACTAAAGAAAAATAGCCTGGAGCCGCAAAACGTTGTATGTTTAAAACAACATTGGAGGGGAAAAAAAAGACGAGTTGGAGTACTCTTGCTAGTACTGGAGATAAACTTTTGTTTTTAAATGAGCTCTAATTTATTTTTTAGAATCGTCAAATAACTCATTAATAATAATTAATAACTCAAATAACTCAAAGTGTTACTCATTTCCCTTCATGTTAACCTGTCAGAGAGAACTGGATAGCATCCTGTCTACTCATTCAGTCACCAGTCAGAACTCAGTCAGGATGCATTCATGGTCTCACACAAAGTTGGATTTTTGTAAACTCATAACAAAGACGTGCATTTTCACCACACGGGTGCTAAAAAATATTCAAGCATTGCAAAGGGAGCCGCAACAAAGAGGCTGGAGAGCCACATGCGGCTCTGGAGCCGCGGGTTTCTGACCCCTGGTCTAGACTCACTGAACATCAACCTATGCTTCTGTTAACTATTAACCCTTTCATCACTTATTATTATACATTTATATTATGAATGTTATATACTGTAATTTATCCACAGTGATCAGAACTGCTAACTGACTTTTATTGTACCATATTGTCACCGTCTTATCATTTTTGTATGCATTCCAAAATTGATGTATTCCAATGTTACTTGTAGGAATGTTCAAAATAAATGAAAGCATTACCATTACCATTTCTGGAGCCTTGTTAATAATAAGTTTTGTTAATAACTGAATAAAGTCATAAAGTCCAAACGTTCCTTTTTTTTTGTTAGGGTAATGCCTTCTTCCTGCTCTTTCTGCATTCCCTCCTGGTCTTCTGCAAGTAGTAATAGTACTGCAGCTGCGAGATAACATAGAAACCTTTTCTTTTCAACATCTGGTACGTCCCTTGCAAATAGAGAAATTAATGAATAGGTAATGTCTGCTATAGCGTGGCGTCATGGGACCAAATAATGTTAAGACTGCTTCACGGATGCGGGAAACGGTGGTGACGACGCCTACCCTTGAGGGAACAATGCCCGTTACGTGTACTATGTTGTGCACTAGACATAAACAGTACTTGATGTAGATGTATATAAGTGGTGTGTGAGAGTGGGATTTTGTGCCAATGTGCACCATTGGCAATGACGAATCTTGTGACTTATGAGTAAACACAAAGCAAACAGTGAGCAGACAAGCCTTCATGCTTTTCAGGAGTATCATCTATCTAAATTACACGCATGTGGCAAAAAGTGTCAAGGTGGCATAAGAGTGCTAGACAATTATTAGAGTATAGAGTGAGGTGTGTCGAATGCTAAGAGTCCACTGGGCCGGCGCCAGTTGGTGCCAGTTCGCGGCAATGCAATTTGCTGTGGCGCCTAGTGTCACCGATAAGATGCCTAATGGCGTGCAGTGGCTGAAACTGCCTCCCAACTGGCTCGTGGTGGCCCGTAACGGCGGCAAAAATGTTGGTGGCAAGAACATTTCTAAATGTTTAAAATCTTCATTGCGCCACTTGCATCAAGCAATCGGCGCCAAGCGTCCACCAAGTGGAACCTAATGGCTCAAACAATCCACTTATTGGAAATCCACTGGAATGTAATGGCGCGAGCCAAGTTGCTCCAATGATGCTAGGAGTCCACTGGGCCAGCACTAGTTGGTGCCAGTTCGTGCCAAAGATGATATGATTGGCGCATAGTGGCTTGCTGTGGCGACAATTAACGGCAACATGGCAACATGCGGAGTGAACATAATTTGGCGCCACAGTGAGCCACTACGCGCCAATCACATCTTTGGTGCGAACTGGCACCAACTGGCGCCGGCCCAGTGGACTCCTAGCATCATTGGCACAACTTGGCTCGCGCCATTACATTCTAGTGGATTTCCAATAAGTGGATTGTTTGCGCCATTAGGTTCCACTTGGTGGACACTTGGCGACGATTGCTCTTAGCATTAGGTTGGCCACAATAAAAGGCCTTTTATTATACTGTACGATACTATACGATGTTTTGAAAATCAATCACCAATGTGATCACCTTTTGCATCAAATATCACATACGCTGAATATCACATACCAAATATTCTCAATGGCTGACATGGAGGGTGAGTTGGTGGGTGAGTATACTGGCCATGCATGAAGTGAGATGTTTTCAGCCTCTGGGAATTCTACAGATCCTAAAAACACGGGGCTGTGCATTAGCATACTGCAACATGAGGTGATTGGTGTGGACGAATGGCACAATAATGGATGTTAGGATCTACGTATCTCTGTGCATTCAAAATGCCATCAGTAAAATGCACCTGTGTTGTGGATGGCGCGGCCTATGGTGGCTCGGTTATGATATGAGCAGGCGTATGTTATGGATGACCAAAAGGTGCATTTTAGTGATGTTGTTTGTGTTCAAGTCAATGTTTCATTTTAGGCTGCAAATCCAAAAAAGGGTTTGGATTCTTACACAATTCATGATTCAGCACTAGATTGTAATTCAGCACAGTCAAGCACAACTTTCTCAAAAACTAAAAGTTTGCTTGCTTTCTTCATTTTGGTCTTTTCCCTGTCACGGGTCACCACGGTGAGTCAGTGGCATAAAAAGTGTAATTAGATCTTTCCGGAAGAGGAATGGTGTTTTGCTGTCTCCCTTCATCAGAGCTATTGGCCAATCAGACTCCACTTACAAGGTTCTATTTGCAGCTGGAGGGAATGAAACTTGCAGTGTACATTGTAAACACATTTGCTGCTCTGTGATGTGAACAGGAAGCAGCTGTCACCATCGACAGTCCCTCGCCCAGCTGTCGACCTATGCCGTGAAGCTTTCTTGAAAAAGTAAATTTGAGGATGTGCACTTTTCTCCGCTAATCTTTAAGGTAATTGAGTGAACTGATGCATGCGTGTCTGCATATGGATAGCTCATCTGGCTGTCACTGCACTGCACTTGGCATAAGAAACTGCCTTCAGTGATGCTGGACAGAGTCACAGGTCTAACACATAATTATGCCACACTTCTTAAGTATGGGTGTTCCAGTCAGGGTTTTATGCTGCTGATACCCATAGTTTTCTACACTTCTTTATTTGCTTAGCAAATCTCTGCTCAAACGATGTTGCCATTGTCTTTATGCTACTTTGTACTCATTTGTCATTATATAAATGCATCCGACTTGCACAGTAAAAATAAAATAAAATAACCACACACCAATAGTCCTTTGAGGACAATGCAGAATTACTACAATGACAACAAGAGAACAAAATTGTTCAGTGAAAAAGTTCGTCCGTACACCATGAATATGATATCCACTTCCCCGTGGGACAAAAACCTGCTCCAAACTCACTGCATTGCTTGTCACATTTGGAGTGATGATGAGAAACTAGGTGGATAATTCCAGCTAGCTGGCTAGTGACGAGTTGCCGCAAGTGACAGGTACGCAAAGCGTGGAAAGAATGGTAATGGTAATGGTTTATTTCATTTGAACATGCTTCAGATTACAATTGAATGCATCACATAATCAGTTCACAGTTCCACATGTCCAAAAGGAGTAGGAAGAAGCTTATTAAATCCTACCCCTCCATCTGGTACTTTTACAATCAGTAACATGTTACATTTGTTCACTTCCTGCTTTCCTAATATAGTTTAAAATTTAAAATTTAAAATTTAAATTTTTCTTTTTTTATTTTATTTTTATTTTTTGTCACGTACCGAATTACGAGGTGATATGACCATACAATGACATAATGGGTACCATAGTAAGTGTCAATATAGTGATATATATAGCACATCATGACTGGTTCAAGACTCTTCATCCTTGTATTTACCAAACATCAACTGCTTGTATTGTTTCTTGAATTCGCTCATCATTGTGCAAGAAAGATTGAAGAAAAGTCGAATACTAATAGGTTGGACAAGGGCGTGATCAAACAGGAAAGCTGTAAAAACTGAATCCATTGAGGTTTTATGGACTAGTGTTGATTCTCGTGTCAATTAGAAACCAAGTTTGTCCTTTGTTGGGTCAATACGGGGGTTTGGAAACCCTACGAGACACAGCAGACGAGCTGATTGTTTTTTGTGATTCGGCTTATCAGCAAATGCCGATTATATGCTTTTTACAGAAATCGAATGATACTAATTGATCAGAGCATCCCTATTCTGAACATATGAGACTTAAATGTATACCACAATGTCAAATAATAATAAAGGAATTTGTTTGTATGATTGTTGAATACAGCCCACCAGTGGCAGGATTTTATAGCAGTGGGGTGTTGTGGGAGGATTAACGGAAGAGAAAGAGAATATAGAGCAGAGGGGTGTGCATACATGAATATTAAAAGTCAGGGCTGAAACACCGTCAACTAATCCACGGCCACAAAGCGTGGGAGGAGCTTTAGGAGGAGCACCTAATCTGAGGTTACAAGGGAGGATGCCGAGCCCAAATGTCTGCTGCCATTTTAGTCCCTTTCCATTGAACAGTGGTGTATTTAACAGGCTTACTTACCCTGGTGAATTCCGGGAGAGTGTTGACGCCGTGGCCCATCTCCTGGTGGACTCTCGGCGAGGGTTCGGGAGCTGGAATGACGGTGCTCTCAGCAGGGGGTGGCACAGCGATTCCCATGGAGCTGATGGCAGCACCTGAGGCAGAGGCAGCAAGGGGGGGCATCTTTACATGGTTCATTATTCATTATCACCAAATTATTCTGACTCCTGTCCTCTGGCCTATATTTGAATGCGTGTGACAGCTGCAGTAAGATGGTTAGAAAAGTAGGATTTCACTCATGTCTTGAACTTTTTTTCCTTTTTTTTATTTTTATGCATGTTTTCATTGCACTAATGATAACTTAAGTCATGAATGTGCCAACCTTCAGATTAGAAGCCACTAGTGCTTCTCTGACATAAAGACACTGGAAGGATCCATTAAAAGACAACCATGTACACTGTCACAAATAGAGTAGACATACTGCAGTCCAACGCACTTCAAAGGGTTTTTTTTTTTTTAGTAGAATAAACACATGATGTTGCTCCTCCAAGATCTTATTTCTTATGGAAATAGTATTAAATTAATTCTATTGCAAAAAAAAAAGTAGAGTAAAAATGCAATTTGAATAAAAACCGATCTGAAGACGCACTGTTGTGTCTACCAAATGACACTCACGCAGACAAATGTTGTTTTTGAACATGTGCAGGATGCGCTGACAGCCCTGCCATTCATTGCCGCTGCCATCACACGTGCACCACTGGGACACCTCTGTGCTGCTGTTGCTCACGTAGTTGGGAGTCATAATGGTGCCTGCAAAGACAGCAAACATTAGTTTTAATGCTGGAAGAAAGAGTGTGATGTAAGAGTTTTGTGGAAGATATCCCACCCTCGACAGGGTCAAAAGGGCTTTTAAAGATGTAGTCAGGGAAAAAGAGAGAAATAATACAAACTGAGACAATTGGATGAGCGGCTGCTATAAACTGCAAATGTCAGTTTTAGTTTAAAGGCCTGCTGACAAGATTAACATGACAACAACAACATAAAGGCTTGAAAGACAAGTTTTAGAATGCTATAAAAGACCTTCCGAGCCATCATTGAGTGTGTTAATACGATATGTTACTCGAATATGATTTCTTTGTTATTTTCAACATGATTTTCGACCTTGTTAAAACAAATTGCTACAATGAACTAGTTAGTTGAGTGACTGTCAACCAAATACAAGTCCACCAAGTTTGGAGACAATGGCATAAAAACATGCAGAGCCTTTTGTTGTGATTGGCATATCTGACATTGCTGTGGGCTTTTGACCTTGACTTTATTATACGTGTGAGTAATCTATCCATTTGGTTACATTTTTGTACAATTGTGGAGGCGTTACTTACAATATGTGACAAGCCTCAGGTTTCATACACTACGGTTGTCGTAAATATGATTGGGTTTTCATCAACACTTTCCTTCGATTTTCGTACAGTGTCTCAGTTTTCCTGCAGTATTTTCCAATAACAAATCAGTTTTGTTTGCCGACTCTCTGTTTTATTAAGCGTGACTGTTAAATAACTCACCATGGGGCCAAAGAATGTTGCGAGTGCCAGTAATTTGATAAAAAAGTTGAGAAATACTATTGAATTCCAAGTCTGCATCAGCAATAAGTTTCATCCATTCATCATTTATAATTATTTTTGCATTGTTTCCTGTACCACCCTCGGCCATCTCTGTGTGGAGTTTGCATGTTCTCCCCGTGCATGCGTGGGTTTTCTCCGGGTACTCCGGTTTCCTCCCACATTCCAAAAAAAACCTGCTAGGTTAATTGGTGACTCCAAATTGTCCATAGGCATGAATGTGAGTGTGAATGGTTGTTTGTCTATATGTGCCCTGTGATTGGCTGGCGGGTGTACCCCGCCTCTCGCTCAAAGACAGCTGGGATAGGCTCCAGCACCCCCACGACCCTCGTGAGGATAAGCAGTAGAAAATTATTCTCTATAAAATGTACTTTTTGTTCATATTTTTCAGTGTCTTTTTTTATATTTTGGTTTTTATCTGACCTTTTGGAACAAAAACTGTGGTGCCACTGTAAGTGGTTGTGGGATGCGAAAAAAAAAGACCATGACACAATCAAACCTTGAGCTTACACTCCACCTGAAGGTGACTGTCAATCATCAGTAAAAACTAATCAGCAAAGCAGCTATGAATTGTCACTGTCCGTGAAAATCACATGAAAAATTGCAGGAAAGGTTTCAGCATGTTTGACTGTGCTATAACCTTGATCTTTGACCTTGTTGCATGGTCATGTGACACACAATGGGCGCTACTCGAGAACCTATATCATGAATATGAAATGTTGGTCCTGTGACAGATTGAAAACCAGTTGCTGCAGACAGAAATTGCTATTTGTGAAACCATAAAGAGTCACGTTGTGGATGAAAGCAACGATGATAAAAGCCAAATATCACTGCAAAACACCTGCTGGTGATTTCTAATAATCCTTGGTGCAGCTTTCCAATTTGGTCCCAGAACTATTCCCTCTCCCCTTTCATTGACTCACCTATGAGTCCAGCGTAGGCCTTGAGGCACATGGCTCTGCTCTCTCGCATGCAGCCAGAAGCAGACAGAGGAGCTGGCTGACAGTTGTGCTGGAAGTCGGCAAAGCGGGATCTGAAGCAAACACACACACACAAAAAAAAAAACACAACAGTGAATACTTCTTTTCATGAGTCCGCAAATGCTGGAATTTGAAATGTGTATTGATCTGCTTAAGGTTGACCAAATAAAAACGGAATGAAATAGAAATGCATGATTGTCGACAACCACCGAGGATCCCACTGGACGTCTTCTGGGTTTTCTCATGCATTTCAATAGCCTGGTGGGTGAAAGCACAGACTGTGTGAGTGTGTGTTTTGCGTGTTTACTGGCTCAAATAACCGCCTTTATTGCATTATTTCCACCAGCAAACACACCACTGTGTATTTCGTAGGAAGACAGTTCTAAAGCCTGCGAGCAAGCAGGTGTAGAGAGTTACTGGTCACATGGGCAAGGAAGTGATAAAGGGCGTACATTTGATGCTGTTCGTGAGGTAAGAGAGAGTCAGGGCTGGGCAGAAGTACTTTTTGACTATTACATTATGCTATATTATGCGCTTTCACGTAATATTCTGTAATGTTAAGCCTATCATCTTATCTATAGCATCTGTTAGCCAACCTACTGTTTAATTTGGAACCTCGGTTTTCATAAGCCTCAGTTTTCAAAGAAAATTATTGGTTATCGTCTTGGTTAACATATGGCTATATGGAAGGAACATGTGACTCAATGCAACACAGTGTGCTGATGAAGCTGAATATTTCTGAATGTTAGATGAAAATATTACTATAAAAGTTGCAAATGGTCGCAAGGTAGCATCTGATACAATAGGATTGTAATGTAAAGGTAGGAACCTTTGACACAGCTTGCAGTGGGAACGGTTTAAACGAGACGCATAATAGACAGTGGGCTGGGCCGGTGTGTGTAATGATGGCAACTAATGATGGTAAGTCTAGAATAAAGTATATAGCTCTAAGTGTCCACTCTTTAAGGTTACATTTGTAGCCTAAGGTTAAATGTTCATTTATCCATTTCATTTGTCATTTATATGTATTTAGAATTTGTGTCAACTGATATGTGTGTCAAGCTACACGCATGCATGAACACAACAGCACAACATGCGATGCATGAGGTGAAAGCGGTCGATGTCCCAGTCCTGCCACTCCAGCTCTGTAATGAAAAACGTGCAAACTTCCTCACCTACACAGCTCATCTCTGGAGCAGTAGTTCTGCAGGCTGAGGCAGTTGGGCTTGCCCACTCGGTCCTCCCCCTTGGCGTTCTCCTCGTAGGAACAAGACGGGACGATGGTTTTCCTGCGGCGCTCTCCACATAGGGTGTCGGAGCAGGGACAGAATAGCAACGCAAAGCTGTACTCCTCGGGGACGCGCTCCAGGAAGCGCCGCAGGGCTCTGTGGCATTTCTGACGGTTGCAGCCGTTGTCGGAGGCCACCGCTCGCTTGGTGCACGCCACCACGTATTCTGAGCGCAGGGAGCCGCATTTCTCATAAAGCCCACAGTCCTGGGCGGCCTTCAGACACTGATTATGTCCATCCACAGACACTGAAGAAGCTTTTGGGAAGGGAGCAGTTTAGTGCCCATCAACAATAATACTCATTCCTTATACGCCATGCATATACCTGCCATGATGGAGGCCATGTGTGTCATCTCAATATTTCGCACCAGATTCAACTCCAGTTCTTCATATGGAGATACTTCATACTCATCATATGCTGAAACAGAAGTGACACATTTGTTTCATTAAATACACTCACCGGATACTTGATTAGGTATAGTATATTCTAATAAGATTAAAGAGTGACGCATCATAACGCTGTCCGTCTAACTCAGGGGAGGGTACACAGCTTTCGTCAACAACTGATACAATAATGAAATATTGTAATATTGAAATAATGAAAAATGATACAATAACTAATTAAAACAAATGCATGTGACTGTAACAGTGACTGTAACTGACAGGTTCATCAACACATCAAAAAGGTAAACAATTTGATAGAAATAAACTCCAATCATATCTAATTCGGTTTTGTAGACGGTAGGAACAAGTGAATTATCCAATGGGTGGGGGGTGAGTTACAGAGAGCTGTTGGAGTTGCCCCAGCACCAAACAACACCGTATACTGCCATATTGTAAAAAGTGCAATATGTCTATGCCTGGGAGGAAGACTAAGCAGACATATGGACACACTTCACATTTGACGCTATGAAGAACAAGACGCAGTGTAAACCATATGGAGCAATTATCACTGCTAAAAACTAACTTGAAGCTGCATCTGCAGGCGAGACAAGGCGAGACTGTTATTATTTTGATGTTACGTTTACTGCTGTTTTGATTTATGTTTCTGCATACTGCCATGTCACATATCAAAAGTGTCTTCTTCAAAATGATTATTATTAGAATTCTAATTACAGTTATTATAAGACAACCATTGAAATGGCTATATATACGCTCTTAAATGACACTCTTACAAGCTATTTTTGTTGTCATTATTATATTTGTAAAAACAAATGTACCTTTAGTTGTACCAGACATTAAAGTGAACAAATAAACTGAAGAAGTAATTTTTTCCATGACTGTATACTTTGAACAAATTATAGTCCATAAAGTACGTTCATTCATTCATTCATTCATTTTCTACCGCTTATCCTCAAGATGGTCGCGCGGGTGCTGGAGCCTATCCCAGCTGTCATCGGGCGAAAGGCGGGGTACACCTTGGACTGGTCGCCAGCCAATCACAGGGCACATATAGACAAACAACCATTCACACTCACATTCATTACACAATTAACCTAGCATGTTTTTGGAATGTGGGAGGAAACCGGAGTACCCGGAGAAAACCCACGCATGCACGGGGAGAACATGCAAACTCCACACAGAGATGGCCGAGGGTGGAATTGAACTCGAGTTTCCTAGCTGTGTGGCATGCGCACTAACCACTCGTTCGCCGTGCAGCCCATAAAGTACGTTATGTTTTTGTTTCAGGTAAATTAATGTAACATTAAGCTTAGTGTGAAATTATTAATTTACACATATTACACATAATCTACTTGTGGATATTAATTTTATTACTGAGATGGTTTAAAGCCATTTCTAAAGATGCTTTATCCTTTATTAGTGGACTAAATGTTGTGCAATCTTCTCAATCAATTTAGATGAGTAAAGTATGACGAGTTGTCAAAATGAGCAATCCTTCTAACTAACTAGGAACAAAACACTTGCTCGAGCTGAAAAGCGGTTATGTATTTCTGTGTGTAATTCTCCTAAGAAATCTAACAAAACAAAGCATGACCTCAAGCTTTCCACGCTTGAAATCGGCTTTGAAGATTTTAGTGTAACTCTGCTAACAAACTAACAAATAAAAAGATACATGGATCAAAACATGGCAACACATTTTTTGGCTACTCTTTAATCCTGCTAATATGGTATGCCTTGATGATAACATTTCATATTTCGTCACTCTTTTGTAGGTACATAAGGCCACCAAAATATTAGAAACCCTGAAACTTTGTGGAGTACTCTAGTGGGCCAGGGAAAAAGGGATTACATTTTAGTGCAGATTCAGATAAAATTATTACCTTGTACTTTATGCAAGATATATTTTTTCACATGAACCGAATTTTAAACAAATGATGCATGCACACTAAACCTGCCATTCTAGTCATGTTTGTAAAAGCAGGATTTCTAATACAGCTTGTGTATTGGATTTCAGTACATTATGCAGGTGTGTGTAGGTAAAAAAAATAAACACACACACAGATGGCAGCACTAAAAACCCACCTCCAAACCTCACAGTCCAGTAGACCCTGAGGCAGTGTTCCTCCCTACGTGAGCCACGCTGACATTTGCACACTTGAAGGGGGCGGTGGTGCTGCAAGGAGTTCTGAGCCTCCAGGCACTCTGTCCGGGCATCCGGGCCGAGGGGCGAAACCGCCTCCTCTGCCGCACAGTACTCCAGCAGGCGGTATGGGACCATGCAGGACTGCTCCTGGATGCAGCCCTGCTCTGCCACCAGACAGTCTAAGGACGCCGACACCGGCATGCTACCTGGAGGAGACACAATGATACTTTATGTTTGCGTAAAAGGTGTTTAGATGCAGGGGTTACCTACCGGTAATTGTCCCACTGCGAGGTGTCCGGCTAAATAGGTTGTAATTAAGACAACACATCAAATTAATTGCACTCTGTAGACACCCCGAAGAACTACTCATTATAATAACCGCAAGGAAGATTAAATTGAAAGCACACAAGTGTTCTTCATTCACTATATGACCATAAAACACCACAGTTGGGGGGGTTGATTGGATTGATTGACATTCAGGGGCCATCCAAGCTTCTGGAACAAATCCAAATAAGCAGTCAGCTAATATTGTGGCAGAGTCTAAACCCAACAGCTTTATGCTTATGACACAACAATGCAAAGTGAGCACATTTTTTATCTCACACTGCATAATATCCTCCAACCGAAACCTTTATTCCCTCGGTTCTCAAGTTATAAAGCCCTCCTTGTTTCACTCTACCATGAGTGGATCTTTGGTACACAATTTGTGTTGACAGTTGCAGAATAGTATCCGATTCAGATGGTATTCTGTATCAAAAAGGATGTTGTCACAAAGCCTAATCTAGATCTGTTTGCATAATATTGATCATGGCTGTAGCATCTGTGAAAAAATTTAATCTCCTGGAAAACATTGTACTCATTCTATGTAGACAACAATTTTGCCTTTACTTCTTCTTCTTCTTTCTCTTTGGGCTTTTCCCTTCAGGGGTCGCCACAGCATATCAATCTCCTCCATCCAACCCTGTCTTCTGCATCTGTCTCTCTCACCAACTACCCTCATGTCCTCCTTCACTACATCCATAAACCTCCTCTTTGGTCTTCCTCTACATCTCCTACCTGGCAGCTCTAAACGCAGCATCCTTCTACCAATATATTCACTATCTCTCCTCTGGACATGTCCCAACCATCTCAGTCTGGCCTCTCTGACTTTATCTCCAAGACCTCTAACATGTAATGTCCCTCTGATGTACTTGTTCCTGATCGTATCCATCCTGGTCACTCCCAATGAGAACCTCAGCATCTGCATCTCTGCTTTCTGTCTTCAATTATGCCTTTACATAGATTATAATATTCAGATTGTATACACAGTTCAACCTCTCGTAGAGTCACTAATTCATTCCAGAGGTTCAGACTCTAACCGAAGCAGGCATTGAGTGAATCCATTTTTTTCCCATAAGAAATCATGAAAATCCAATTAGTCAGTGCGAAAAACCCAAAATATTAACAATAAATGTTTTATAGGTTGTTTTTTTCAAAATAATTTTACATGCATAAACAATCTGAAATCCATATAAATGAGGACTGAAAAGTATTTTTTCCCAGCTTCCACAATATTAATTTAACAATAGGTTGTACATTATTCACTGCATCATTAAAAACAGTTGCAGTGCAGTCCCAAAACACTGCAAACTACAACCACAATAACAAAGATCATTTTAAATAAATACCTCTCTGCCAGAGTTAATTAATTCTATCATCTACTGAGAAAAAGGTATCATCTTCATACTAGGTCATTATTGTTGTTTTCTTGTCCTGCTGCTTATGGCCACATTTGAGTTAACACACAGGCAAGTTATGGCGTGAATGAATCACATCTGGAGTGCACAGTCATTTTGAAAAGCAGATTCAGAGTTACAAAGATAACTTCTGTTTTATGTTTGTTTAAATAACTCCTGATGCATGGCTTCATGGCTTCGAGTTTTCCAGCTGGTGTTTTACAGTTTTCTGTTGTCATTGAGGCCACTAAATTAAACATTACTTTTCATTGCAGTCCCATTTCCAATTCCATTGTGCAATAAACATACATTCACCACTTTAACCTGGGCCCGCAAACCTTTCAAATAGGGTGCCCACTCAGATAGACTGTACCAGTCAAACATTTGGACATTTTATCATTCAATAATACGAAAAAGTATGTCCAACAGTATGGCTGGTACTGTACACTAACATTGGGAATGCCTATATAATGAGATCTAATACTGAGAGGTATTTCCACCTTATTTTCTACGATATTAGAAACAGCTACACAACATTGGCACCTCAGTTTTGTTATTAATTTCTTCCGAAAGGTTTGATGATAACCAAGGCGTGCGAAAAACGAGGCCATTTTTCCCATATGAAAAATTCTATTAATCTGTTCCAGACACCTAAACATATTAACAAAAAAATTGAAAATAATGCATGTAGAAAAGAACTAGACCTGTCACAATAATGGATATATTGATTTGTCAAATTATTAAAAAAAATAGGTTGGTAATTATGAGCCCTCGGGTCTGCTCTATCTGTTAGTCTCTCTGTGGTACACAGGCTGGATGACACTCTGCATGTGTCTATGCGCATTGACTCTGTATGAAATGAACACCAAAGAAAGTACACTGTGTCCTAGCAGTTAGCCCAAAGGCGATAGTTTGGAAGCCGAATGCCACGGTTCCAGTGTCCTCCCAACAGCTGTTTGATCGCAAAAATATTAAAAGAAACAGCGCAAAATGGTGCAGGTCAGGAAGTACAAGGTTAGAAATCACACGTGTTTTAATATTCTGCATTATACGTTGGTAGTGTCTTGTCTGTTTTTATTCACCTATTCCGTGTGAAGTTCTTTTGACACCAGGAGGACTGTTGGTGGCGTGCCGCGATCTGTAACTAGTATACTGTGCCTCACATAGGTGTATTGCACCTGAGTATCATCTAGTGGTTCAAATGTGACATGACACAATGGTATTTCAATGATAATCTTGACATGTTTTTTTTTAAAGACAATATTATGACAGACCAAGATAGAAGTTATTGTTGAAGTGGACTTCCCGTGAGACAGCATTCAGTAGTGTTTTTCGCCTTCTTTATCAAATTGCTGCCACGCACAACTTTGTTTGGCCCCATGATGAGTTATTTAGCAGTCATAGTCATTAAAAAAATGCAGTGAGTCAGGAAAATGCAGGGTGCTTTGTTTGGGCACTTGATTTTGCAGAATGGTACAGTACACGGAAATATATACAAAAATTTTGACAAAATTTTGTTAAATGAATAACATCTATTATTATCATTGCTGATTTTTGAAACAGCTCTTGACCTCATGAGATTGTGCAGGTATACCTAAAAGAAGCAATGAGCAAGCACAAGTGAAATCACGTTTAAACTATGAGTAAAGAAATGTCTATCTGTGACATCGGTGTCTGTGCTCGTCCTCCAATGCATGTTTTCTCACATGCATTAACATATAGATTACACACAAATACAGAGCACTGTGGTTGGATCGGTCACACACTTTGATTAAGCTGCTGCCGACCAGCGGTGCAAAGCGCAGCTGCCATCCCATTCTGCTTGCTGCACGTTTGGTAATCCCAGACGCCGCATGAGGTCCACGTCTCGCTCACGCATGAAATATATCATGAACAGAGGCTACGCTTTATTGTCGCTGCAGGAAACCTGCCGTGACGCCACAGGCTGAGGTGGGAAAACGATCATAGTCTCATAAAGACAATGCTTATCTTATCCAAACAGTAGGATTCTTCGATTATTTCAACACTCACACAAAGCGACTGCGTTAAATCTATGAAAACACCACAAGTGCCTGACTGTTCACTTGCACTCATTGTTTAACTCAACTCTTGAGGCAACAGTGCAGTGTGTGCTTGAAGAAGAACTGGAGATGAATTACTGTGATATGTGCGCTATAATACACTCTATTGATTTCTCACTGGGGTGATTAATACGATGTGCGCAGGAAAAGATGATGAAGGTTAACAGCGTTCATGAGAGGACCACGCGCCAACGTTCACAGGGAAGTGATTGGCTGTGGCCAATTTATCTCCTAGCCATTCAAAGGCGTGGGATGGATGGCCGACCATCCACGCTGCTGGCCAGTAATTGGAGATGAGAGGAGAGCGTGACGGAGGAGTGGGAAGTCTGGTGGGAGAGATGGGAGGGAGTGTGAAAGAAAGATATTCCTGTTGCATTGAAGTCACAGGATTTGAGGCGGCAACGGAAGGGCGAGGCGAGCTGAGGTGGCAGAAGTGCGAGCATATGGACACAGCATTAGGTACATATGCACAATCACATCCAATACTGCATCAAAATTGTATGGTGGTTGGCGTTTGCAGGGATCATTTGTGATGTGCGGAACACTACTGGAATATCAATGCATCAAATACCAGCTCTTTATGCTCGAAAAATTGATTCTGAAACAAAATATTGACACTTTTGATAATTCAGTCCTATCAGGTAATGTCTGAAAGGTTTGTTGAAATGATGACTGATGATGAATGTCAATTTTCGATTCAAATTAAACTCATATCATTCTTGGGAAAAATCTTAGAAAAGGGTTATACCAGGGGTCTCAAACTCAATTTACCTGGGGGCCACTGGAGCTAGGGTCTGGGCAAGGCTGGGCAGCATCAGGTTTTCCCAACAAAAAAAAAAACGCATAAAATAGAAAAATATACAAACTTTTTCAGTGCTTTGGTTCCGATTTTCTACAAGAAAAGCTCTGATGAAACATATCTTAATTTTTATTTTTCTGCACAAAATAAGATGAAAAATAAATAAATCAAGAATAAAGAAAATCAATCAATCAGTAATAAATAAATATAATAATAATAATAAAACAGCAAATAATAAAAACTTAAGAAACCACATATAGTTGGTGGGTAGACAAATTATTTTTTTCAGATTAAAATTAACAAAGCATTATTAGAGCCCTGTAGACATGACAAAACACGACTAGAGTCACAATTATACTCTTTTTATTTACAACATATTGCGCAATTGCAGGGTCTTGAGACACATGCTAACTCGCAAACTAGAGAGCTAGCGACCTAAACGTTAGCCTTCAAGTTATTTCCTTTAAACTTAAATAGCCAAAGACTTACCACTTCCACACGGATAGGGAGGATAACTATTAACAATTATTTAACCTTTAACATGAACATTAATCAAACGTAATAATTTTTTCTGGGTACATGATACCATACATCATCTATATCAAACGTGCGCGGGCCGCACTAACATTAAACTTTCATATCAAGGCGGGGGCCTCAAACTAGTGTCCTGCAGGCCACATTTGGCCCGTGGGCCGCATGTTTGAGACCCCTGGTTGAGCCCAATGGCTTACGACTTTCTCTTCGCTAACAATGTGTTTGATACTTTCCAATCGGGATTTAGGCCCCACTACAGCATTGAGACAGCTCTGATGAAGGTGACAAGAATGAACACAGATGCAGGCAAAGTCTCAGTTCTGCTAGACTTGAGCGCTGATTTTGACACAGTTGACCATGTGATCTTATTACAGAGGTTAGTAAACTGTGTAGGAATCTGCTCTAAACTGGTTCAAGTGTTGTATGGAGGACAGGAAGTCTTTTGTTTGAATTGGCAACTGTGTCTCAGACCAAATGACTATGAAATGTGGGATTCCCCAGGGGTCAATCCTTAGAGCTCTATTGTTCAATATGTACATGCTTCCTTTAGGCCAGCTAATACGCAGCTGCAATGTGTCCACATTAAGACTCTTTCTCTAAAACCTAATCATTAGGTAAGAAATCTAGGTTTAATAATGGACTCAGATCTGACCTGCACATTTCTTCATCATTCACAATCCTTACGTGAAACATTAACATTTAACAGCCACATTAAATCAACAACATCATTAACTTTTACCACCTACAAAACATTGCCTAAGCCAGATTTAGAGAGACTAATCCATGCCTTTGTCTCTAACAGAATAGACTGCTGTAACGGCCCCACCGGGCTTTCTAAAGGAGCTGTAAAACAGCTGCAGGACATCCAGAATGCTGCTGCTCGAGTCCTGACTAGAATTAGTAGAGATGCTCAAATGAGTCCTAAGCCTAGAAGCTTGTGTTAGACCTCAGACTGGTGGCTGTCAGTGCCTTGCTGGGTTATTTTCGTGCTAACTTGTGAATATAATAACCACCAAGCAAACATACAATGTTGGCTTCTAATGAGAGCGTTGGTGAGTTTGTCTGCGACCTGTGTTTCACTTCTTTTAGTGACACAGCTTGACATAGACTTCACTTTTCCACGAGATGTCCTTTATGTTGATTTTCACTGAAGCATCAACGCGGCAAATCTGTTCCGATATGCCTTAAAGCAGGGGTCTCAAACATGCGGCCCGCGGGCCAAATGTGGCCCGCATGACACTAGTTTGAGGCCCCCGCCTTGATATGAAAGTTTAAAGTTAGTGCGGCCCGCGCAAGTTTGATATGGATGCTGTATGGTATCATGTACCCAGAAAAAATTATTACGTTTGATTAATGTTCATGTTAAAGGTTAAATAACTGTTAATAGTTATCCTCCCTATCCGTGTGGAAGTGGTAAGTTTTTGGCTATTTAAGTTTAAAGGAAATAACTTGAAGGCTACCGTTTAGGTCGCTAGCTCTCTAGTTTGCGAGTTAGCATGTGTCTCAAGACCCTGCAGTTGCGCAATATGTTGTAAATAAAAAGAGTATAAATGTGACTATAGTCGTGTTTTGTCATGTCTACAGGGCTCTAATAATGCTTTGTTAATTATAATCTGAAAAAAATAATTTGTCTACCCACCAACTATATGTGGTTTCTTAAGTTTTTATTATTTGCCATTTTATTATTATTATTATATTTATTTATGTATTACTGATTGATTGATTTTCTTTATTCTTGATTTGTTTATTTATTTTTCATCTTATTTTGTGTAGAAAAATAAAAAGTAAGATATTTGAGAAGAGTGGAATGTTTTATCAGAGCTTTTATTGTAGAAAATCGGAACAAAGCCAAGTTTATTCCTTTTTCTGTTTTTAATAAATGCGTTTTTTGTTGGGTTTTTTTTGGGAAAAACTAATGCGGCCCAGTCTCACCCAGACCCTAGCTCCAGTGGCCCCCAAGAAAATTGAGTTTGAGGTTTGAGACCCCTGCCTTAAAGCTTCATCTCTACATAGTAGTCTCTTACTCAGGTCTCTGCTTGTGGACAAGTCTTTTCTTGGTCTTGAACTAAAGTACATCTGTGACATGTTAGAGCCACATGGACCGTCTCGGACTCTCAGAGAGAATCTCAGCAAATGGTGTCCTGTGGGTGCCCAGAATCAGGACTAAACACCGTCAGGCCGCATTTCCGTTTTATGCTGCCAAAATCTGGAACAGTCTTCCAGACGATGTGTGCCAATCCTCAACTTTGGCAATGTTCAAATCCAGGCAGAAATGACCAAGTACTCTATCTGCACTCTTATAGAATATTTTTTTTTAACTTTCATGTAATGATTTTATGTTTTACGGAATGATTTTATGAAGTGATTCTACCCTTCTTTTCTGTGTAGCACTTTGAATTACCTTGTGTACAAATTGTCCTCTATAAATAAACTTGCCTTACCTTTTGTATTGGTTGAAATCAGATTGCGAATTTGTAGCCCATATTGCAGCCCTAGTAGCCCGGGGGAGGTTCCACAATATCACATCACATATAAGAGAGCCTAGATAATAATACATACAGTCTTTGAAGGCTGGATGTAAAATGTCCAGCAGTTAATTACTTCATGGACTATCTCAGGGGTGTCAAACTCATTTCGCATCGTGGGCCACATACGGCCTAGGGAGATGTCAAGTGGGCCGGACCATTAAAATGATACCATACTCTGCTATAAATAACCAAAATATCATGTCTTTCCTTTGTTTTGGTGTAAAGAAGCACAAGAACATTAGGAAAATATTGAAATTTAATGAACTATCCTTTTACAAAACATTTCATGAAACACCTCATATTTCCTTAGACAAATGTGCAATTTACTTTTATCATTCACAAATATGCATTGCAACTGATCCCACTGATTGGTACTGAAAAATATAGTAATGCACTTTAAGATTAAATGAGACTTTTAAAGAAAGGGATTTTTAAACCACTTACACATACGCATATAAAATCTAAATGTAATCCCTGCGTACACCTTACAAACTAAGGAGAGTGATTTTAAATGTGTAATGAAGAAAGTGTTCGCCTGTCCTGTAAATCTGTAAACTTCATACATGAAACATACATTCATTCATTCATTTTCTACCGCTTTTTCCTCACGAGGGTCGCGGGGGTGCTGGAGCCTATCCCAGCTGTCTTCGGGCGAGAGGCGGGGTACACCCTGGACTGGTCGCCAGCCAATCACAGGGCACATATAGACAAACAACCATTCACACTCGCATTCATACCTATGGACAATTTGGAGCCGCCAATTAACCTAGCATGTTTTTGGAATGTGGGAGGAAACCGGAGTACCCGGAGAAAACCCACGCATGCACGGGAAGAACATGCAAACTCCACACAGAGATGGCCGAGGGCGGGGACATGAAACATACATACACATATAATATATACTGAAAATGTATGGAGTTGTATGAACAGTAGAATTCCATCACACAACTTTTTTTGTTTTGTTTTTTGTTTTGAAGCTGCTGACTAACATTAAAGTGCACATTTTTTAAATCACCACAGTAAGGATTCATCTTCACAGAGCTGTATTCTTTCAATGCAAACAGTAAGCCGTCATATTTTTCGCTGTGATGAGTCTCGTAGTGGCGTCGAATATTATATTCCTTCAATACCGAAACTTGTTGCAAACACACCAAGCACAAAGGTTTTCCGTGCATCTCTGTAAATAAATAGGACGTGGTCCATTTTTCTTTGAAAATTCTACACTCCTTATCTACTTTTCTCCGTTTGGATAACGACATTTTGGCTAATGAGGGTGTAGCGGAGAGGTAGAGACCAAGGTATTAACAACGTCGTAACAAGCAGCAGATGGCGCATTGATACCGTCAGTCTGTCTCAGTGATGCGGCTTGTCTTCTACTCTGATGGAAAGAGTGCGCCCCTTAGCGGATAATCCATGAATTGCAGCAAATTAAAAATATTAATTCCATGTCTTTTATGCATTTTTTCCACTTTCAAATTATCCTGCGGGCCTGATCGAACCTCCTTGGGGGCCGGTTCCGGCCCGCGGGCCGTATGTTTGACACTCCTGGACTATCTTATAAATGAAAGCAATATATTAAGCACCCCCATTACTGCATGGCTAATGGAATGTTCATGTACGGACACTAATTGACCTGTCCAATGAAGAGGATATACTGGAAAGCAGCAAGCAGGCATCAGTACAACAATGTGTGTTGACTACTTCCCTGCCAAAATGTTCAATTTTGGATGTGATTCAAGACAGTAAATTAAAAAGACGCATTCCAAAAGAGATTGGGCTGAGCAGATGGCCAATGACAGGGAGGTCTAGTAGATAGAAGTCCAAGTTCTTTCCAATCAGCAAATGACTGACCCTCATGTCATGCCAACAATTAAAATGCATTTATTCCCCACGGTATTAGGGATTTAAAAACACGGCACCATCACTTTTAGTGAGTGTGCAAAGGCTTTGCACTATGTGTTAAGAGGCGCAAGTGAATTAATGAATGAATTAATTGTGTATTCTGGCACTTGTGCAGCACTCGCCCCTGGACAGAGTTGTTTCCTTAAGAAGGACACAGTTGGTTAATCAGCCATAATTAAGGCTTGTGTTAGTCCTTGCTGATGCAGCCCTTTCTACTGAGTTTCTCCACCAATCAGCTCATTGTCCTCCAACATCTTTTAACATTAAACATATGCTTAGCCAGGAAGATTGCTGCGATTGCCATAGGCATCCTCAGTCAAGCTGAATCTTTTTCTTTTTTTTTGTCAAGAAACTTTACAAGTCGTTTTTCATACAGTAAAAGCGTTCCTATTTTCTCATTATGAATGTTAATGGTAATGGTTTTATTTCATTTGAACATGCATCAGATTACAATTGAGTGCATCACATAATCAGTTCACAGTTCCACATGTCCAAAAGGAGTAGGAAGAAGCAAAGCTTATTAAATCCATCTGGTACTTTTACAATCAGTAACTGTTACATTTGTTCACTTCCTGCTTTCCATAATACAGTTTAAGGTTTTTTTTTGTTTTTTTTTTAATAATGTACCTCGTACCGAAGTACAAGGTGATATGACCATACAATGACATAATGTGTACCATAGTAAGTGTCAATATAGTGATATGTATAGCACATCATGACTGGTTCAAGACTCTTCATCCTTGTATTTAGCAAACATCAACTGCTTGTATTGTTTCTTGAATTGGCTCATCGTTGTGCATTGTTTGAGGTCCTTACTCAATCCATTCCATAGTTTGATTCCACATACTGAAATGCTATGGCTTTTTAACGTAGTCCTAACATATAAGTGTTTCAAATTTAGTTCTTCCCTGAGATCATATTTCTCAAGTATTGGATTACATTTTTAGGTAGTTAGTTGTTTTTAGCCTTATGCATTATTTTAGCTGTTTGAAGATTAACTATATCAGCAAAGAATGAAAGATGAAGTAAGTGTATAGAGTGTTGTACATCAGAGTAAACATACTGATTGAAGTTTTGAAAAAGAAAGTAGGCAGTACACAAGTTGCTTTTACTGCACAAAATCTTTGGCTATAAACCAGGGCGCTTGAAAGTCTGACTTTGTTTGCTTTCTTTGGATGTTTTCAGCCGTCAGCTTGACAGAACAAAGGGCCCCGGCATGGGCCCAGTGTACGGCGAGGGATGTAATGAGCTTCTTAATGTTGTGGATTGCCTGACTGCCCTCGAACATAACACCTGAGAGAAGGACATTGTGGCCAAATTGATTTTGGAGACAATTAGGTCAAAGCCATAGATACTGAAATTGACCCATCTGCCAAGGACAAGCAATCTCATCTGGGGGGGACCCAATCATGTGCTCACCATCCGTCAGGAACTGTGTCCACTTTTGTCTTTCAGCCACTGACCCCATACAGTCAGCAACCATCGTTGGCCCCCCAACTAGTGTGACACCATGGACCATAAATCCAGACAGCTCCCTTGCTTCGCCTCCTCATTATGTTTATTTGAAAGAGGTTCCTAATGTCCCCACTCCACTCAAAGTGTAAGTACTAAATACCGCACATAAATATAACCTGTGGCTCATTTCACGCATATAAAGTGAATTAACAAATGGTTGGTTGCGATAAAAAAAATAAGATATCACATTTCTTAGCTGCTGCATGGCTATTTAATGATGATCACCCTCATCTTGAAATTAGCCTCTTAGCTCCTCCTCTGTTGTATGCAAACCTGCCCAACCTTTGAGACACTTTTTTTCAAGCATCTGCATCTCTCACAGGTGCTTGGGTATGTGAGTGACAGGAAAAAAAAAATCTCTGACTCACTTGGTTTGCAGGCTTTCAAACGCCACTGTTTCCATATGATTCAGTTTTTGACTGAAGTTACCACCTAAATTGAGCCTCGGTTTCTGTACACTGGCAGTTATTCTACCATATTATATTGTATTGTAATATAGCGCCTGGAACTAGGCCTGTCACGGTAACTCATTTTGCTGTTCGATAATTGTGCTATTTATTATCGACCAATATCCTATAATTTTGACATTAAAAAAAATATATATATCATTAAGATTATATTCAAAGATCATTGTGTCATGTACCTGTGTGAGGCATACCATATTAGCGATGAATCGTGGGTGTCACCAGCTCACACACCACAACAACTACACACAGAAACGCAATATATGGATAAAACAGACAAGACACTACCAACGTATAATGCAGAATATCAACCAACTAATACATGTATGGGGTCTCTATGTGCTTTTCAGCCATTTACAAAAAATGCAAAAAACACCAAAGCATGCTGGGAAACAGTAAGTACTCCGACACTTTATACACACACAGTTGTGACTTGTATTGTTGAACTATTGTATGGGGTCATATTTGAGCTGTGTAAAATAATGCACGACTTGTGTGAATTTAGATGGTAGCCATCCTTTTCCATTGTAACATGTGCTTGAATACAACACTATGGCAGCTCAGGAGGGACACTATAGACATCACTGCTTCCTGTGAATTAAAAGTTTGACCACAGGCCGCGACATGAGTGAAAGCGCACCATTTTGCGCACCAAGCGTTGACTGTCGGAAGGAAGGCTTTGATGCACACCCACACTGGAACTGTGGCATTGGGGTTAACTATCGCTGTTGTGCCTTTATTCATATTTGCACCTGCTTGCCAACTGCAAGCACTCTGTGTGGCCCCGCTTCCACAAAGAGGCATACTTAACAGATATGATCCATGAATCGACCATAACAATGAATTGATCAATAGTACCTTCATTGGCTTCAAAGAGGATGTTCTTGCAGGGAAGTAGCCACAGAGCTTCACAAATCACAAAAATTTCAACATACACCTGTTGTGAATTTTGCTAGAAAACAGCAAGTTGTGCAAACAGTCGTAAAACATTGAACAGTTGGACATGTAAATTCCAAAGTTTAGAGAAGGTCAAATCATTCCACTATAAACGTATATTCTAGTGCAATGGTTATTTTCACCCTGAAAATGTATCCAAAAACGGAATATTTGAGTAGTGAATGTCCAGAATGTCCCAATGCTAAATAACAGTTTGCAGTCCACATCTGTAAAATGGTAGTCTCTTCCGTCTAGTGATTGATTTCCATCAACAATACAGGAAGTAATGAAAGAACACATGCAGTATATTAGGAAGACTCTGCAAATGTCCTTCAAAACTTTTTTTATGGTCCTTATCGCTGGTGGAGAAATTATATGCTATTTACTCCTCAATTTGTGCAAGCAAAGAAAATTGTATTTCTGAGTGAGTGGGTCTTGAAAAGGTACAGCACAGTTGCACTCGCTCTAATCAGTTTTCATGCACAGAGCCCACCGAGACAGCTAAAGCCCAGACACCATGAGCAGAGTCGTGCAGCCTCACACACGCGGCAGCAGACAACGCTCAGAATCAACAATTGCCTTCGCGCCAGCGCTACATGGACCAGTGTGTTGTTTTGATGAACTGTGCCCATGCACCGCATTGCCACATCATTCCTCGTCTGCCCTTCAGGAGCCTGCGCCACATGTCACATTTAACAGTTGGGGTTTTCTCCTGCAGCTCTCTTAATACTTCAGGCTCCTCCACAGTGCACTGCCAAAATGTGATGTGCCATATGGTTCTTGGCAGAGAGAGATATCCTGCTTGGCAAACTGAATTGATGTGTGAAACTCGCAATCAAAATGCAAAGCACTTTGGAACATTTGTGTCAACTACACTAGAACCTCTACAGTCGAGTGTCGCACTTAAATAATCTGTTCCTGAGTCAAACTGTCACCATCATAAAATCTTTGTTAACTGTACTAGTAATTAATTCATTCATTTTCTACCGCTTTTCCTCATGAGGGTCGCAGGGGTTGCTGGAGCCTATCCCAGATGTCTTCGGGCGAGAGGCGGGGTACACCCTGGACTGGTCGCCAGCCAATCACAGGGCACATATAGACAAACAACCATTCACACTCACATTCATACCTATGGACAATTTGGAGTCACCAATTAACATAGCATGTTTTTGGAATGTGGGAGGAAACCGGAGTACCCGGAGAAAACCCACGCATGCACGGGGAGAACATGCAAACTCCTCACAGAGATGGTCGAGTGTGGAATTGAACCCTGGTCTCCTAGCTGTGAGGTCTGCGCGCTAACCACTCGACCGCTGTGCTGCCCTGTACTAGTAATGTTGGAACATTTTAAAATGGTAATATGAGTGTAAAAAGAAGTTAACCACTGTGACGCATTTAACATTCTCAACAGACGAACAGTGTAAAAAGAAATGATGCAACTCCTTACTAAAGTGGCTTCACCAACTAACCGGAACAAAGTTCCTCATAACAGAAATCGAACCAGAGCTCGGTTCACGGGACAAAGTGTAGAGTAAGTCACCACTGATGCACTACACTGCTGAAGCGAATGTCATACAATTTCATGTAAAAAAAAAATCCCACCTATCAACTTAATAGTAAAACAAAAACAAAAAAGTCTATAATCAGTGATTATCAAGTAGTGGTGCTTAAGAGAGAGGAGAGGCAGGCAGATAACAAGTTTTCAATAAAGACTCCAGTTGAGTTCTAATTATGCTTTTTCCACTTCTCTGACCTATGAATGTAATTGCAATGTTGTATTCTCGTTTTACTATGCCAAAGTTTCAGATAATGAGGTTTGTGCTTTTGGAAGTGAGCCCTGAGAGAAGTTTGTGATTGCTCAAAAGGCTCAGTTTCAAAAGGCGTGGTAAAACTGCCCCTTTGTGATGTCACAGAGGGGTGGACTTCGTTATATGGTTCATAGTTAGGAAGCACTTTGGGTGTGTGACCAGTCACAGAGGAGTGGGCATGCCTGGAGGCGGGCCTTGAGTGGAATAAATTAAAACAGACAGTTTTGGCGGGAAGCACAAACACTGCTGGAATAGGTGCAGATTCTGGAAAATGTAAAAAGTTTTCTGTGCGGGTTATTGTGTGTAGCTGCTCTATAGGAGACCACAACTCAATAAAAAGGCTCGAAAAATTTGCATAAAAGGTCCTCTTTAAATCTGAACTGAGGTTTGTGCAAAATGCGTCTTAAGACTTAACGTCTTAAGTGACAACTGTCACTCATTGTGGCCTAGTGGTTAGCATGTTCGCCACACAGTCATAAGATCGTGGGTTCGTGACTAAGGTTGGGCCTATCTTTGAGGAGTTAGCATGTTGTCCCTGTGTGTGTCCCGGCTTCCTCCCCCATTCCAAAAATATGAGTATGTTAATACTCTAAATTGTCCAAAGGTATGAAGTCAGTGTTAGTGGTTGTTTATATGTGACCTACGTCCTGTATGTCACCCTGGCTGGTGACCAGTCCCCCCCAAAGTGAGTCCAGCAGACCCCCATGACCCTGGTGAGGACAAGCAGCATAGAAAATTAATATGTGCTAAATAAGAGCGGGTCTTCTTCCATGGCGCTGTGACTAATTAGTGCATTTTCTGAGCTATGAGCCTGTCATTTCTTTCTTGACTGGATGCGCTGACTTTGCGCTGATTTTTTTTTTTTTTTGCAGCAATTAATGCATGAAAAACTATACAGACCATGCCTTCATCAAAAAAAATAGTTTCTCAGCACACTAAAGACATGGCGGAGGATGTTTTGAAAAAGCTAGCACTGAGCATACGAGCCAGTAAATTTTACGCACCACAGCTTTATGAGTCAACAGATATAGCCAGCCTGGCACTCGCCCTGGTGGATGAGCATACATTCATGAAGAAAGAATTAAGGAGGACACGCTCTTCTGTTTGCTTCAGAAAAATCTATTATATATGAAATGATTCAATACTATCAAACAGGTGACACATAATTCAGAGTAAGATGTTTTATTGTGTGCTTACAGACGCTGGGTTATATATTTTAAGTGTGTACCAGTAGAGGATACATGGCTTCAGGTCAAATGTCTGAAGGGGTACAAGGCTGTGAAAAGTTTGGGAACTTTAGAGGTATTGACAAACTTTTCTTGTATAGAATTTTGCAATTGTTTTCTTGAGTCAAGCATTTCAATTCCAAAAATGTCTTTACAGCCTCCATTGATATCATAAGGCTCTCCTTTATGTTCTCTCATCTTCGGGATACCCAATGGGCCTGCTGCCAGTTCAATATCTGTGTGCAGTCGGCCAAAGAAAAACAGAGTACCGGCCACGCTATTTAGAACGACGAGGAGAATAAAGCGAGGACGATGGGAGGCCTTGTTGAAAAGGTAAGGAAGCCGAGTGACAATTAAATACTCATATACCCTGAGTACAAACTCCCTGAGCATATTGACTGTGGTGTTCCGACTCCATCAACATCCACCAAATTAGGCACCAAAACATCTTTAACCTCGGGTCATATGAATAATCCAATCTACATGGGTCAAGGTCAGGTTTAATGTCATCTGATCATTCTCCTATTGACTGTTTCTGTGTTATAAATAGCATAATGCATGCAAACAATAAAACAGTAGTAAAAGTGATGTTTACTATACAAATCAGACCAGTGCAGTTTTGATTGTATAAAATGGGGACTATTGTGTTTTCCTTGCAGCATTGAATACCGACGTGGTGCTATTGTGAAATTCTAATGGTGTTCCCACAGGGGAGAAAAGCAAATGCTGCCTCTGCTGTGTACGGACAGGTGCAGTCCTCCTCCTCCTCCTTCGATCCTCAATAGACACTTTAATGACGACTTTGGCGAGCTGGAGCCCGCGGCTCTGTAACTCGACAGCCGTTGACAGACATTTTGGAAAGGCTTCCTCTAAAGCACCACGCTGCCATTGTTAAGGTGACAGAGGAGTACACGGCCAAATGTATTCAAATCTAAAAATAACATTGCATGAAATTTCACCGCTCCATCTCTGCTACTGTTTTCTCTAATGCCTTTGGAAGAAATCTGGAAATCTTTAGAAATTAGGCATGACAATGATAATTTGCATTTCAATAGCACCTGTTAATGCCATCATTTAGTGGGATATACACTCATTAGAGATGCTCGATATTGGCTTTTTACCTATACTATGTGAAACCGATATCTCTATCAACCGATACTAATATTGGGCAGCAGCTCTTTCCTTGAACTAATGTCACATGTCATGTAATGGATGAACACATTATGCTTCTTTACTTTTACTGTGGTGTCACATGATTCATTTCACAAATACCCACTATTTGTTCAAACAGACAAACAACCATTCACACTCACATTCATACCTATGGACAATTTGGAGTCGCCAATTAACCTAGCACGTTTTTGGAATGTGGGAGGAAACCGGAGTACCCGGAGAAAACCCACGCATGCACGGGGAAAACATGCAAACTCCACACAGAGATGGCCGAGGGTGGAATCGAACCCGGGTCTCCTAGCTGTGTGGCCCGCGCACTAACCACTTAGTGCCACGGCCCAATGTGCGACATAATAATCATAAAAAAATTTAGACCAATAGTCAACTGAAATAACAATTTAGATGTAATACATTTTAAAATAACGATCCATTGCTGGATCCGTTGCTGGCAACGGTACAATTTGGAAAGCTGCACATTTTTATGTGGCACAAACATCTGTAAATAAAGTGCAAAGTATGAAACTCTACTCCAATCAGTGAAATTATAAACTGGGCTCATTCAGTATACCGCGTATGAATGAAATATATTAGACGTATTGAAGGAAGATACCTAACATAACGAGCAATGCAGGCATCATCATATAAATTGCATATTTGCAATCGAAAGGCAAAAAATAGTGGAGATACTGAGCTAGCAAACTTGTTGCTGTGCGGCGCACAACGCCATCACTCTCTCATTGATACCAGTATTGCCAAAAAAACAATAGCGTACTACGCTATAATTCGTAGACAAATGACTTATGCAGAAACCCTAACAGGGTTGAAATTGTTCGTCGTGTTTTTAGAGTGTGTCGCCTCGTACAAAGAGCTCGTTCGGACATAGTAGTAGTAATGGACAATTGTCCATTTCTAACACAATATAGTGCAATATGTTTACTCCCCCATTCTCTTATGGGTGTCACACACAGGATGAAGATACAAGAAAAGGAAGACATACACTATTATGCACCATAATGAGTCACTTTACACAACATTATCCACAAAGTGATTGAACTGTCCCTCATGTACAACAACAACAACAACAACACATTGTATTTGAAAATCTATATGTATCATTATCTGATCTACAGGCAGACTTTAAAGATGTGGATGCACACCCTCCAGACAACACACAGACACACACAAACTCATCAAATTAATGAGTCTGCTCCGCCTTGAGCAATGAAGAATACTCATAAAGCAAAATAACACCATCTTTTGTATTAATATTGCGGCTCAACAAGCATTTATGCTCCACTAGAGTATTGCTTTTCTGCCACGACTATTTCATCGACTTTATGATTTCAAGTCATTATTCAGCCACTCCGGCAGATGATTCAACCAAATTCATTTTATATCCACGAAGAAAAAGAAAGATGTTGCATTTTTAAAAATTATTTTCTCCCACAGTATTTGCACCAATTTAATCAAGCCAAGTGCCCCCAAATTATGATGCATCGTAAACCGATGTCATATTTTACCACCATTAAAGTGGTGAATCCTGCAATTTCTGACATCATATTTAATCCTTTGTACAATCACCTTCTAATGCATGTTACTGATTTAATGGCAAGAAAAACCTCCTCTTAAAGGGGAACACCAGATAAGTGAGATGTCTCCATGATGTGGGACGGTCCAATCAATATGTAGTGGACGAACAACCCCCCCACGTTTGGAGCATGTCCAAAGAAAGAAGAGTGGACCTATGATGTCATCCACATGTAAACTAGGCTGCCTCCATAATGAATTGGGAATGGAGTTAATGGGATCATTTTGACAGCTTAAAGGTTTTTACTCCAACCTGGACTCATGTGAAGCTGCATATATAAGGTTGAACAAAGCGACATGGACTAAATTTGATTAAAAAGCTTCATTTTTCTTCCTCAAACATCAAATTGTGCCGACCTTTGGCTTATTTTTACTCCTTCTCCTTAGCCTTTTTGAATGCACTTAAGAAAATGTACAGGGTGCATTTTACAAGAATAGAAATAGCAGCACCATCTCCAAATAATCCACTTGCTTTCTCTCGTCAAATAATTACATTTGTTTTTGCATTTTGGGGATTTTACAGTGTTTCACAATTGTATGCTTCCCATATCTAAAATACACAATATGAGTTGACATGATATGCCATTATTTCTATATTCAGTACCATTTCACTAACAAAATTTGTGTTTGGGTTTGAGATATTGACATGGATAGACAGAGAGGTAGATATTAAGGAAATTCAAGAATTCAAACAACAATGGATATGTTGTACTCTAGGAGAACCTTTGTTTTGTGTTTGTCCTTTTTTAAATTAAAAATAAATAATAAATTTGCAAAATAATACATTTTGCAAATTTACTATTATTTTTCCTTATAATACGTAATATGATTCACATATACAACATATTTTTTGCATGATCTAAAGTTGATACAATACAGAATATAACAGATCTGAGGCTCATACACCTTATTGCAAATATAAGCAGCGTACAAAAAGTCATAGTCATGTCCAAATGGGCTCACCATAGAAGAAGACGCTGAGCAGGAGTCCAATGATCATCATCCTGTGCGCGGACATCGGACACTTTTGAGTTAAAAGGCGGACTATGAAACTCGCACCCGGGCTGGCTGCAGCTTACTGAGGACTCTGCCGCTGCCACATGCAAGCCTCCTGCGTGAGGAAGATGACGATGATGATGCGCCCACACGCACTCGGTCCGATCGGACGGCCAGGTGGAGATGCACAAAAGTTGGCCAACAACACCGACCCAACCAACCAAATCCTGCCGTGCGCTCTACTGGAAGCAGCACATAAGTTCTCGCGATCTTTACCGCTCCATGTCTTTTTTACATTCCTCCTTTAAGATTGATTTCAAAATGTCCATAAGTGGTCTCTCTGATCCGGTATCTGTTGCTCCACAGTTGTCCACTGTAGAGAAGTGGGACGGTAGAAAGCCTGCATCCCCTGATATTATAGGCATCACATGATTGGCCCCTGAAAAAGAGGGAATAATCCCAGGAGCTGTTGCAAATGTTTCCTGCAGGGGAACAGCTGTGTGCGTGGACACATCAACATGATGGACAGCAGTGGCTGCGAGATCACACAGAAGGGGAAAAGTTGTAACACATATTTACCTAAAACTACTTTTACTTATTTTGGCTTTACTGCACGGCCATCAAAACTAGAAATACATGCTTGTAAACAACCACCATGTACCTCACCTGACATTGTCAAGATTTTTCTCTTACATTGTTGTTGTGAATGAAGGCTTGTTTCTTTTGTAATGCATTTTTCACTAACGGGAGTCACCTATTCCACCTATAAAGCCCTCTAAAAAAACATTCAAAAACCTCCAACAACATTGTATGAATATATACACTGTAACCATGAAGTAACATGCACATTCATGACAACATATAATGACATATAATGACATATATGTCATTTTAAGCATTACCGGAACTTCTTTCCTGCAAATATATGCTATTCTCACATGTGGAAATTGTTCAAAGATGGATTTTGGAAAATGATATCATTACGATAGGCCACCATAAAAGGAAAAAAAGTTCAAAAAAGGCAGAGAAAGATGGCTGCTAAACCTGTTTCTTTTGAGTATTATATTTTCAGAGCTGGAAATAGAGAAAACTACAGATTGATCATTTCGTTATACCGCTTTCCTCTAAATGCCCCAACTGTATAAGTTCCCAATTATTCAATAAACACCATAAATTCATACTCAAACCTGTGGTGTGACGTAATAAAGTAACACCCACAATGCTCTTGTCATTAAAACTAGCATCCACTAACGCCAGTCTTCCGTCAGAGTGATAGCAAATACAGTATTACCGCTCATACCAACCACAGGCTACTGAGAAGCAACTTAACGGTTTGTTTACAACAAATTTATGTTCATCTGCTAATAACAGCGCAGCACAACGATAAAGGACAAATCCAAAAATGTATTCATGCAAAATGACTTCTGTAAGAAAACTAGACAGTTAGAAGTGCTACATTCATCATATCAGATTTCACCACTGTTTGAGTGCTGTGGTTTTAAACTATTTCATGTCTTTATGCAGCACACCATGCACACTCACACAAATGGAGCAAATCATTTCAACGGCATGCACGGTTATTCACTTTAATCTGCCAAACATTGTACAAATGCTAAATGTGAATGTGACCTAAGTGTCTTACCAGAAGTGACACAAACTACCTGTAGGTCACATGGTTGCACTAATAGCAATCCCACACACACTAGGGCATGGTTACAAAAGCATACAAGAGTGTTATACAGATTGTTAATTACAGTTTCATTAACCCTTTTAAAAAATGCTATAAATAGTTATGGTTATGGTTTTATTTCATTTGAACATGCATCAGATTACAATTGAATGCATCACATAATCAGTTCACAGTTCCACATGTCCAAAAGGAGTAGGAAGAAGCAAAGCTTATTAAATCCTACCCCTCCATCTGGTACTTTTACAATCAGTAACTGTTACATTTGTTCACTTCCGGCTTTCCAAATATAGTTTTTTTTTTTTTTTTGGGGGGGGGGGGGGTATTTTATTTTTGTCACGTACCGAAGTATGAGGTGATAAAAATATATATATTTTTAAATAAAATAAAAAACAAAAAATTTAAACAAAATTAAAAAACTTAAACTATAAATGTGTAAACATTAATTTTTTGCCTATCCTGCAATTGCATGTACTGATTTAAACACACAAAACGTAAATCTTCTCTATATACAACTGAAATGTGTACTGCACGTAACAAATTGTGCTAGAAATACAGGGTTGTCATGTTCTCTGCATTTCACATGTGTGGTGGTCTTAATGGTTAAATGCTAAATGAAATAGGTTCCTTCTCCTTTCTCATTGTGAGACCCTGCAAACGTGGTCCTTTCATATCAGCTTGCAACAGGATTGGGACTGTGAAATCGTCACTTGTTCCACTGCTGCAGCCGGCCTGTGGGATGGTGGGCTTTTTTGTCAACGGGGAATGGCACGCAATGAGAATTGCACTGAGCCGTAATATTATTGCCTTATTTTTCATGTTGCTCACCAAGGAAGACAATGATTGTGCAGACAGTTGGAGTTGGATCAGATGAGATAGTTTATCATAGGTTGAGCACAGCCAAAAAAAAATTATACGGTTCATGAGAAAAACACTGTGTGCTTTGTGTGCTTAATAAAGCATTTAAAATAATAAACTACCACATTGCTTGTTGTCTCTGTGATCAAAAGAATGCTAAGATATTAGAGAATTAATTTCCATATCCTGCTGAACTGGATGCGCCAGTGACAGGATAGTAACCTGTTACCAGTGATGGTCATTTACATATCACCCCACAGAAACATAATACAGGTACATGTTATGTCATCATTATAACGCAATATCACACCAACTGGTTGCACTTAAGTAGCCCATGAAAGTTTATAGCACCAAGTAATTGGGATGCTCATTGGCGCCTAGTGAATCTATTCCATCACAGCACTGCTCCCATGTGGCCAATGTTATGTATTACATCGGGGTGATGGAGGCTGCAGCTCAACCATAACTGTTTTGGCTGTACACATGCAATGCAACCTAACTATAATGACTATAGTATAGACCAGGGGTGGGCAAATATTTGGACTCGAGGGCCGCATTGAGTTAACAAAATTGTCTGGGGGGCCAGAACATATATTTAACACACACACACTATTTTATGCTTATCATTTTCCTTGAATTATTTGTCTAATTTTATCTGTAAAAGTGTTATCCTATATCAGTTGTATGTTCTCATGTCCCTTTTTTAGGAGCACTTTAAACATCACACCACATCAAACTATGTCATTTAATTTTACAGTTTTGTTGTTTATTTTTTACTAAATCAGACATCCGACTTGCTAGTCATGTTGCCAGTTTGTATGTTAAAAGTTGAAGTTACTTAGAAAGCAACTGGCGGGCCGGATTCAAACGCTTGGTGGGCCGCATGTGGCCCCCGGGCCGTAGTTTGCCCACCCCTGGTATAGACTATTACTATAACTGTAATGAGTCAGATTAGTCATATGTTGGTCAAAAGTCTAAAATTTCAATTTATTGTACTTACCTACATGCTTTCTGGGATTATGTGCTCTTCAGTCGACCTTGGAGAAAGTTGAACATGCACTGCAACAAAATTGCAAAGACAATTGGACATTTTTTTAAAACGTGTACATATATACAATTATATGTATACATATATACATGTGTAATAATACTATAATAACCATAGCTATGTACAGAATGCATGGTACAAGTTAGTTCATATGTATTGCAAGGCAATATGACAACAATAACAATGACTTTTCCAATATAAGTATTATTTGTTTGGTTGCAAACAACACACAAAGTGGCTTCTGAAGACTGCTGGACCATGAATGTGTTCCTTCGTGGGTGCAGACATGACACCTTGAAGGTGACACCTCTGACATTCAGTAAACCATTACTGCTCTGTGTCAACACATCCAAAAGGACATATACAGCACAGCCTGGTGATAATTATCCTAAACGTTAACGCATACAGAAATTTGACTCTATAACGACTGGGTATCAAAATAACTTTCTTCATCGTTTTTTGATCAGGCATTACAATAGGTGCCCTCAGTCACCACTAAGGGGCAATCTGGTTCACAAGACCTGTATCTGCCTTGGAGTACGACACTCATTTGTACAATTACAATATTAAGCATACATTATTGTTAACTTTGGTTGTTAGCAATAAAATTTGGCTTTATTACATTAGTAAAGGCAGAATTATTGTATTAGCCCTCATTAAATGTAGTGTATCAAATGTGTCACGTGAGTGTTGTTGACCCGTATGTAATGGAGGGCGATTAGTGTACTGTATAGTCAGTTGCATTGCTAGTTTGAGTTACACTTTAAGTCTACAAACAAAGTAGAGTAAGAGTAAAAATAAAAAATAGTAAAAAATATTCTACATATTTGTGGCGTTAATCATTTGAGTTTTACAGTCGAAGTAGGAACACCTACTCGCTGTCGTCATCACTTTCCGGTCATCTTACGTAATCACTAGCGTATGTGACGTCAACGCATTTCTCGCCTTGTATCGCGAGTTCTCGTCTGAATAAATCCGCAACGCGGCTTACCAATCGGCCATTTCGTCGGTGCAGGCCATCAGCCGTAAAGGGCAACGGGGAAAACCAAGTTATACTGATTATCTGAAAGGCACATCAAGAAGATCGCACCATGAGTGAGCAAGCTATCTCCTTCGCCAAGGACTTCTTGGCCGGTGGAATCTCCGCCGCCATTTCCAAAACAGCCGTCGCACCCATCGAGAGAGTGAAGCTTCTGCTTCAGGTAAAAAAAAAGCCTTCTGAGCAAGTTAGCTTGCTAGCTAATGTCGTATTGCTAAATGCGGTAGAGCACAGTTCTGTTCAATGTAAGCTTACCAAGCCAGACTTTATCTCAGTTAAAGCACACTAAAGCTTGTGTTGTGCGATTTAAGCCTACGAATGGTGATAGTGTCGGTCCAATGATGTAAGGTCATCACGGGATTGTGAATGACCTACACCAGCCGGCTGCTAATGCTAATGTTAGCTCCCCCACGTTAACCTTAGCCGGCGTAGCTAACAAAGGACAAACCTCGCAGTGACATTAGGACACTTTGTACAAATATTTCTAAAAACAAATACGTTTTATAACACGACCTACATCCAATTCATACGTGTGATTTCATGCCATGTCTTCATTACAGTGGGTTTTAATTTAACCTTAACCGTCCTGTATGCTAATGTGTAAGGAGTCTTGGGGAAATGGCTGTTCTTGTTCTTCCTTACAACCGGGTCGACAAGTTCCACATCAGTTTTCTCTACTCTGTTCTTACTGCCACTTCCAGAAACCGTTCTCACTCATACGTTGCTTTGGTCATGTACAGGCCCTTGATTGCTTATCAATGAGTGATTTATAGATAAATCATGTTTGCAGAGTGCAGTTAAACTGTTAGCGGTGAGTGATTGTTTGAGTTGTAGATTTAATGGTGTACCAAGGTCAAAACAAGGAGACCTTGTGATGTCACATGATCATCACTTAATTGGCTTTCCAGTTGCTTAGCTAACCTTTTCATTCTTTTCTTTTCCTCCTCATTCCAGGTGCAACATGCCAGCAAGCAGATCACGGCAGATAAGCAGTATAAGGGAATTGTGGACTGCGTTGTCCGTATCCCCAAGGAGCAGGGCTTCCTTTCCTTCTGGAGAGGTAACCTTGCCAATGTCATCAGGTATTTCCCCACCCAGGCCCTCAACTTCGCCTTCAAGGATAAGTACAAGAAGGTCTTCCTTGATGGCGTTGACAAGCGCACCCAGTTCTGGAGGTACTTCGCCGGTAACTTGGCGTCTGGCGGCGCCGCCGGTGCCACCTCCCTATGCTTCGTGTACCCCCTCGACTTCGCCCGTACTCGTCTGGCGGCTGACGTAGGAAAGGCTGGAGCAGGGAGAGAGTTCAGTGGTCTCGGAGACTGCCTGGTGAAGATCTTCAGGTCAGACGGTCTGCGCGGGTTGTACCAGGGCTTCAATGTGTCCGTGCAGGGCATCATCATCTACAGGGCTGCTTACTTTGGCATCTACGACACAGCTAAGGGTAGGCTTTTGTCGTTTTATGCCTTTTACTAACCACAACTCAAAGCTTACTGATTTAAGCCTGTCATTTTCCCCACAGGTATGCTCCCCGACCCTAAGAACACTCACATTTTGGTGAGCTGGATGATCGCCCAGTCTGTGACCGCTGTAGCCGGCCTCACCTCCTACCCATTCGACACTGTCCGTAGGCGTATGATGATGCAGTCTGGCCGCAAAGGAGGTGTGTTTAATTTTCATTTAAAACTTAAAAATGCATGGACACTACCTTGACGTCTTTGCCTCTTGCTCCTCGCTAGCCGACATCATGTACAGCGGAACCATCGACTGCTGGCGCAAGATCGCCCGTGATGAGGGCGGCAAGGCTTTCTTCAAGGGTGCGTGGTCCAATGTGCTCCGTGGCATGGGAGGCGCCTTCGTGCTGGTGTTGTACGATGAGCTGAAGAAGGTCATCTAAATTGTCAACCATGTCACATCACTGTCCAATTCGGCTAAATGTAATAACTTTCCATTTCTTATGGACTCTGCGTTCTGCCTTATTTATGGGAACAAAACTATATTGTCTCTCCACCTAGAAGTGGGCAATGGCTGTACGTTGTGCATCTTGATTTTAAAACGTTCCACACCCCACCCTCCACCAATGTCATTCCTTCAATAAGTATAATACCTCCTGTCATTCACAAGGTTTGTATGGTCCCGACTTGAATAAATCTATTCTGGGGAACAAGTTAAAAAAACATGGATGTCCACTGTCTTTCTCCGCTGTCATAGCATGAAATGAGCACACTGGATCATGAAAAAGTGGATTACACCCAACTGCTATATTTACTCGCGCTTATCTCCTCCTGAGCCTCCCTAGTTAGTGGTCACTGCTAGACTTGTAGACTAGAACCTTGTGACTCTTTGCTCCTCCAGTCTGAAAAGGGGTGATAAACGGTTAGACTGGATTTTATGTTCATCTTGGTTGCGACTTTAGGTACAGATCCAGCGGTGCCGTTTTGGTTACAGAATAGAAACACCAGTAATTACACCTTATTTGACATTTTGATGGTTTATTGGAACATTAAAGTCTATGTTTCTCATACAATACTGTGTATTTCTTTGGGATGGATTCATTAATTGCAAATATTTCCTGGCAGTGATAAATGCTTATACAACTATGTAGGGAAGAGTAGCTGTGATAATATACTTGTAAGTACATATTGAAACATGAAATTAAACGGTTCTAAATCTGGCGTTTTTGCTTATTCCAATGCAGACACGATCATTAATACTTTTACACTACCGGTCCAAATTTTTTTTTTTTAGTTGATTATTGACCATTTTTGTAGCAACACAACTTTCTGCAGTACAGTACTGTTTAACTGATGCTCAGGAGGGTATTCCAAACTGCTTTTACACAGATACTATAGCTTACCTTTGTACCATTTCTAAATATTCATTGGACTCGGGCTTGGATTGCAGTAAGTAACTGGAACAAATGACTAGTAGTGTATGTATGAAAATCATTTGGATAAATAAAACCTGGAACATTCGTGAAACGTTTCAGAGGACAACAAGGAAATTCCAAAGTTCTTGTTTCATTTAATTTAATCTGTCTGTAATACTGGAATGTGGCATTAGGGGGGGGCTTCAGAGGCTAGCAAAAAAGCTTCCTGCGCTTCTGTACTGGCTTGCTACTAACTTTAAAAAGTGGGTGGTAGTATATTGCGCTAATTAATCACTACACATTTATAATAGCAACTATGAGTTCATTAGAAGTATACAATAACAGAAGTTCCACAATTCGGGTTAATATAGTTTCATCTGCCTGTGATTCTACAAAATGGCGCTAGGAGGCTCTAGAGACTAGCAAAATAGCTTTCTGCTCTTCCGTACTGCTTCCGTAATCACGTGACACAGTTAAACTCAGCTCACGTATGGATATAAAATGGATAATATGTGGTGCGAATTTACCAGTATACATTTATTAATTACATTTATGAATTAATGAAACACATAGAACCGTGATGAGGGGTTTGCATCAAGGGCACGAATTTCGAAATCCACTTCCTTAGTACGCCGTGCGTGGGTTTGGCCGCCATGATGGTGAGCATAATCCAGAAACCATTTAATTTTAAACGTCCTCAGCACACTGCTCAGCCATATCCTCGAATAGACGGCCCGAAATACTTCCAGTTGATTATCCATGTAATATAAATATTATTTTGTATGTTGATCGTTAAGTGCGGTAACATTGCAAGGAAGGAGAAAGCCAAATGAAGGGAAAGATTTTTCATACTGCTACTACTGGTTTGTAGGTCACATTTCTGCAGTATTACGGATTTTTACACACACACACATACATATATATATATATACACACACACACACACACACACACACACACACACACACACACACACACACGCTCAGCGCAACATTGATACATTCATTATACACCGCCGAGCCCCGCCCACCTCTGCTGCTCACCATCATGGCCGACTTTCTGCTGCATGCCGTACTACACGCTGCGGTGGATCGAGAGCCTTAGGGTAACTAGGGACTCTAAATTGTCCACAGGTATGAATTTGAGTGTGAAAGGTTGTGTATATGTGTCCTGCGATTGGCTGGCGACCCTAATGAGGACTAAACGGCATAGAGAATGAATGAATGGATAAACTCATAGAAGATGGAGGCAGAGGTTTGATTTTAAGTTAAAAGTTCACTGAAAAACAAACAATCGGACACTAGGGGGTGCCAGAGGCTAATAAAAGAGCCCTTGGAGAGCTTCCTTGTAAGTCACGTGATGCACTGCTTAAAACGCGAGTATTATTTGAATTCCCTTGTTAAGAAAAAAAAGATAACATGTACGCACATTTATCGTTACATATTAATGAACCACAATTATGGATTGGAGATACATCTTTGGGTCTTTTTAGTCACAACCCTGAGCGACAGAATCAAAATAAGCACTGTGGAATGGCTACCAAACAGAGGCTAATTAAAAACAAAAAACAGCAGCTTTGTTTGTGTCATGTGTCATTTTCCTGCTTGGTTGCCATGGCAATTAACTCCAGTGATTGCTGAATAGGGAGGGCTTCAATACATCAGACAACAAAAAACATTTTTTTTAAATTCCTGGAAAAGTGTCATTGACATTACTTTGTGCCTCATTCCAATAACACAAGAGTTAATTGGACAACATGCGTGAGGCTAAGTATATGAGGCTATATGTTTATTTATGAGTGTATAAAAGTATTGGCAGTCTGTTCAAGGTTGTTTTTCTTCTTTTGCCAAATGCATTCTGGGATACCACCCAACTGCATGAGGCATATTATTTATGGACATCCCATTGTCTATATTGTAATGATTTGCAGACGCGCAGCTATGAAAGAGTTCATATCTGGGGAAAGTACAAATCCAAACGTTCCAAATTTGAAAAGCAACACGAAGTTCGCCGTCGCTATAGCCACCCATTGGCGGTAGAGTGTTTTAGCTTCTGAGAATATAGCCAAAATGAAGCATTTTCAAGCATAAAGATGACTAAATTCATTTAAATGAAAATATAAAAGCGTTAAGAATACGCGTTCCAATTGTGATGTGCAGTATTCTACACTGGTGTATGATAATCATAATAACACGGGTTACTGTTGCAGTCGTAATCCAGCTAAAACTCAACTCTGAACCCCCGACGTCACTTCCTGTCCACATGTCTGCAACACACATAAGCATACATATGCATTAAAACGTCTTAAACGGCTTATCTTCTCTCATATCTACTATTGGGTAGATATAATGTAATATTATATAACACTGGGTGATATGAGTGTAAAGGTGACTATAGGGGTGTTATTTCATGTCTAGGGGGCTCTAATAATGTTAAAACCTGTATCTAGAAGGTCGCAAACAGGTTTTTTTATGCCATAACTATGTAAATATTCATAAAGAAATCAACGTACTTTGCGGAAATTCTCCACAATAAACTAAGGGTGACCGTGACAGAGAAATGAAAATTTGTAGTCCATTCACGAGAAAGTTTGCAAATGAAAGGGCACCAAGACATGGTGTGAAGTACAGGAAAGTACTAGTTTTTATTCCTTCATAATCAAACTTCACAAACAGCTTGAACTTGTACAATACCTCAGAGAGTGAAAATTACAAAAAAAAGTGCTGGTAACATTTACAAAAATCATCCTTACTTAGCAACAATCAGTTTATTCTTCCACACTTTTTTTAGTCTTTTGTATTAAGGCTTAATACTTCTGTATAAAGTATATGCAAGATAAGTCTTCACAGTTTTTCGAAAAAAGTCACAATATTGTGTAACATAATGAAGCTTTTACGGCTATTTTTCTTTATAACAAATACACACCACTGGTAAATATATGTGAAATACAGGGCTTATTGTAAAATGGCAAGTTATGATACTGTTTGCTGAGATAAATTGATTCCACACACTTGTTATAGGAAAGTTTGCGATAAAACCCAAGCAGGAGGGAGGAGGAGGAAGAGGAGGAAAAAGAAAAAAATAATAAGCGTCAACACTTGGGGGAGATCGCCTCCAAACTTTGGCACATCCCACGAATGAACGAGTCAGAGAAATATGAGATTCCAAATGAAAAGAAGCACTAAACTGGCATAAAGTGAAAACATGCTGTGTAGTAAGGTGCTAAATTAGAGATATTACATCGCCAGCCTTAAAAAAAAATAACTAATTTGTTTTCGCCACATGGACTGACATGAATAAGGTGCATTTTAAGACTCACGTCACGTTTTTTTTTCCAAGATGTCAACAAAATATGTAATAAATACAAGAAAAATAAAATTAAATTGACTAATAGTCTTGAGGCGACCTCATGCGCTCCTGTGAATTGAGAAAATGAATGTAACTCTCTTAATGTGGCATGTGAAAGTAAAAGCTGTATTGTTGTAGTTATGGTGTTTTGAATCACTTTTTTTGTGTTTTTTTGTGTTTTTTGTTGTTGTTTTTTTACAATTGAAACAAACTGGATGATTTAAAGGAGATGGAACTGAAAGCCGAGATATATTCACAAGATCCTCAAGAAGCTGCACTGGTTTTGTTTTACAGGTCGACAGATGAGCGAATCCACCCTCATGCACACCGTACGCTTTAAAGTGACGCAACAAGCTCGCTTTTAAATAGTCTACATCACGAAAAAACAAAAGCAATTTGGTTTTTAGTGCAAACACAATTGGCTGGCTTCAGCTTCTCAATAATAACAAGGAGATTACAAGAAGGCACGTACTTATGCTTCCTCGAACACGCAACATATTCAGACAAACCGCAACACCACAAAAAGCGGTGGGGGGGAAAAGCTACTACGCCCAATGACGGGTTTTTTTTTATACACTTCAAAATAAGAAAAAGTCAATGTGGGACCCAACGTCAAAAGTTTTGGTGGATTCAGCCAATGATGTTTCATATCACAAAAGGTGCTATGTCATTTTTGGAATATTCTAGATACAAATAAGATGCCATTTTATTCATGGGTTTATGTTGATGAAAACTCCCTTCTTCCCTCATTACATCCCATCTCAGTCATCTGCTTTGATTTGTCCAAAAACAGAAACATTCCCAGGAGGAAACAACAGCTTTTTATGCCCCTCAAAAGTGGATAACATCAGTCTGTATCATGGACGCCATCAAAACAAGCCACACTTGCTATGGTTTCAAAAAGGTGTTAAGTGGATCATATTGCTTTTTAGAAGAAGAAGACCAAAATGAGTCTATAGTGCAAATGTCTTTTCTGGGTTGAGAAAGTGGAACAATGAGACCACGAGTCGTATCGCTGTTACCATAGCAAGAAGGTGTCCGTTACATGGAATAGATCCCTTTATCACGTCTTCTAAACGCTAGCTGTCAACCGGTAGGGATGGGCATTTTCACCATGGACCTAAGTCAGCATTCATTTATCGCTGCTGAATGTTCTGAACTCCTCTTTCCACACCTGTAACTGCTCAACTTCACATTGCTACAGGCAGCAGAGCTATTAAACTATTAAAAGTATAAATTGGATTGGGATCACTAAATGTTTGTTTCACTGATTGTTCTGCTGGCACTTTGACAGGAAACCAGTTGGTCAAGACTCAGCAGCGCCTCTGCTGCTCCAGACCAGGTACTGCACTCCATTTTTACATTTTTATCAACAAAATTCTCAAATGATTTACTTGCTAAATGACAATTTTAAACGAGATAAGAGCCGTGTGTCACATTGCCTTCTTTAGGAGGTTAGTCGCACTCAACAGTGCCTCTGCTGGTCGGAGCCAAGTCATGCAGTCCATTTCTTAAATCATTTTTTTTGTAACTATTTTAATGGAACAAGACTTAAATGGAGTATTAAATGGAGTATTTGTTAGACTACTATTTTAAGGGGATGTTCTTATTTCATGGCAAACGTGTTGAGCCAGAGCCAACAGTGCCTCTGCTGGTAGTAGCCAAGTATTGCACTCTATTTTGTCATTTTTATCAACGTAATTCCCAATTGTTTGTTATAGTCACGCACAATTTGCTCTAACTGCCTAAAGACATGAAGTAACGTTCCCTGAATGTTCTCAACTCCTGCTTCCATGCTAGTATTGCGTTAATGTAGCTCATAGAGATTGAGTCCACAGTGCCCCCTACTAATTGTCGCCAAGTAGTACACAGTTTTTCCTACGAATGAATACAATTCTTAAAGGGAAACTGCACAATTTTTGGAATTTTGCCCATCATCCACAATCCTTATGTGAGCCCACTGTGGTGTATTGGTTTGGAGTTCTGGACTTTGGAGCTGACGTCTCGTGTTCGAATCTCCTCTAGTAAGCATCATCGGTATTCGTGAGGAAGGGCATCCGGAATATAAAGGGCTCAAAAAGATCCGTTGTGGCAACTCCGTAATCAGGAAAAAGCCTGAACAACACTCTTTTCTGTGTGTTCTAAAGATATAAAAACGGATAAAAAGAGACTTATGCCGTCTACAAAGACCGCGACTAAAAAACAAACTTAAAGCTATAAAAGACAAAGATATAAAAACAGATAAAAATAGACACCTATGCCACTTACAAAGATCGCTACCAAAATAACAATAACCTCCAAAAAGTTTTTATGGTTTCATTTACATGCTGTGACATTGTAGGACACCAATGCCGACACCTTGCGTTAACTTTTCCAAACTTAAAAAGCGGCAGCACCAATATGTAGCCTTAACCTTATTGGTGGCGGCTTGATGCATTGAGATAGCGGCACTGACATGCTGCGGGCCAAAGTATGGCCAAAGTAGTTGCTTGCCAGCTAGCAGCTAGCCGGTGTTTTGTGGCAAGGTGTCAATACGGCAGTAATGGAGATTAATCGGTGTAACAATGTTAATAATAACAGTGTCGCTGTAGTTTGGTTAATATGCACGTCACATTATATCGGGGTTTCTCAAATAGTAGGGGGCGCCCGGTTAACTGTCGGGGGGGGGGGGGGGGGGGGGGCATGAGGAGAAGGGAGGATTGTCAGTAGTAGTGCATGCCAGTTTCTCGATTGTATTTCAAATGGGAGGGGATTTCTAACTCGGAAAAGCGCTGTTGGCTTTAAAAACGGAAAAAGTAGTTTCCCATTACATGCAGTAATGAGGTGTCTGTTTTTATATCTTTAGGATGCACAGAGAAAGATGTGTGTCCAAGATCGCACAGTGGACAAGTGGTGAGGAGACCTGGGTTAGATTCTCTGCTTGTGTGGAGTTTGCATGTTTCCTCCCACATTCCAAAATCCTACATGTTAGGCGACTCCAAATTGTCCATAGGTATGAATGTGATTGTGAATGGTTGTTTGTCTTGCCCAAAGACAGCTGGGATAGGCTCCAGCATACCCCTGACCCTAGTGAGAATAAGCTGCAATTAGATTAGATGAATTGGTGCGAATACAGATTGTGGGCAAAAGTCCAAAAAAGTGCCTAAATCCACTATAATGCCCATCCCTAGTCAAGGTATAAACCCCTTACCCCAAATACGTACATCGCAATAATAAAAGGAAATGTCTTGACGTCATTCTTTAACAACTAACCCCCCCCCCCCCCCCCCCACACCCCCAATCATGTTGGGCGCCGCCTGTGCAGTTACGTCTGTCAAATATATCGCTCAACTTGGAAATGTTGGAAAACTCACTCCAGTCCAGTGTTTGACAAATCATATTATTAAAAAAAAAAAAAAAAAAATTAAACGCCCTTGCACATACTTTCAAACACAATGTTTTCCCCTATTTCAACAACAGCAGTCAAACAAGCTTGTTTCATAACAACTATAAAAAGAAGAATAACATACAAACTCGGAGGATAAATTATCAAAAACAAACTTCAAAACACATTACTGCAGCATTTATCTCAGGGTTGCTTAGTTTGATGTTGAACTACCGTTGACTACAACAGCTCCACTTCTGCCAAGTTTTGCTTTTTTTTTTTTTTTTAAGGGAGGGTTGGGGGGGAAGGGGCGGCAATAATAATAAAAAATAAGATAGCAAGCTAATTCAGGCAGAAACAAATATACACATTTAAAAGCAACATCTCAGTCGAAGTCAAGTACATGTTTACAAAAGCGCATCCATAGACAAGATATGGCAGCAAAAGAGAAAACGATGACAAGGTGCACGTCTTAAAATGTCCAATTGGAGCAATTTATCTTTTTAACTCTGCACCGATTACAGCAATTCAACTTCTTTTCTTGGATGAAATAAAATATACCGAAGTCTTGCTAAGAATTTGCAAACACATTTGAAGATGTTGCGTTCTAAAAAAAAAAAAAAAATAGACAAGTCTTAAATGATTACAATTTTGGACCACATTGGTTTGAATTATCTTTTTTTTTTTATCACAAAGATCACTTCCTATGATTAGTCTCTACTTGTTTTTGTTTTTTTTTTGGCTTCTTAGACCTACAAATATGTGCAAACTCAACATCTTGGTCCATCTCAAGTATATAAATGGCTGAAAAGTATTTCTGTTGCTGTTTTGTTAATTCTGGGATAGCCTTTAAAATGTATAGATCCATAAGAAAGACAAATAAATAACATAGAAATAATATGAATGTAAATGTAATGGGGTCTACGATGTTTGGGGTAGTGCACATGTCCAATGAAAAGGAAGAACGCATGTTTCCATTGTGTGTGTCTGTGTACATTTTGAAATTGTTGTTGCATTTCTTACTAAAAATCTAATTTGGTCAACAAATGATCACGAGCACAAAACAAACACAAGCAAACATTATAAGCTCCCTGCCACTAAAAGCAAACACAAGAAAATAAATGTTATTTTCTCCATAATACCTTCTTTGGTTTGTGTGAACAAACATTGTCTGTTAAGTTTGACCAAACAGTGCAGACATCTTTTGTTTGTTGTTGTTGTGGCCAAACATCAATAAGCATAATTTTTTTTAACTTGTGGCCCAAAAATATATATATACATTTATTTGAATTTGCTGCAAAATCAGTCAAATAAAAAAAATGATTGTTGCTGCAGTGGGAATGTTCTGAACTGAACCAGAATGCTACCCTGCAGAGGAGCTGTGGAGTCTTATATGGGACTGCATGCTTTTGGACGAAAAGGGTTTAACGTTATAATGGGAGACAAATATGACTGACATTTAAATGTGAGTGGATGTCGCATGCGTGTGTATGATTGACAGGTAGTGGATGACAGGGACGAGCTATATCACGTTGCCTATTTCACTGATGCTTATTTTATTTTGTCTATGACACCAAGCTTTCCAAAAAAAGGATCTGTTATAATCATAGCTGTTTTCTCCTAGTAGTAACATAGCTATGTAGCATGGAGGACTTAAAGAATCAAACTGAAAGCAATCACTTTTTTTGGTATGACCTGCTGTATTGTATGTGGATGTTTAAATTCTTATTTACTAATATGGAGTATCAGGGCCACACTGAAATAATATAAACTACTAATAAATTGATTTTTTTTTTACTAGATAGGGTGGGATTTTTTACCCCAGGAGAAAAAGTCGTAATCCTACAAGATTAAACTGGTTCTTTAACCAGCAAATATAAAAAAACTCATGAAATGTTAGCAGCTGCTTGTCTGAGACTGCTCTTTATTCCTTTTTTGAAAGTTTTTTTGTCCAAAGATGGAAAAATTCCAATGTTTCCTAATGCATTTTTTTAGAGAAACCCCAAAAAATCTCAGATTTGTTTTTTTTTCCCTCTCAAAAAGTACTTTTTACGCAAAACGTTATGATTTGAAAAGAAAAAAAACCTGACAGCTATTGACTATTCTTGTAAGATTATGCCTTTTTCTCTCTTCTTCTCTGATAATGACATTGATGATTACCATTATGACTTTATTCCGTAATATTGCACCTTTCTTCCCTCATGATATAGCACTTTTCTCACACGATTTAGAATTTCATCAGAACACACTCTTTTAAAAATTTGATTAACTCTCTTAAAGAGCATTTGTTCTGAAAAATGATTTTTTTAATCATGTTTATGATTTTTTTCCGTCACGATTGTAAGACCTTTATTCTCCTCAGAACACATTTTTCTTGCAAAAAAGCTAATCCTGACTTTGAAAAAATGTACAATTCTTGTAAGTTCTACAAATATTTTTCTCATAGAAGAAAAACCCCAGAATTTTTTCCCTTCAAATAAAGATTATTCTCATAAAAAATGAAAATAATATTATTCTCGTAACTGTTTTCACTGATGATTCCAACACTGACGACTTTATAGATTACAATCTTTCTCCCAATATTCCGTGCTGAAAAAAAGCACTTTTTCTTCAAATAGACTATTTTCGTAACATTCCGACTTCTTGTACTAATCTCGTATATTTACGAAACTATTTCTAAAAAAAACAACATTCCGTTATTCTCATTCGATAAAATGTTTTGTAGAAAAGTCTTTAATGTTGTACAAATATTAGTTTTCTTTTCAGAGTGTCTTTGATACTCCTCTCTCCTAAATAACAATAGTGGGGTTTGTTTGAAGTCTTTCCCCTTAAACTTGGCAGTTGACCAGGCTGGAGGAGGTTGGGTAATTAAAAGTGTGGTAATTAGTCCACGAGGGACAAAAATAATGAGTGGGTCCAAAACCTTTAATCTCACATCTCACAGCCGTCCTCTTGGTCCTAAAACGTTACGTCTGCCACATTTACTTTGTGTGTATTTGTTTCCTGACACAAAGCACCTTCGAGACCTTTGTGCAATAATCCTGTGTGTGTGTGTGTGTTAATCTGTATCCAAAACATTCAATTTGTAATCTGATTTCAAGACTGTGCCTCCAAAGTAGAGGGGGGTTATAAAAATCTCTGAGCCGGTTTCTTTTTGCACGCCGCTCCATTGCACGACTGTACATCAGCAATAACGGCGTCTGATAAGATAAAGCATGAATCATCATTTGGGCTTGCAAGCGAAGGGCACACGCTGGACTTTGACACAGACAGGGGGAGGGGGGCCTGAAAATCTGCGTTAACAGCTATAAACAACACAGAGTTTGTTGATATTTACCAACAACTCTTTACATTCATGTAGCTCCCTCCGCCGGTCCCAAATCACCATCGCCCTCGCTCACACAGCTCAGAAAGCAACGTGCGAAAAGAAAGGAGACGTTAAACATTTGGAAGTGATTGTGCATATTTGATATCTTTGAATCCTCCGTACATGTTAAACAACATAAAACCTGTCTTTACTGTATATGAATAGAACATTTCGGGTATTTTAAAGGGTTCGGATGCACTCACAACCACCTGGTTTGACTAGTATAAATAGTATATTTGTAATTACATAGACCATTGTGTATATATCGTATCTGTGCAATGTAGGAGAGAAAAACTATGAAAATTCTGTATAGTTGCTGAACGTACTGATAGGCACTTGATAGGCATATTCCCTATATCACACAAGGTATTATACTGTGTGGAGATGGTGATTCTTTTATATACATTTATATTATATATATATATCCGTAAGAAGGTATCTGTTTCACACCGGTGTGGGCTGTAGAAGATAAAGCAATTCAAGAAAAGCCGTTATGTATCATCTGAGTGGTTCTATTCTTAACTGTGTGACTTAATTCAAGCATGAAGAGAAAAAAAAGTGGACTGATGGAGACAAACCAGGAAGACAGACATTACGATGAAGCTGTCCTCAATGCAAAGCATATACTGTACTATAATACACCGTGAAGAATTATACTCTATACCTCCACCCAAGCTAGTATATGTATGTCGCCAAACTGGGAACAAAAAAATAAACAAAAAACAAAAAAAGTAAGGATGGAGTCGAGAATGAATGAGTGAGTACTGCAAAAAGGACAAGAACGTACTGTAGACCCTGCGTTTCTATGCTAAGATAAACAAAACATGTCATATTATTGGAGAACACAATACAAAACAGCTGCAGGCTCAAGGTTAGTATCTACCATTCAATAGGGTTTGTTCTGGAAAAATATGCCAACACTTTGCCAAAATGAAGACAGAAAATCTCCTGGAACTACAACTAGAAGAAATGAGGAAAGAACCTTCTTTTCTGACAAGGGCTGCAACTCTTTTAAGAAAACTATTTTTTGCCTTTTTTTTTTGTCGTTGCAACACAGAGAAAAGATTGTGAAGCACCACCATGAGTATTTGAAGCAGAATAAGGAATATACTGTATAACTATGGACAGTGAAAGTGAAGCACACTGGTGAGAAGAAGAAGAAGAAGAAGAAGAAGAAGAAGCGGACTCCTTCCCTTATCATACAAGTCATCTGATGACGGGGATGAGTTATTAGCCCTCATCCGCAGACATTGGCTACTTCTCATTCCAGAAAACCACGACAACAACAACAACAAAAACAAATCTTAATAGTGTCATTCTGAAATGAAATATTGTCCGAAGCCAACAACAAGCTACTTAACCTACTATTTAGACCATTGATACCACAAAGCTGGTTGTACTCATCTAGCTACAGTCTATAGTGCATTGGATATATGTGTTTACATAAAATATGCCAAAACAAAAAAAAGCAGGTGCCATGACGGAATGCTAAATCACTGAATACGTATATTACACAGAAAACGTGTCTGCCTCTGCGTGGAAAGATGATGTTAGTTTGGCAGTGTTGGTGCTAGACTGACGAAACACCATAAGCTTTGTGCCAAAAACTGTGGCAATACTGTTGGAAAAGGAGAACTCGGCAGTTTGCTTACATAGACTATTTAGTGCATTGTCTGTTAAGGCAAGAGATGACCCTCCACGTGCTGTGTCGAGACAAATAGAGCACTAGCATGCAGCACATTTGCCATCCTGGCAGCGACAGCTACAAGACAGGGACCACACCAGGGTTGTTTTTTTTTGTTGTTGTTGTTTTTAGGCTTATAAGCTTACTATCAAGGAGACGGGCCAATGGGAAATCAAAGTGTTTTGGACGAAATGTAGCCTCTTTTTTTTATTTTTTATTTTTTAAGGTGTCGTAAGAGCCCAAAAAAGCTGCTCCTCGTGTTGTACCTGTGCTGCATATTGCAAAGGAAGCCCTACAAGGTCAAGATAGTTCGCTTATCAACAGTTTGATTCGGCTAAAAGAGCACACGGACACACACGACGACACCCACTAAAGGAAGGAAAGGACACGACGGTGCACAAACCCACAGACACATACTATCAAAGAAGCTGCATTCCATCACCTTCCCACAACCACCCAAAAGTTCTACTAGGACACGTATATCAGCTATGTTACACACACATACACACCATAAATGTATTATTATTAATAGCGTGATAATAGCTAATAGGTATTATCACTTCCACCAAGTCAGACAGAAGTTGCTGTTATTATTACTGTTGCTCTTTCACTGTTTGGCTTGTAGGAAAAATTTGTCTCAAAGAAATGCGATTGAATTATACAGGAAGTGACTCCCAAAAAATAAAAATAAAAAGAAACAGATGAGCACACGTCATGTTACAAATTTAAATAAACGCTTGCATCAAAACGGCACAAGTACTGTACAAACAGTATATGTGTTGATATACTGTAACCGCAAGCAATAACAAAAGCCAAGAACCGCTGAAAGACGTCAGAATCGAAACAAAGCTATGCTAATACACGTGAACTCTACAACCAAATGTTAGATTTTTCTTTTAAAAAATCCTCTTTTCTAAAACTATATCTCTGTTAACAGTAGTGCACTTATTGGTTTAAGCAGTGCAACATATACGCAAGAAAATAATGCAGTCCACTTATCAAGATTTTTTTTTAAAAATGTTTTTTTTTCCGCCTTTGAAATTTAATAAAAGAAAAAAAATAAATCATAGTTTATTTAAGAAAAATGATTAAATATTAAGCACAGGCATTTTTAAGAAAATGTGCAAAGTAGCACTTTTTTTTAACGTGTGATTTATCTGCAGCACTGTGAAGCAGTTTTTTTTTAGCAACACAATCCTTCAGATTGCAGTTGCACACAGTGTGTGTATATATATATATATATATATATATATATATATATATATATATATATATATATATATATATATACGTATATACTGTATGTGTGTGTGAGTGTCCTATTTGTGGTGAAAACATTAAAATCCAAATATCAGCTTTGAGTGATGTGACGATGCATGGATGACATCTTGCACACACAAGCTTCCAAATCTAATCTGTACATGTGTGTTCTTAGAGAAAAAGAAAACAGGAATGTATACTATCATGTAGAAAGTCCACCCACAAGTTGTGGTACATGTAAATGTGTATTTATATATATATATACTTATATATATAAAACATGGATAAGTGGGAGAGCTACTGGTTCTGCTCTGATGTTTCCTTTCAAAATGTTGCAGGCTGTCACACACGGAGAGCAATGCGTTTATCTCCCATCACTAAAACAGCTTTGCAAAAAGTCATGAACAGGTTTTAGTCCACAATCACGATGGCAATTATTTCCAAAACAAATTGGCATTCAAAGTGAATTTAACACTGTTCTAATCAACAGCCAGCCTAAATCCCCAAATATACATAATTGAAGCAGAAAATGAGAAACCATGTAGACTAATCAATAACAACAATAGTTTAAGTGACAAAATTTAGTTTGTCTTGAAAATCTACAGCCATAACAGTCAGATGTAAGTGGAGGAGCAGCAAATATGAAGGAGAGAGTTTAGTTGCTGCTCTGACTGTGAATGGAAACTGGCTGCAGAAAAGAAATATCCAAAAAAAAAAAAGGAACACAGATTTGTCTTTTTGTGTTAGGAGCAGCCTTAACAGTCTTTTAGGAGATTAGTGGCAGTGTTTGCAAATGAGTTCAGACTTATTTTTTTGCTTGTCTCACCAACAACAGCCTAATTTAGTAAACTGAAGCATTCAAAATGCATGGACGATTACAAAAACATACCAAATCATTGCCCTGCCGTCTTTGACAGGAAGTGAAACTTGTACCTCATCAACAGCTGCATTATAATCCCTTAATAACATAGGAATAAATAAAACCCAGTGTCAAATTTACTACTCTCCTTTGTTTTTTTTAATGGTTTTTAGAAGGCAATCATGTGACTGTCAGTATTTTGGAGGGAATATGTAGCCCCACACCAAATGATTTTTTTTGTTATTGTTGTTGTAAATTATACCACAGTAAGTTTGGACATCTCTCTTTTCCAAACCGGTCAGTATGGGTTCACAACGGCCATTTTAAATGGCGTCTCTCACTCACTCACACGCACACACGCATATGCACGCACACACTGGGACACATGCAGATCCACACACAACGCACATGTGTATGCGCTCAGACAGATCTACACTAACGGTGTGTTTGTGTGTATGTGTTTCTTTCATAGGCCTTTCGGTAGTGTTCAACACATAAATCGGTATTTTAGGAAATCATACATTTAGAGGCCTGTAGTTAGGATCCATCCAGTAGATCAATATCTAACTACTAAGCCTTAAGGCCACCATCTTTTTGTTTATTTAGAATAACAAAAAAGAAAATCTTTTTTTTTTTTTGGGAAACTTAATGTGCCAGTGTCTATACTCATTACTTTTCATACCTCAAAATAAGAAAAGGAAAATCTAGTGCCATTTTGTTTGTCATTCTTTTCGAGAAGTTTATCTACTTGTACTTATCCGTCAGAGACATGCATTCGCATGTGGTCGTTGAAGTGCTCCATTTGCTCAAACTTGACGGGGCAGACAGAACACATGTAGGTGGTCCCGTCTTGGCAGCTCGCCTCTGCGGCCACGCCCACTCCCGTTCCGACCATGGCCCCTTCTCCCGCACCTCCGCTCACGGACATGGCGACGGCTACCACCCCGGCGCCCGGCTCGGGGACGGTCATGGGGATGGTGATGGGAATGGAGACCGGGCCGGGAGGGCCGGCGGCACCAGCCAGCCCCGTGAGGGTGCTGCCTGTGCTGTGCAGGGCCATGTGGCGCTCCAGCAGGGTTTTGTGGGAGAACTTCTTCTTGCAGATGCAGCACTCGTAGGACTTCTCTCCACGGTGCAGCCGCATGTGGACGTTGAGAGAGCTCTTCTGGGTGAAGCGCTTGTTGCAGATGCTGCACTGGTAGGCCCGCACCCCTGTGTGGGTCACCATGTGTTTGATTAAGTAATCCTTCAGGGAGAACGAGCGCCAGCAGATGCTGCACTGGTGAGGCTTCTCTCCTGTGTGGGCATGCAAGACAAACATAATTGGGGGAGAAAAGAGAAACAAGATGATCACATAAGTACCAATACGGAGTGGTCACACAGAAGTCAAAAAAGCTATTTTAGCATATTTAACCATCAGCCGAGAGAGAGAAAATAAAACTCATGAATGTACAATTTTTTTTCCCATTCCTTATCTGAGGCTAAAGCCGCTCCATCTGTTAATGGCATCAACAAACACATGGAGAAGCCAACGCCGGTCATTTACACAAATCTGCAACACTGTGCATGTCGTCGGCACTAGGAGCCAAACAGAAGGCGTCCGGTCCCCATTTCATTAAAGAATATGAGCTCGTCAGCAGCTGACAATTGAAAGTTAAAAGCTCCTGCTGACTTCATCTGGTGGACGCCTCAAGGCCAGTGGCGGGGAAATCATGGTAACGCTCTCTTGTCTGGCGAAAGAGAGAGACACTTGTGTCTAGACGCACTTAAGGAAATTGTGATCGTTCTAAATTCTGTACCGTTCAATCAGATAAATCACATTTTACACTATTAACTGATAATAAAGATGGACCTTGTCTGCCTCTGTACTAATACATCACAACCTTGCTTTTCGTTATTAATTCCTTCCACAAGGTTCGTTAAAAACATACAAAAAATGAGGCAATCTGTGAAATAATTACAAATGCCGAAGGAATGAAACTTATTGTTGATTCGGACTTCCTGTATATCCTTTCCAGATCAAATTCAATAGTGTTTTCATTAAATTGTTGGCACTCGCAAGTTTCTATGGCCCCGTGGTGGGTTATTTAGCAGTCAAACTAAAAAAAAATTGCACCAGACATTGACAGTCAGTAATGTGTAGGGTGCTTTGTTTGGGCTCTCAATTTTGCGGAACGATACAGTTGAGGTGAAAATCATATGAATCATATGAAAACTGAGGTTTGACCGTAATTAAAAACAGCAAGTATGAACGTTTTTGAAAAAATCACAACGGTAAAAAAATGGTAATGAGTAATTCATGTTACCTGAAATTAAGAGATGTATTATTACTGTTCTCATCATTATTAATGAAATTGCACTGCATCTGTGCCTCATAAACGTAGCAGCAGCAGTCACGCATCTCATGCCTGATTGCAACTATTATCTCTGCTGGCACTGTAAATGATGAAATAGTATATGAATGTAGTATATTCAGCACTTTAACACAACAATGGTTGCTTTTTTTATTATTTCATTGTGAGTTTTGAGCATTTAGGTAAATGCCTCCTCATTTGTGTAATAAAACATCGCTAATGCATGTTGTTAACAATTTACCAGGGTGTGATAGGAATAAAACAATGTATTATCACTTCATCTAATTTTTTTCATGATGAGCTGGTCCTAAATTGCCTGCTTAAAAGATTTCTGGCCAAGTGGTAGGTAGTAAAGCTCTAAATAAAAGTGGGACAAATTATACGAGCAGTGTTTCTTCCTGTTCTAATAATCATCATTGGCAAAATTATTACAGAGTAACACTGAAAAGTCATAAAAAAATAATGTGAGGCAATATGACTTACCAGTATGCACAAACATGTGTTTGACGTAGTTCTGTTTTGCAGTAAAGGTTTTACAGCAGAGAGTGCATGCATAGGGCTTCTTCTCCCCCTGACCCATTGCTCCAGCAGGCTGCTGTGACTGGGCAGCCGCCCGCGGAACAGCCATGGCGTTGGGGAATGATGGCATGGCAGGGGGCGGCACCGTCACAAACTGGGTCTGCTGCTGGCCGGGAAGGTAAAGGAAAGACTTGTTGTCTCTGGTCGGCTGCGGGGGGAAGAGTGTGGGCAAGAAGGTGCTTCCGGCGGCGCCGATCACTTGGGAATTGCTGGTCATGGTGTGCGGCATCCTCAAATTGCTGGTGTGTGACTCGGGCTGCCGCAGGTATTGCGGCGTGCTGGGCAGGGAGTGGGGCATGATGGGGTTGGGCAGTGGCTGCATCATGCTACTGTCACTAGTGCTGTGGCCGGCGTCGCCCTCCTCGGGCTCTTGGGCTTGCTCCGGGGACGAGTCATTGACCTCAATCTGCACCGGACCGCCATCCCCTTGGTGGCCTTCTCCCGCCCCATCTCGGTTGAAGCCACTCAGGTAGGGCTGCTGCTCCATGGCGTCTGGCTCAGTACTGATGGAGGAGCTGACCCCTGAGTCCAAACTCTCCACCTTGGACTCACTCTCAGCATGCTCGTGCTCATCCTGGCAGTCCCCCGTGTTGTTGTAGCAGCTGTACTCATCGTCAGCCTCCTGCTTGATGTGCATCCCACCTGTTTGCAAGCGGACCGGTCGGGGCTGCTTGCGGCAGTGGGTGGACTCGGCGGTGGAGATGAAGCGGTCTACCTGCTGGGATCTATCCTGGATACGGTTCATCCAGGGGGGATCCTGCGACTGCTGGTCCTTCTGAGCGCTGACACTTGGGTCGTAATTTGTTGCCATGGGGTTGATGTAAAGGGGCCGGTCGCGGGTGCCGTTGGAGATGCCGGTGTAGGAGTAGAGAGACGTGTATGCCCGATCCATGTTCTGCTGGGTCGTTGCTTGCATACAACCTGACTCGGCATCACTGCTGGGCCCAGAGGTGCCAGACTCAGGCGTGCCGCGGGGGGTGTCCTGACCAGAGTCTCCTGGTATAACGGGGAAGCCTCCCGGGCCGGCGAGGCCCACATTCTGGGACACAATTCGGGTACACTCATCGATGACGGTCTTGATCTGCAAGATGCTGGCGGCAGTTAAGATTTGCAGTGCCTCTGACTGAGACACTCGCAGAATCCCGCTGTACATAAAGTCAATCAACTTTTGGATGGATTGCACCGAGACCACAGAGGGGATCTCAATGTCGCTGTAGCCCAAAAGCAGCTTGTCCTGAAAGAAGGGGCTTCCAGCGGCCAGCACGCAGCGGTGAGCTCGCAGCATACTTCCATGGATCCGGACAGTCACATCACAGAAGTGCCCACGATTGCGCTGCTCATTGAGGGTCTCAAGTACAGAATTGCTGAAGTTGTGGAGGTTGATGTTATGAATGCGCTCGGTCATCCCCTTGCAACTGATGTGACCTGAAACCGGGGCAGCAACACACCTCATTTAGAGAGACGCTGCATTATTCAGCCAAATTAGCCACACTGCACTTGGCCCACTTGCATTGTTACCATGTTGGCATCGCTAAGTTGCAATAAGTAGCAATGCTCACTGCCACAGCTGTGCAGGAAACTACCAGGAGGACATCACATTTGATGGGTTTGAAGGATAAGATTAGACAACCTATACATTGTAACACAAATGACACAACCACAGACAACCTACAATTTGAAAAAGAGACATTTTTGTGTATTTAAATACATAACATCAATATTTAAAATAATCAATTGATATTTAATCAGAAATAACGGCATTACTAGAGTTACATAGAAGTGTACTCTGTATTCAATCTATATCACAGCAAATCTATATCATGGCATTTTGGAGCCCATATCAGAAATTCTACCTTTACAAAGATGTTTTAATCTACATTATCAGAGATGTCACAATCTAATCATTAATTGCTGCCGTTGCACAAAATTAGACATATTGCTCAAGATAATACAATAATATTACATTATATTATTATTATTATTATTATTACAAAAAAGATATTGTGTTGGATATCATTACATTGCATACATAATAATAATAATACTAAAACATAAATAATAATAATAACAATAATAATAATAATAATAATAATAATGGTGGTGGAGTAAGTTTTTCTACACCTTAATTGCCGTTTCTAAGAAGTAATAATAATAACAACCGTGGTTTTGGCGAAGTAAATTTTTCTACACCTTAGTTTGTAATTGCCGTTTCAAAGATAAAAAAAAAATCCACAATGGAATTAAGCGTATTTTTCTATTCTCTGAACCTCCATTCGCGGCCAGTGGGTGGCGCCCTACGCTCAGAGGACAATAAGGCTCTTTTGTTGGTCATGTGCTCACTATGATGGCGCTTCCAAAACTCAAGACAAGAAACACACTGGATGTGCCGCCTAAGATAAGTGTGCTTACATTATTTAGGCTGCTTTTCTTCACATTCTGGCTATAAAATGAATTATGATGCCAGTGTAAATTACATATGCCTTGAAGTGGGTTCATCGTAAAAAATAAACTCATTAAGAATAATAAATATTTGCTTTCATGCTACAGAATTAATTAATTTTCGTCAGGTAGAACATGGACTAAATACCAAATACAGCCTTTTTAGAAAATGGTAATATAAAGGTAGTTTAGAGCTTACAATGTAAACAAATAATAAAAGAAAAAAAAGGGTGAAACATTACACTGAAAAACAAAGAGTAACCACAGTGAGCAGGAAAAAATGCTTTGGAGAGTTGCTTCAAATTTGCCATGCAGTAGCACACCAGGGACATGATAGACGTTGAATTAACAACCTAAAGCATAATATTACAATCTAATGACATTGGTATTTGCAGTGAGAGCGTATTATTTACAATCCTACGTATCCTACTTTTGAGAAAATCAACTCACAGTTAGATGACGCTGTGTTTCCAAGATGCTAGTGTGACTGGTGATGAAGTGCGGGTCAAGCTTCAGGAGATGGCTTAACAGAGGCCGGGCGCTAGGCAAGGCTGTCAGTCCTCTCTTCCCAAATCATGTGTTGCTCTGCCAAAGTGTTTGCAGGGGAGAGAAGAAGTGGAAAAAAAAAAGACAAAGACAAATCTTTAGATCACATCGATATTGCCACTCCCTTGATGGACCCGAAGCAACACGAATGTCTACCTCCGACATGCTGCAACAGATGTGTGAAGAGTTTTCCATGCCAGCCTAAAACAAAAAAAAATGGACGGTCTTGTGTGCAATTCCTCAACAAGGATCAAAATTATATTGGTATTGAAGGAAGCTCTTCTCTTATCCGAGTCACTGGGCAACAAAACCACACCCTTATAAAAATTATCTTGATTCCACATTAATTAATGCACTCTGTGTGTGTATGTGAGAGAGAGAGAGAAAGTGTGTGTGTGTTCTTGTTTTTTTTGTTGTTGCCTCCAAAAGCGCAAACACAAAGACGTCCCGCGGTTCTTACAAGTTGTAATAATAATTAAAAAAAAACATATTAAACACACAAGACATTCATTGCAAACACAAGCACGCCATTTAACATCATCTCACTATCATGTGATAGGCTGCTTTTGGTGATGCAAAGACAAGCTTTTACACAGCAGCTATTATACTGTACGTGCACGGGCGTCTGCTAAAGTTTGGACACAAAAGACTCCTGAAAAAGAAAAAGAAAAAAAAAAACAACCACACTGAAGTTAAATGGTGTCATTTCAGGTCACACAAACGAGTACTCGGAGTTGAACCAGTGTGAAATGTCTGTTTGGGCTCTCCGTCAAATGTACTCACACTAAAGTCAGTGGCGTCATAGCTTTTCAATTTTCTGATTAATCCCAGCAAAAGGAGAAGTATGCCCATCTCCACACACCACTCACGCTTTGAAACTAGTTAAAACCCGCAGATGGAAAGTATCCGGCTTAAATCGAGTGACCTCTGTACTGAGCCAGTCACGAGCGTGTCAAATACCGTTGTCATTTTTAGAATGTGTGCCAAATAGTGTGACTAAAACCCTGAAAGAGTAGGTTTTTTTTTGTCTTTTGCATTCTTGCCTGTATTTTCTAATGGAATAATGGTGTGTTTAATAGAGTAGGATGATCACTTGATACTAAGGTTCAACCAGTTTTGGACATGGAGCAGCCCCTAAAAATACACATGTGATACACATTTCAGTAATTTTGAAATAAGTGGAAATGTAAAATAATTGTAAAATGAATAGACAGGCGGTGCAGCGCTGAAAGCAAAGGTGTAATTTGGTCTCGTTTTCGAGTACCCATTAAAACCGTGGCACCTTCGTTTTGGGTTAATTGCACTGACAATAGAATCTTTTAACTGAAGACAGATGGAAGGGGTTTGGAATAATAGTCATAATGAAAAGTACAAATGGAGATTTTTTTTTTTGGATGGGGGGGTTTGACAGAAATGACATTTTGAATTACAGTGGATGGACAACGTATGGAAGATTGACACAATAGTGAGGAGAAGTATGTGTCTTTTTTTTATGTAATTTAGGCCATCATCATGTATGAATGTCCTCGGGGTAGTTTGTCAGCCAAACTGGGTAATTTGGGTATCATCTGTATTAAAACTGAAACTTTGAAGAGATTTCCCAGTGGCAGCACGCAAATGTTGAACTAAACTGGGTCAAGTACAAAACCCTGAGGAGCTCCACACCACAACCTTAAGGCAGATGTCCTGAACTTGGACATTATAAAATACTGACTGGAAGTTTACATCAAGACGTATAGCATTCAAAGGGCATGCCATCAAATGGGACCTGACCATGGTGACGCTGACCTAAAAAGGGCATACTGTGGTACCTTGGTTTTCGTTGACAATTTGTTCCAAAAAAAACAAAAAGTACATTTTGTAGACAATATTTTTAGTTTTTCCAAGCATAAAAAAGTTGCTGTAAAAACAACTTGAAATAGTCCACAAACATTTGGCCTCTCTATAACCGCGGAAAACAAATATTTGCTCTTTTTCAGAAGAAACCAAAAACATATACCGATGGATGCAACTTGTGTTCTCACTAATCGTGCCATTGAATATTCTGATTGGGCTTAGTCAAATGAAAAATCAACAGAAAACTTCAAATTGAATAACATCCACACACATGCCAAAACTCTATTTGCCAGCACCTTGGCAAATATTATCTGTCAGGTTACCCTGTTGCCACGGGTGCTACGGTTAGGCAGTGCAAACAAACTGTACATATATCTGCCTTTCTGCCCCCCACCCAGCCCTACATCCTCGTCCGTGCAGACATGGAAATCCACCTGCCTCAGGGGTAGACTGAGGTGAATGGCACCAACAAAAGGGAGCAGGCCAAGGGAGGCAGGCTTCACTTGCCCAGACTGCCACTCACAACAGTGATTCCATTTTAGCCGTGACACAGTGGGTGAGCAGCAGCCAGCGCCTACCTGCAGTGAATTCTAATCAGCCCAGGGGTCTGCCTCACAACCCCCCTGCTCTCCCCTCCCTCCCGTACCCTGTCTTGCACTAAAGGGCCTGATGATCCTTCAAAATTAATTAGATCCTCGTAGGAGGCGGCCATTTTCTTTCCACAGCCGCACGCTCCACCAAAATCCAAAATTTCCAAGAGGACTGCAACCAAATTTAGGCCCCCACTCCCCAACCCCTCACGCTGATCTCTTTCTCTGTGTCTCTACCTGTTTCCTGTTTCATCATCCCTCACGCCGTCTTCCCCCTCCATCTGTCTGTCTCCCTGTCTGTAACAATCACCCACCACTCCTCTCCTCTCCTAGCACCCACCACCATCATCTACTCCCCACCCCGCCCCTCGCTGGCTGCCTCCATGCTCCCAGCTCTGTGTCTGCCTCTGTGGAGTTTGCTGTCAATAAATCCCCAGAGGTCAGTTTGTCTGCTGGAAATCAGACACAATGCTTCAGACCGCCAATGCGATGCATGCTCTGCTGCAACCGCCACAACAAAGACTGAGGAGGGCTCAGGGGTGGAGAGGAAGGAGGGGAACGGAGTGGGTGGGGGTGGGTTGGGGTGTGGGGGCAAAAAAAAAAAACTCCACCAAGCAGCCAGCCAGACTCCAGGTTAATCAGCTGCCTGTATTACGTGACAAGCTCATGAAATATGCTGCATCAAATTGGACATCAGTTAATAAGGAGGTGGTGGTGGTGGCAGAGGGGAGGGCGGGGGTAGTGGCGAGACTGGGGGATGGGGGTTGAGAACACAAGACACAAGAGGCACGCGTATAAAAGAAGCAGTATCAGCCATGTGAATAATATAGATCTTGAATATGCTAATAGTGCTTACAGCGCGCATTCAAGGCCTTTGCTACATTTAGCACATTTACATCTGGAGACAAAAGGCCACGGAGCATTGAGGACCATGCACGTGCAAACAATATCTACAGGAGCCAAGGAGGAACAATTGTTTGTTTGAAGCTGCGATTGATGAACACCATCCGGCGCTGCAGTGATTTATTTGAAAATCAGTATAGTATGACTTGCATGCGCAGATATGTGTCGACTTTAATTAGGCGCACAATGTAAATGTGTAGTGAGAACAATGGCGAGTAAAAACGTGTTGATCAGACAGGTGAAAATTACCTCAATAGAGGAGGTCTTGTTTTCCTCTCTTCTCTCTCTGAGCCTCTCATTAAAGTATTAAAGAATCCATTAAGTGATCGCCCATAATGTTGCGCGGCGTAATTAACAGGTGAGGTGTTGCATGGCGTCGACGAGCGCATGTAACAGTTTCACTTGCTGTTAAAAAACATTTTTCTGCGCCTCGGTTTTGGAATTTACCAGGCGTAGCTCAGCGATTCAATGCTTTTCAAGTGAGTCATGATGGCTTGTGATGATTATGAAATGTTTGAATTACATTTTGAGGCATGCTTCTTCACAATTCATTCAGTCATAACTTTAAACTGGCTGAAGTGCATGCATTCTTACTTTAAAAATGCAATAAGCCCGCGTTTTTCTTTCTTGCAAATGCCTTCTTGCTTAGTCACTCAAATGTAAAAGTGAGTGATGCTTCGGTGTTTCCCAGCTTGGATTTTTTGAATAACTCCATTTGGTAAACTAAAGTCACCTAATAAGTAAGACAGTAAATGCAAGTTTGGAATGAATAAATAACACACAAGATGAATGTGTTAAGACATTCAGTCCAACAACAGCGGGGGGAAAAAAAGCATTAAAATGTGGTGAAATGAAGTAAATCCCTGCAGAGAACAACATGCAATAGCATTGTACAAGTGCAGGACAGTCTAAATATTTTTTTTGACAGGACAGCTTGCTCAACTTTCTGTCAAAAACACACCCACCACCACCCGTTAACCATAGCAGATCCTTTGTCCAGTTACAGATGGGAGCAAAATCTACACCAAATCTCCTTCTCTCTCGCTCTTTATTTTTTTTTTTCTCATGCAAAGTTAGCACAGACATTCATGGATGAGTGGAGCCACTGTATTGCCTTCGATGGCAACATCTCACACTGCATGCCCTCATTAAATATTGCAAAATAAAATGTCTTTGGGCCGTTTTGTTAAAGACCATTTGACCATCTGACAACTCATATGATCACCTCCTAAAGTTCTTTAACCCCCCCCCTCCTCCAGCAGGTAACACTGAACTCAAGAGTCATCGTTTGGAGGCAACCATCAGCAGCGGCTGCCTCTCCATAGCTGCATGGATGTCAAGGATCATTTGCAACTCCAAAAACAGCAAAAAAAAAAAAAAAAAAGACAATGGGCTGACAATGCGTGCATGAACAAATAACAGCTGACTTGTTTGTATGTTACAAAGGAATATTAAACACAGAAAAGTCATAATGAAAATATACTGGAATATTTCAAAGATACAAGTCCCGCAAAAAGGCAGTTTTTTAGCTAGAAAATATTATTAACAATAAACAAACGATGATAAATTTAATTAAAACACAACAGGCCTGACATATACGCAGGTGTACATTTTTGCTTGAACTATTATGACTTTATTATCATAACGTTGCCTACCGGTAGTTATGCCAGCTATATTACTGTTATTCTCATGAAATAAACAACTTAATCCTTGCAAAAAAAATTGCCACGTTTTTCTTGTAGCATTATGCCTTTGTTCTTGTAAAATTCAGACTTTCTCTCCTAATATTATTACTTTATTCTTAATAATAATAATAATAATGAAAGGATAATATATGTGTACAGTCGCTTTTGTGTCCACTCAAGGACATCATAGGCATACATAATGGGAAAAAAACACATGTATTCAATATATTCAACCTTGCCATTTTATTTTTGTAATACCTCCACCGATTTCATGTAAAATTATGAATTCATTCATATTTTGTCAACGTTATTCTCTGATTTATGAAATATCCTATATATTTTCCTCGATGTATTGCTTTTCCTTTCACTCATTTATAGAACTGCATCAATGTGAACTATTATTTCCATCACATTATCAGATTCAGCAACAATCGGAATATTTTGCCTTACTATAGTACCCCGGAAATTGCTCATCCCCCCCCCAAAAAAAAAATTAACAGCAATGTGATAGTGAGTGTGTATGTGCATGGGAGATTATAGTGTTGTGTGTGTTTGTATGTGAGTTTGTATGAACCCTACTTTACGTGCCGACATTTGCGTGTTCCCCTAAACAGTTACAAGACTTGGAGCTCGGTGACCTACATGCTACATCCATCTGTGCATTTAAGCACATAAAAGCAACATTCTTCCTCCTTACATGGACTTGAACACTGAATCCTTTCATTGATATTACTAAAAAATATAGTATATTTTTTTACATAGTTTTGCATATAGTTGTATATAGGCATTTTGCATAGTTTATGTACAGTCAATATGCACAGTTGATTGACACTGACAAAAAGAAATGGATCTAAATGTTTATTACTGCTTGTTGTGTTTAGTGGTGTACAATGGATATGATGTAGTGTAGCTGAAACCTTGTTACAGCCATATAATAAACTGTAAAACGAATGCCAGTGTCAATCAAAAGTGGTTATTACTATTCTAATCTTTTAGCAAGGCAGAACGTTTGCGATAGCAGTTATAGCCGCTGAGCATGAATGCAAATGTTATGGGGTTAAAAAAATTAAAATGTATGCTAAATAAATGTTAGGAGGGAGGAATTCAACTGGATTTTGTTGTCAGGGTGTGTTTTAGCAGGAGGTGTGCAGCTGCTTATTGGACATATGCACAAGAGTACTTTAAGCTGTTCAGCTTGACCCTGCACTTTTTGTCAGTTGGCCTGTGCTTCAAGGGTCCGCAATCGAGCCCCTCTCATCGAAGGTGGCCAAGCTCAATACTCGCTGGTAAAAAAAATGGAAACAGTGCGAAACGGAAAAGAGAAAAATGAAATACTGTATATGAAGATGGCCAGAACAGTGAATATGTCACCGGTTGTTATTGATCAACTCGATGGCTGCTTTTGACTTAAGCGTTTAACATGAATGTCAGATCCATGAAATCAAGCACTTGGAAGTGTATTTATAGTTTGGCAAGCCTTTGTGTAGGAAATACATACATATACCACATACCTCATCAGCTCACTTGACATATGACCCATCTAAAAGTGTCATGCTGACACACTGAAACACACTCAACCACGTGACACCTTGTGCACTCTAACCAAGTGCTCTGCAGGCCAGCTGAGCAATTCGACTTATGTAATAGGACTTCAGTCACACACTGCAACAAGCACGAGCTGTTGCAAAGGTATAGATTTTGTCACTCTGGCGGGGTGGTGCTACATGAGGAAACATTATCCATACTATAGTGTTGCAAGGCAGTCCTGTTAAGCAAGTCCGGTCCTTTATTTCAAAAGAAATCAGTGTTTTGCAACTGTTGATATCATATCTGCAACAGCATGTGAAATATAATAAAGAATTAAGAGGTGATGCTGCAGTTGAATTGAAAAACCGATTATTCAGTACAGGGAAAGTTAAGTAAGGTCAATCATCTGACGGGAGTTACAGATAAGTGTAAGACTAATAATAATACAAATAAATAATAAAAGGCAGCATGATGACATTTGTTTCCAAGAATACTGGGTGACACAGTGTTACTTAACATTTTAGAGAAATCCGGTCCATTCCTGTTACAGTGAAACTAGCTGCATAATCTGATAAACACATGCATTCATTTATTTTCACGCAAACATAATACACTGCTTGCTACTCCACATTTGTAACATTTAGCTCAAAAATCATTTTTAGGAAATATGTTCAAGATGTATTTATGTGCTTTGTGTTGGTGAAGGTTCACCTATGTGTGAATTAAATAGGAGGAATAATGCTCAGGAATGACAAAACGCTGGTCACCAGTTGGTGTGGTTCTACAAGTTCAATTGCTTATAAATTGCTGAGCACACAAAGGCGCACACTATACTCATCACACGCTCTGCTGCCAAAACGTACATTTGTTTTTAGGTGAGATGTCAAAACAGAAATATTCATGTTTTTTAACCGTTTCGAGGTGACCCTTGATATTTGATTGTTTGTTGTTTGCTTACTGTATTACAAGCCTGCAGCTGCAAAAGCCTACTAAAGTACATAATAAAATGTATCGGATGAAGCTATGTACATACTTAGCTGTTTACTGTTTCTAACCAGAAAATCCAGTCTCGTTGTACAAAGCTGAGAGCCCACTTTGTTTGCATGTGTTTCCAGCATCTTACTTGGCTAACATTGTTTGTTGCTAAGAGATGCAGTGGATCAGGATACTACCATCACCATAGAACACACTGCCTTCCCCGGCGCTACACTTCACAGATTCACTGTCAAACTAGGTTTGTTGTCTCGTATGTGACTCACTTCTCATTCGCCTCACAGCACATGATCACCCCCTCAGCTCGGCCCGTGGTAATCGCCGGCCTGGCTAATGCACATGAATGGCTGGTCAGCACATCAGCTGGTTCTGGTAACATTCTGCCAAAGATCATGCCACGTGACCGTTGGCGTGGCTGGGCTACTTTGATGGTATCCGGATCATTACCGTAAGGCCACAGAGGGATGGAGGCGGGTTTTCGCGTAACTTTAACTTGGTATTTTTCATTTTTGTCCAACACAGGGTTTAGGTTAAAACTAAAAACAACCCTTTAATGACTACCTAGTGCCACTTCAATGGGAGTGTTTTTCTGCCTATGTGTTAGTGAAGTTTATCCTGGCTTTTTCTAAATGCATGTTGGGATACACGGGACTTAACCCTGCATAGATGTAAAAAAAACAAAAAACATAAACAAAACAAAGTGCATTTCCCTGCAAAAATTCCATGAGAATGCTGAGGGATGTTGTCATTGAGCACTGAGGACTAACGTTGGTAAATACATCACAGCATATCATACAATCATACAGTATCATACAACAGCCAGATGGTTGCTATGTGCAGCATAGAAATAACATTAAAGCAATCTGATTGGACATTCAAGAGTTTCTGAAAATGTCATGGGGTCAACGCCATAGAAAAATAACAGCATATCACGAACAATATGTACATTTTGTGCTTTGATAAGCTTAAAGCCATTGACTGATGGCGGTTCTATTACACACAGTAGTACAGTAGCAGAATCATCCAACCTCTAATATTGGAACGTCATTGGAACTGCAAATTCATAGGTCCTAAAAGTGAAAAACAACTGTGGCAGTTTTATCCCTCATTTATAGAAGCTAATTAGTTCCGGACTCGACTATGCTGAGTGAATTTCTGTGAAGTAAAATTCTATATTAATATATAATATATTATATATATAATATTTTCAGAGTTAGAGCATAGAAAATCTGTTTATGACTTTCTAAATTCAATTTGTACTATTATTAGAGCCCTGTAGACATGAAATACTCCGCTAGTCACCTTTACACTTATTATACTTTCCAATTATACTTTGTTTTACATCCCATTGTTCAACTGTAATGCACAGGCCCCAGGATCCCTCCAAAACCACAAGAGCGTGAGGGAGTGTAGTTTAAAAACAATAGTGTTTTTAGGCCTTTTATTCACACAGAAACAGTTTTTAAGGCCCTGAGTTTCTGGAAAAGGTGGAGACTTGCTAAAACGCAGCATCTGCATGTAAGTGTTGAAAACAGCCAACACTGCCAAGTCCCATTAACTAATGCCACAACTGTTCATTTGCTATATATTTTAATATGTACACTGTGCACAGTAGTGCCCTGCTATTTGCAGGGTTCTGTTTCAAGACCAATCGAGAACGACAAAAAATAAAAGGTAGTACAGAAGTGATGTGTAATACCACTGATTTCATTTTTGATTTAAAACTCAGGCTGGTATCGGTGATACCGATCCCATGCTTCATGTAAATTCCCCTTTATTATATCAAATATAGTAAGAATTTCATAATTAATGCAAGTAATTTATTACATTTAAAGCCCAAAGTATATTGAGTGGGTCATATTTCAAGTATATTTTCAAGTATTACGTGTTCCGTCAACGAGTCGCCGTTGTGGACGACATAGTGGACTATGGCCTATTGTCCATTATATCCATTACATTATTTAACCAAAATTTACATATTTATGCATATTTTATATTTTCAAACATACAATTTGATAAATTTGATTATATACAAATATAAGGCATTCAGAAGACGCATTCAAAGATTATTAAGATTAATATTAAAGTTATATGTCGTATTCTAAACTGGTCACTAGGTGTCAGTAATGTTAGTGTAATGTTCAGACTTGCCTCACCAGAACAACACACATTTATTGCATTGTATCTCACAACAAGCGCAATAATCAATCATGAAAAAACAGACAATGGTTAAACTAAACTCTGAACCTCCGCCACTTCCTGTCCGGCACCCACGCAGACAGCATTCCAGCAACACACACAAGCTCAAGTCTTAGGCTACGTTCACAGTGCAGGTACCTGGACCTGCATTTGATTTTTTTTATGTCAGTGCTTACAGTACAATGCCGATTTCTTTCAAATGTGTCTCAGGGCTCGTTCGTATTTAGATATAAATCCAATATGTATCTAATCTACTGCAGTAGAACAGTCAGGTCACATATATCCGACCTATACATCATCAATGTTGGTAAAAGTAATTTTTAAAAAGTCACCCTCACGATCCTCAGAACAGACATTGCAGCAAGTCCTATACAAACTGCCGCAGCCAAAATTCTTGCCTTCTTTCTTCTTAATGTCCTGTGTGGAATCATTTGGTTAAGAAAATATTGACCCCCGTTGCACAAAATCTATAAAAAAAACACATTAAGGAAGGCACACACCGAGACAATCTTTACTTCTGTAAAACACACTTCCCAGACGCTTTGCTTTCACATTAGCAAGTCGCATTTTTGGGGGGGTAATGTGAGTGACCACATAGAAAAATCTGATTTTAACAAAAAATCCGAATTGGGCATTACATCCTGCAGTATGAATGTTAGGGGAGTCCTTCTCAAATAGTGGTGTGGCCCCAGTGAACTGTCAGGCGGTTTGAGAGGCAGGGGGGACTTTCAATATTCGTGCAGACCTGCCAACATGTATGAATTTGTGGTACTCAGCATGCAATGTAAGTTGTGAATATCCTTGTAAGTTTCACTGCTCTCCATTTTGTGCTGGTGCCATTTTCTACTTCTGGTAAATTCATGTTTAGTTTATTGGCCTAACAGTCAGGAGATGGAGGATTTGAATCTCCATTTGGGCATCTCTGTGTTTACATGTTCTACCCGTGTATGTTTAGATTTTCTGCAGGTACTGCGGTTTTCTCCACATTCAAAAAAGTGGAACCCTGGTTTTCAATATTAATTTGTTCCAAAGATCCTACAAATCCTACAAAAACTGACACAATTTTTATACAAAATATTGTAGATATAATATATTTATACTTTATATTTAAAGTATATTATATGATTATTATATTATATTTATACTTTATATATAATATAAAGTAATCTGTTTCAGACACCCAAAAATATGACACAAAAATACATTTTATAGAAAAAAACAGAGCAGACCAGAAAACAATGTGATAGAATTATGAATGGATTAAACTCTTTGTTGATACGAACTTCCCGTACATTCTAGCAGGACTGAATTCAATAGGTTTTCTCACAATCTTTCTCAAACTGCTGGCACTTGCAACTATTTTTGGCCCCATGGTGAGTTATTTAGCAGTCACACTCAATACAGGGAAAACTGACTAGTTTGTATTAAATGCAATATTGTACAGAAACGCATCTGACTGTCTCTAAATTGTGCATAGGTGAATTTCTGGTTGTATATAAGTTGTATATAAGTGCCCTGTGATTTGCTGGCGACAAATCCATAATATAGCCGGCTCCTCGCCCGAAATCATCTCGGACAGGCTCCAGCTTACCCCTAACCCTAATGAGTACAGGCATTACAGAAGATGGATGCTTTGAGGATTAAAAATCAGCAAATTTACGGGGGGTGTGAGCCCTGAATCACAAACAGGCGGCGATCGACTATACGTGTAAATGTATAGTACATCTAATCTCTCACTATAATTGAGGAGGGAAGGCGTCATAATATGCAGCCACGGCAGTTACTGCTGGTTTTTCCACCTTCCGATTGCCTAATGATGCTTGACAACCAGGAAATGTGTCCCTATGTAGGTGTGGACTTTGCCTAAAAGAGCAAAGAACAATAGCAAGGAGGATTTGGCAAGTGGCTTCCTGTAAGCTATGCACTGTATAGCCACTATTTAAAATTTTTGGTTTTTAAAGTTTAGGCCCTTTTCTGAACAGTTTCTATCATATTTTACTAGATGGCTTTGTGAAGAAATTTATGATAATTTATATGGCAACTCCAAACATCTATTTTTGTGTGTAGTTTCAAGCCCATGTGTGGCAGGAGCACAAACATTCCACAAACCTACCAGTACCAGTATGATCAGATCGGTTTCTTTGTATTGTGTTTATCATAAACGTCAAACATATTGCGAAACCGTCATTAACTTTGATGCAACTTAAAAGCGGTTTTGCCATTTGGTTGGTGAGAAACAGGTACCGCATACCTTTCCTTTTATCATGTGCCTAAAGTGTTGGCAACCAATACCAGGAAGACAACAACTTTCAACTTTCAGTTTGTAGTTCGCCGTTAAATCTAGCCAAATTAGTAACGAGCCTCCAACCAGGAGTGGGAGGGAGGGGTGTGTGTGGGTGGGTGGGTGTAGTTTTTCCTGTGTCTTTAATCGAGGTTGACTTTAGGGCAATAAACAATCGAGACGGTATCCAAGAGAGATATTTGGAGAGAGATTATAACAGTGTCCCTATGTAAATGAGAATTCCAAAAGAAAGAACTTCTTTCAAAAGGATAATATATATTATTTTGGCTGCGTTCAGGGGGAATAAGGGAAAATGATTTCAATTCAATGTAAACATGGCCAAAAGAAGTCTTCATTTTAAGACTGAGCTACAATGTAAACACGAGTGTGGATATAGCTTAGTCACTTCACAGTGCATACAAGCAAACCTGGGGAGAGAGGCTGTGCACAACCTTAACATTTTGGCTGTTCTGGCTTCTGTTTATTGGCTCAAGGCTTTTAAAAAAAATCTATTTTCCGAGCCAGAATAGAAGTATAAAATACAAAAGAAATGACAGTACTAGTTTGAAAAGTTACTAAATTCTATTTTACTTTCAACAAAAAAAACAAAACCTCAACCTCTGCTTAGATTCTTTTCCCATGCAGCTAGGCCCATCTCACCATGACTTGTAGCAAACCATATGGGTAGCAGGGTGAACTGAGGACACACATGCCTCTTGGCAAACACACTACTTCACTATTAGAATCCAGGATACATTTTTCACATGATTTGAATGCCAGGACCTGCTTGTGTGTTCAAAGAGTGAGAATACAAATGAAGTTAAATGTTCATCTGTCTTAGGCACACAAAAAAAACGACTTTTTTCCCCCTACATTCACACCCTTAAAGTCACATTAGTACCCCAAGCTGGATCTTACGAGTACTTTTTTTTTTTTTTTTAACGTTGCAAAGCCAAGCTGATGGACATGTTTGTATTTTTTATAGCATATCATGGCAACAAATGTAAAGAGCGGCAAAGCATTTTAGTCAAGGTAATGGAAAAACAAGGTCACACACTTCAATAGAATCTGCTAAACACTCTTAATTACTGTAAAATGATTTACTGTGTATAATGTTCAAAGAATTACAAAACCATGGGAAAAAATACAGGCATTATTTGACATGAAGGTTTTAATGACTGGAACAGATGAGGTAAAAGATTTTCATTGAGCATGACATTGCTTTGCTGTACATAAATTAAAATAAAAGGGTTGTTTATACACCCTAGTGTTCCTTTGTAATGTCTTGGCTGGGTGGTCCTTCCTGTTCACAGGTGTCAGGTCAGGTATACGTTTAAAGGTGCTGTACGTCTTTGGCTCTAAATTATTATTATTTGAAATTAAAAATATATATACAAGAACACCACCACCGGCTACCGTGTGTCATATGAACTGTCTAATCTTTTCCCATTCAGGATCGCATAGAGAAAAAATTAGTTAAATACATTACGATCTCAGTTGACCAAGTAAATGGTAAGTAGTGTGATATTTCAATTACAACTTTTAAATAGTACGTAAGTAGGTACAAAAAAAAATAAAACAAATATGCAGCGGGATGATACAAAATGAGATGTGGGACGGAAGTGGCTCCCAGATGGCACTTTGGACACCCCCCGGTATACAGTATCCATGGATTCTATCTGTGTTAATTTATCACGCGTATAACACTGGAGAGCATGTCGACATCCCGTCCCGTGTTGGAATGTTTGCTTTGTATTCATTTTGGAGAATATCAAACAATACAATCTAAGAAATGCAGCATTTATTGTCACACGGAGCAACGGAAATTACATTGTGCTTCATAAGACTGACATTTAGACAGTATTGCATCGGAACAAAAGCCTCCTGACAACAACATTCACAAATTGGGCCTCAATGTGTGCTTTCATTATACATTCCTCTGATACTGGCAGGGAGGGAAGATTCCAAAGCAAAAGAAACCGAAAAATATGCCTTTAAGGTTTCGTGTCAAGACCTTTTTTTTGCTCTGGAAGGCAAACGATTTTGAGCATGGGGTGTTGTGGAAATGTGTTATACAATGAAGCATATTCTGAGAACCAAAAAACAAAAACACATCTTAAAAATCAGGGAGGCATGTGAGGCTTCAAAATTTGAGGAATAGTGATTATGTAAGTTAAACTGAACTCCTGTATATGCCTAAAACTGGTGCAAAATCTCATTTGATCTTGGTTGAAAAAAAATTCCACATTGCAAGAAAAAAAAAAACCTCATTCCACCCCCCACCCCTCTCCCTCCCAGTATCAGGCCAGTTTCTCGTCTTGCTGCTGTGAGGAAAATCACCAAAATTCATGGAACAGCATTTTTCTGTTGCATGAAAGCAGAGAGTGCGTGAGCTGGAGACAACTCTCATTAATTACATGATGTGGCAGCACATTCTCTACTTGGGTTACTAGTATGGGACAAGTGTGCAGGCAACAATCTTGCGATGGCATCAGCCCAAATGATTATTTAGTGTGTGCAAACATTAACATTTGGTCAAATATTTTCACAGTATTAGCAGTATTTTGCAGTCACTTATTTCATATAAATAATGTGTTTGTCATACCGTAATGCCAGATGGTGCTACATCTTTTAAAATAAGATGTTTTGTTCTTGTTGCTATAGTAACTACTACAGCAGTAATACAGCTGCAACTGCCGTAAAACATTTTTGGCAAATTAAAAAGCTGCAAAATTACGTACCAAAAAATTCAACATCAATACCTAACATATCCTGTGACATAAATTATTTGACTTTTAGCCAATTTAACTCTTTTTGAGGCCAGTCATTAACATATACATTTTAAAAATACTTGGAAAACTATTAATCAATTATTGTAGTATAGCCTATTAGCAGTTTTACACCTTTATTCATATTTATATTAATTATTAATAATACTTGAATTGTAACTTTTCACGTTATTAGAACTGCCCTTCTTCACTGACTGTCTCCAAGAGGTCACATGGTCCTATACTGCCTTATAGTGATGCACATGGTGTCCATTTTGACTGAAGTTACCAAATAGTGTGTGGTTACTTGCTCTGAGATTACTTTTCTTCATAGCGGGAAGAGTCTTCTACTACAAGGCAAATGAGTGTGTGGTTTGAATGGAAGGTCTACTATTATTATTATTATTACTACAATGTTCTTTTATGAAAGCAATTGTTTGAAATATTGTCTACTTTTAATGTATGTGGCATGGCAGGTATGCGCTAATTAAAAAAAATTGTTGTTATTAAATGTGAAATACACTACTTGTATACTTTTTGATTGCACCAATCTTGAACACATTTTGCAGGAACAAAAAAGGGTTTTTGTGCATGACATTCATGATCTTTTCCTTTGCAGTGACTGGAAATAATTTGCAATACTGACCCACCATCTGTGTGCACGTAGAGTAAATGCTGGATTTTTGGTGATATGGCGCAGCATTGCACTAATTAAACACATTCACAAGACTACTTGGAATATTAAATGTGCCACTTGATTGGGGGGCTGATAAGCTTTTTTATTTTTTGTGGTGAAAAAAATGGTGTCACCAAGAGAAAATTGGGATTGATTGCTGGGTGTGGATTAGCACCCTCTTCACACACTCACACACACACACACACACACACACACCTTGCTCTCCAGTTTCTCCTTCATATAATAATGAGTTTCCTTGGTCTGCAGACATGCTCTTAAATATTCATTAGTCATGGGTGGGATTTAAGCAGTGACACAAAAAAGCGGACGCAAGTTGATGCACAAACACTGTGCATATTAATGTACATGTGGAATATATGCATATAATAAATAGTGATTTGAGTGAGATGAAACAAGTCACACTGAGGCCTTATCTCGCCTCCTCTGGGCTGATGAAATCAGTTTTGGACATCAAACTGCAGCAAGAGCTCACACACACACACACAACACAAGTACCCTCCAATTCATCAAACAATAAAAGGTCCAAAAATACAGGTGTTGAGTTTAGTCTTTGCAGATAAAAGGACTCCTCCATCCCACATTGAACATTTCAGCTGCACTCCCCCACATGCCAGCCAGTCGATCAATAAAATCACATTTGGAATGATCTCACATCACATGTGCCACATTAGACCAGCACCATTCTCCCCATCCACATGTGTCAAATCACAATGAGCTGTTCCTTGTATGGGGGTTATAAGTCATTATACAAGAAGCATCACACAACTACTAAACAAGAGTGCAAAAGACTGTGCATGTGCTCTGATGCTGTCTATAGAACCAAAACCGGGACCGACCTGCTTGTTTTCGGAGGAGATGGGGGGTGGGGGGCACCACGACCAGCCAATAACCACTGACCTGACCCTATGGCGCAGAATATATGGTGTGGTGCGTCCAACGCGCATAAGAACATGCTGTATCATTCTCTTTATCTCACCAAGACAAGCACTGTGGGACAACATCTGTTTGCAACTCATAGTCGTGTGCACACACAGAATCGTTCACACACCATACATTGTGCACAAATGGATGAACCCCCCCCCCCCCCCAAAAAAAACTCCACTTTAGACAATTTGAGAAATATTTTCATCTTATGCGTCAATATATAAAAGTGGCTTTTGGATCTGTTTCTCCATCAAATAAAAGGGCACACTGAAAGCGCCTCTTGCAACTTTAATCATGCACGGCTCTAAATCTAGGCCACCCTCTGCCAAAAAAAAGACCCCAAAAAAAACAACAAAAAAAATCATATATCGCTGGCATATAATAAGATGTACTCGATTGAACTTGTGACACACACACACACACACAGCAAATGAAGTATTTACAGTATTGTTGGAGCATTAACCAGCCAGCCATGAGCATGTCCTCATGTATCACCATCTCACAAACACAACTGATATTTATTCATTTAAAAATGTGGGTTGGACATGTGCTTGGTTGGGATTGAGGCAAGTTCCACTAAGTGATACTGCACGGGAAAAGAAGTGTGCTAGCCGATACAGAAAGAAGAATAAAAGTGACCTAAAATCGCACACTTGTTCCTGTGTGTAAAATGTGAGCATCGCTGACGGACACTTGAACGCAGCATTGTGCTCAAAAAGTAAGGAGGTGGGGGTTACGTTGGAGGGGGGGCAGGTTGACAATAATGACAGATGGGAAACTTGCGTCATGTCCAGCTTGTTTTTTGTCCCCGAATATAAATGGACAACGAAGCTCCGTGGCAGCGTGGACTCAGAGCCCCACTCCTCGCACGGAGGACGTTTCAGTTCCGCCATGCAACATTTATTGAATTAACATACACATAAAAAAAGAAGTTCCATGTACAAAACTCAATTGACACATGCAGGAAATCCCCTTCTTATAATAGCGTCATATTCCAAATACCCCCGCATTACTTTTAACAAATATATACATTCCTAAATGTCTTACCTCCACTTCGAAGCTTGCTTTAAAAAAAGTGGCGTGGATCTCCCCCCACGACGAAGGTCTGAGCTAGAAGATGTCTAACGTGTCCCTTTCACTTTGTTTCATTTCTCACTTCCATCTTCTTTTCATCTCATCAATAAACACACGCTGCAGCCTACCTTCATAGAAGCAGCTCGCTTCAAATGTGCCCTCCCATTTTTTAACTATACATCGCGTACTTTGGGAGAGGAGGGGAGGTGGTGGTGGTGGTGCTGGAGGGGGGGTGCAGGCACGCCTTTTCACTTAAAGCTGCCATTGGGGGAGAACAGTGCACCGTCTTACACTTATTATTAGTGAACCCCCCATGGAAGAAAGCGAGAGAGGCTCCATTATGTGCAAGCAGTGGGAGTTGTTATAGTACTACTACTACTAGTAGTAATGTGCCTCCTACTCGCCTGATGAGCCACTATATTTACAAATAGACGCGGCGACATGGTGAGCTGTTAAGGATGAATTACACTTGTAAAATAATAATACTTTCATTATTACTATTATTATTATTGTAATTATTGTTATGAAGGAAGGTTGGTGTTGCTATATAGTAATACGATAGAATGATAGAATCAGCCGCGTCCACAAATGTGAATGAACTGTCCTACACCCTCCTCCTCTCCTCGTCTACATCACAAGGACGTTGGCGGAGAAACCGGTCATGTGTCTATCACGCGTTCTAACTTCCCATTGGATGCCACACCTGTCAGTCATGCGCAAAAGCATCGCCTTGGCCTCCCATTGGCCAACGCCGCCGCCGATCACGCCGCGGGCACCAAACAAGCTAGATTGTCGGCGGTGTCTTCCACTTTCTACGCATTTCTATTTTCTCATTTATTTATTTTTTAACGTCCCGAGCTGACCTCGAGTATGGGAGCAGGGGGGAACAAACGGTGCCGGTTCGGCCGGCCAATCAGATTCGGTGAAGGGATTTGATTTTTTTCCCCCTTCGTGTTGTTGTTGGGTTTTTTTTCGCCCTCTTCTCGTCATTATCCAACGCCTTGAGATAGATTTTGGCTGGCATAGAATGAAGCAAATGGGTCATGTGGGACCAACCCCCCCACCCCCCAACTCCTCTCCTCGCCCGCCTTAATGTCCCCCCTCCCTCGCTGTCTAGACAGTGACAGGTGTGTGTGTGTGTGTGTGTGTGCGTGTATCTGTGGTCCACGTCATAATAATGGGTTGTGTTAATAATGACTATGTATTATGAATGTGTGACAAGCGTGCCATAGATCGACACAGGCTGTCCTTGCAAAGCATGGGCAAATCTTGGCACACACACAAAAAAATGGTTTCCTGACAAAGAGGTCAGCTAAGGTTACTCACCTCCTCCCAAGGAGCACCACTATGTAAATGTACAATGGCTGCAAAGAAACACGCTAAACTACACTTTAACAATTAACAGAAATGCAAGAAGGGGTGAGCCTCGAACAATCGCCATCTCCATAGTTGTGGGAGGGGGTCCATTCGGCTTTATTCGGCTCCATTCGCGATATGTTTGCGTGGGCTGTTCGTGCGCGCCCTCTGCAGGCCTCTAAGGTGGCTTCACGCCACGGGTTCAACGGAGGACAAGCCTCCCGCCACTGCTTTGACCTACATGCACTAGAAGCACAATAGCAACACTGTCGCCCGCCTTAATGTGGCCTGTTGCAAAGAGACATTAAACATGGCTTGAAAACTAAGGAAAAACCCGAAGTTTGCTTCATGTTAGGCAAACTAAAAGCCATTAGTGCACATGAGTAGTGCATATCCTACACTACAACTTCAAGACTTGCGTTTGTTTTTCTCTACTTTGGGTAATAATGCAAATTAACCATTGAAATATATACGTAGTTTTGTGATCTTAGTTTTTCCTAATTTAAAGTATTAGAATAGCGGGCATAGCAAAAGCAGATCACATAGTTAAATCATAAAAAATATTGTTTAGGATTATATGACACTATATGTAAAATGCAAAATAAAACAAATGGCAAAACACCTTGCAAACAGAAGTGAAGGAAAGTACCTAGTGGCCTATTTAAGCGGCATAGAAAATGGAAGGACGGATAAATACATGGAAAAAAATACAAAATAGTTAAATAATTTTTACATATCATCAAATTAAAGCATTAATTAGGATTAATAAATTACTGCCATATTTAGTGCTTTTTTAAAATTGCGTTAATCGAATTTTTAATCTAAAACTGTGCTGTTCTTACATGCACGTTGTCTTTTTGCATTGTTGGGCATGGAAAACAATGGTCTGTCACACCCTGACGTGGACATTGATTGGCTGTCATTGTGCTCTTATTGTAGTTGGGAGGGCAAGGTGAGGAGCGGAGAGAAGACATGTAACTGGAGGAGCATATGAGCGCTGCCGATCCAATGAAAAAGAAATTTACATTTCAAGAACACCCCAATGGCACCACTGATGAAGGTAGAATGATATGGCTTCTTTGTAAGAAGGAGTTTGGTTATCACTGAAGCACTTCAATATGTGGCCTACCACATCATTTCTGAGGCGTTGCAAACTGCGTCCATTGACCCATTGTACAAGTCAGTGACGACAGCAAGATAAATGTCGGCTTTTAACATACAACCATATGTGTTGGATTCCGAATCCGATCTGGAAGCACAGACTGGACAGTCCCAAGTTTCTCAACAAAATAGGATACTTCAAGACGTCTCTCAATGGTGTAGTTTCTACACCATCTGTAACATCTAATGTGTTGTGCGGGACTACCAGTGTGTAGCGTGTACAGCCAGGTAGAGCCGCTAATTTTTGGTGGGAAAGGGTTATAAGCAACACCGCTTCATGTATGCACACTCTATAATGCTACACAGACAAGTGTTTTTCCTTCATGGCTTACACAAAATAAACACAGTGAGGACACTGATAAATTGTTACTAACTGCTTGCTCTTCTGACTCTTCAACATCATCAAGTAACTTTGGAAAGGCATCGGGCTTGACCAAGTTTGTCAACTAGTCCAGCTACAGAGTGGCCCATGTTCACGAAACAGTCCAGTGTGAAATTCCAATGACAGATTAAAATGCATTTCTTTTGCTGGTAGGGAATCAGGAACTCCAAACATTTGTGCCTGATGGTGGAGTCTTTAGGAATTGTAAACAAATGTGGCTTTCCCTCACAAGCCATTGCTAGCAATATAAACAGACAAGAAGAGCTTGAGGGAGGGCAGACGCCCATATAAGGAAGTCATCCTCTCCTCTGTGACATCACAAAGGGGCGGTTTTACCACGCCTTTTGAAACAGAGCGCTTTGAGCCATCCCAAACTTCTTTGCGCAAACCTCATTATTTGAAACATCGGCATCGTTTAGCACGAGAATACAACATTCTAACTATATTTATAGGTCAGAAAAGTGGAAAAAGCATAATAGGTCCTCTGTCAGATTTTGGTGGAAAATGTTTTGCTGTCGGCGCGATCACTGGAGCTCAGTTGGTTCAGTGTTCAGTATTTGTGTTGCTAGGTGTTCTCACTGTTTTTTTTGTTAACTTCAGAGCTTCATAATTAATTTAATATAAATATAAAATATCTCAAAGTGAGTGATTTTCTCTGCAATTTTTAGGTGAGGTTAAAAAAAGAGATTAATTTCATCACTTAACTACAGCTCATAATTAAACACTATTTTTTAAATCTTTTTTAAAATATATTGAAATGATGTATTATTTAGAATGTAAATTTGTGTCTCCAGGTAAGTGATTCACAATCGTTAGCAGGTTTGATTTCTTTGATGCTTTAAATGTGCTGAAGTGCTTTAATGCTAGACACCTGTGATACAGTGAAATTCACCATAGTGAGTGAACTTTGCTAACTTCCAAGGTCTTCCTGAATTTATTATTAAAGAGTGTCAAAATCAAACATTTTTTCGGGGAACAAAAAGGCTACATTAGTGTCCATCGCTATCTTTAAATGTGTCGGCATTTTCTCTGGAACAAAAGATTCTGTTATTCCAACCCATCAAACCTTGATAGCTCAACCCAGCATTCATTGTGAGTTGCCACATTTTAGAGAAAGAAAAAAAAACAACGTGTTTTAGATAATTATTCCTGATAAATTCCTCATTAATTCTCCAGAACAGTAAACACGGAATGCGCACTGATAAAAAAGATCAACACAAATTAAATTGACCTTTAGCAGACCCTGTCAACACTAGGTACACAAATCATCTTTTTTCATAGGTGATATTCTACAAGAAAAATACATTATAGCTTCGGTTCTCTGTGGCAAAGTGCATGGAGTATAGTTCTTGCAGGTCAAGCCTGTTCTCACAGCTTAAAATAGAGCCAACAAAGGGCAACAGTATGAATGTTTCTTTCTTTGGTTTGTGTTTATGCATTCATTCAAAAGGGGGCCCGAGGAGATAAAATATTTCATAGATAGGAAAAAGGTTTTCAAACGTAATGTAGAATTTGGAAATAAATTAACATTCCATAAACTGCTTATTGTTCTCCTTTTTGTCCTTTTTGATTTAACATATTAATAAGTGAATGACATGGCCGCAGGCTTTTCATTTTATAGGTTCCAGACAACTCATTACAAGCCGGATGCAGACCAGCAACGTGCAAATTTGTTTAGAATGGAGGAGATTAGTTTTGATTCAATTAATGTCGCCATTAGAAATACCCATCTAAATCTAACTTCCACAGTGCTTCATTTTTAGAATCCAGTGGGCAGAAATGAAAAAATATAATTTCCTCAGAATTGCACCAGGCAGTTTTATATTAGAAAATTTTAATACAATCAATACGAAAGACCTGAAAAAACACAGAAGAAAATATTTTCTGATGCGCTCCATGAATGCAGGTTGATATGTCAAAAACGGTTCAACAAAGGGTGAAAAGCAAAATGCTGTCTTTTTAATATATTTTGAAGGACGCTTCTCATTTATCATTAATTTTTTATGAGAAATAAAAGAGGAAGTGGACCAAGGAATTATGCATTTCAATTTGTTGGACCCCTCCAAGGCTACACTAACAGCTCCAACTCCTTGCCTTAATTTTGTGGAGCAAGCTGTCATAATAAAAGGTCTTAAATCTGAAGACAATGAATGAATAGCTGACCATGAATCGCTTCCATTTTCCTTGACATTTAGCTAAAGAATCCAAATGCACAAAAATGGCCGTTTGGATGTGGAGTGGAGTTCTATTCCTCGACTGGGATGTAAGTCAAGTTTTCTGTAAAATTAAGTCAAACTTATTTTTTGCTTTTCTTCAGTAAATAGGCTAACCAAGCATGATGTTGCTGTTCAAATTTGACTGCAATGTTCACACTGTAGCTCTCATAGCTATGCTAATGTTGCCAACGTCTGTGTATATTATGTTGGGCATATATTGAAATATATTATACTACATACATAAATTAAGTAAGACTTTTCTGTGTAATTAACGCATGCACAAGAGAAAAACATGCCTATCTGGTATGACGGCAGACGGAAGTACTGTGGAGCTCAAGAACTTCATTCTGACCTGAACACATCAATATTATATACTTTTTGTATCTTCAACTCATACACGTCTTTAGTCCGTTCATCCTTGGAACGACTCTTCCTCATTCTCATTACATCAATGCGAGATGCATTCAGGGGCACTCCGAGCAGCGCAAAAACAGCTCTATAAGGTGTGTGTGTGTGTGTGTATGTAAATAGACAGGAAGATAAAGAAAAACGTGAAGTGGATATTAGTAGTAACACTTAGTAACTCTTAATTCTTAATGCTACATTTAATGCTACATTTAACTTAAATTCCATGATGTCTTTGAACACAACCCTCCCATTGCTCATAATAATTTACAATGTGATTCAAATGTTCTGCTACTATCAACTAATTCGCTACCAAAGACGTATCTATACGTTTTTTTTCAACACGACAAAAGGCACAAGGAGGTGATGATGCAACTCCACAATAGAAGAGAGCACGTTTGGTGTAGCTCTAAGCCCCCCTCCCCTTCCCCCAAAAAAACCTGCCACCAGGATGTGAGATGGTATGAAGAAGGTTATGCATTTAGGGGGGAATTTTAACGCATGTGCATGCAAATGTGACCCTAATGAGGATAAGCGGCGTAGAAAATGGATGGATGGATGGATGGATGGATGGATGGATGGATGGATGGAAAACAGTGGAACAAGGAGGGTTGACTGTACAGTACACTTTAAAATAAAAAAAATAAAAATACTTCTTGGAGAGACACTTGGATGAACACAGCTCATTCGCTTTAAAGTTCTGGCGTGTTGCGAACAGGACTTATGAAAAGTAGTTTTAAATTATTTCAATTCTGGTATCAAGGCCAGATTTTCAGCAACACATTTTGCACACACTATTATGAGACCTATGAGTCTTATATAAAAATAGTTTAATAATGCATGCCTTTAAGAATGCAGAGCTGCCAACATTAGACTTCCATTTACAATCAGTACCCTAGTACATGGTTGTTGAACATTAGGGGTGTATGTTTCTACATTCAATATACAGTGTATACACATGAAGCAACATATTTTTAAGTAGAGTGACACAGTGAGACACGCCTAAATAACAAAAGAGTTCACTAGCGTGGCTTTAAAGGAGCACTTATTGCTGTCTTACATGTCACTGTGCATGATTGATCGCTTGATACGACTTCACTGAACCACATGTTAAGTACATGACATTACAGAAGAGACATTTTCAACATGTTTTTCAGTGAAACAACCCCGAGTGTGAGGACAACACGTCGCGGTTTCTCTTTGTGATGCATTCAAATTCAAATTGCAAGTCAAGCAAAGCTTACAACACTTTGCAGAAAGCTTTTAATCGTCTAAACACACAACAGGAGACAAGTGCACAAAATAACACGACTTTACTCTTTCTTTTGGGTTCTTTTTTTTGGGGAGGGGGTAGGGTATTTTGGTCTTAATTTGTCAATTATTGGGCCTAAAATAACTTGGGTGGCAGTGCAAAGTGACAACATTGGTAGAACATGTTACACTGAATCTAACAAGAAGTGATCACAGACGTGCCAGATGTGACAGAGTAAAAGGCCTCCTCACATTACTGCCAAATGTCTTTTTTTCTTTTTTTGGCTGGGGCAACACTTTGTTGTTGGTTCTGCAAAAAAAATAAATGATAAAACAATATTTTATCATGCTGTGTTTCATGTGTGACTGTCACTTTTGGTGTTGGTTTTTTTTTCTGCACAACATTTGGGGATTTTTGACAATGATCAAATCAAACAAAAATTGTAAATAAATAAATAGATAAATAAATAAATACTTCCCCCCCTTTGAAGCATCCAGATATTAGAATGCTGCTGCTTAAAAAAGGACAAAGAAAAAAGCATATTCAGGAAAAGATTCTGATTTATGTAGATATTTTACATTAATTCTATCGAGTGGAACCTTGGTTTTCATGATTATTTACGCTACTCACAGTCTAGGCATCTCCACTCAATGCAAAACAGATTTGGTGATTGTCAATGGAATCTATCATCACCCATAACTTTCTGATCATGGATGATTATGCTCCACTACATCGACTTCCGGAAGTGCCTTATATGGAATGTCTCCTGACCTGATCCCCATAGAGAACATCTGGGACAAGCTAAAGTAGTGACTGGATGCTCGTAGCACACCCCCCTACGTGACCCGGTAGAACTGCATGTAGCACTTGTGGAGGTGTGGATGGCATTGCCTCAGAATGACATCATGAGGAAAGTGAGGAGAATGAGACGTCACTGTCAAGCTGTCATTGCAGCAAATGGTGACTGTCAGCTTTGGTTTGTTTAGGGCCAAAAAGGGTCAAAAATATTGCACTAATGAAAAACAGGCTTCTTCTCATTCATTAATAATAATATTAAAGGGAAGTGAGCTGCACAGCGCCGGGTGGTTAGCACGCAGGCCGCACAGCTAGGAGACCCGAGTTCAATTCCACCCTTGGCGATCTCTGTGTGGAGTTTGCATGTTCTCCCCGTGCATGCGTGGGTTTTCTCCGGGTACTCCGGTTTCCTCCCACATTCCAAAAACATGCTAGGTTAATTGGCGACTCCAAATTGTCCATACGTATGAATGTGAGTGTGAATGGTTGTTTGTCTATATGTGCCCTGTGATTGGCTGGCGACCGGTGGGATAGGCTCCAGCATGCCCGCAATCCATGTAAGGATAAGCAGTAAGATAATGAATGAATGAAGTTTTACATGCAGAATATAATGCAAAATACATATAAAAGACAAATGGTTGCATTCCAAAAATGCATGGACACCGATTAGAATGTTAGAGTGTTGTTTGGGCAGAAAGATACAGCGCAAATACTAGTAATACTGTATATAATATATAATATATATAATACTGTAAAAGTAATACTGTATGAAAAACTATATGTATGAAAAAAGTGGCTAAATTTTAGACTGAATAGTAAAAAAAAACTGGGGCATAAGAAACCGAGGTTTGATGTTACTTCTTATGCTCTAATTCATTGCTTCTCAAATAGCTGGGCGCGCCACCACCACGCCCAAACCTTTGGTCCTCTAGGGGAGGGGGGTTATGACAGAAAATAATTGAAAACCGCTGCTCTAATTATAACCACTAAAAGGAACGGGTGTTGATTGGAAGCAAACAGAGACCCTTATTATAGTGTAATATATTTCCATATGCATGCATGTCTGTTTTTCTCATTTCTTGCCTCCAAACAAGCAGGAAGAGGTTTTACTCTGTGCATTGGTTTCAGCACCTTGACGCATCTGTTACATAGAACAACGGTATGAACAGAGTGAGCCCTTTTGTCAGTCATACAGTCTCAGGATCGGTTGCACACACGTCCTTGCTTAATTCACTTTTTGAGATTTTTTTGTCATTTGTAATTGTCATTGGCACTTTGTGACATCATCCGAGCCAGCCTAAGGAAACGTATCTCATTAGCATGACTTATTTATGGCTCTTTCTAAATATAAACAGCTACAATCACCTTGGCCACTCCATTAGCAAAGAGATTAGTACGCCTCTGTAAAGCACACATTTGATTGGAGATTGCATTCTCCCTCTTGGAAAATGATGGATATCTTTTTCCCACCTTGGTGAGAGGTTTAAATTTGTCTTTGGTCAATATTGAATGGGCTTCAACTTCAAACTATAATGTTTGGTGAGATTATATTGAGGGATTTTCCCTTGATCCCCTTCCTTTTTTCTTTGTTTTGTACGATAATCTACATCCCTGTATAGCAATGAATAATAATAATAATAATAAACTGAACAGAAAATGTTGCACTGAAATAACATGTACAGTCTGTGATGATCACCATTTCTACAAGTCAGTGTGGCTCAGGCGCTGTGGAAGCTGCGCTAATCTCGAACATGATCAAAGACGACAAGTTCAATGCCCCCCCCCACCTCTTCCCCCCGAAAAAACTTGTTCAGTCTAGTTGAAATGAGCTGGCACCGTGCTGTCTTTTGTGTCCAAGTGGTATAAATGATTAATAGGCGTCGTCTTCTTCATGTCTTCTCAGTGCACAAGCCTCCCGGTCTGTCAGCCCTCTTACCTGAAATAAGAATAATGCAGCCTTCTGTCTACCTCATGATTCATACGCCACTTCATCTCCACACCATTTGCCACAAAATAACATTTTCAAAAAAAATTGATTTTCAATGGAAGCTTGCAACAGGCTGATGATTCTTCTTATGAACCAGACACAGTGACCTCAGGGCCTTCGACAAAGATGATTCTTACTTAACTTCAACATGTTCATTCATTCATTCATTTTGTACCACTTATCCTCACAAGGGTTACGGAGGTGCTGGAGCCTATCCCAGCTGTCTTCGGGCGAGAGGCGGGGTAAACCCTGGACTGGTCGCCAGCCAATCACAGGGCACATATAGACAAACAACCATTCACACTCACATTCATACCTATGGACAATTTGGAGTCACCAATTAACCTAGCATGTTTTTGGAATGTGGGAGGAAACCGGAGTACCCGGAGAAAACCCACGCATGCACAGGGAAAACATGCAAACTCCACACAGAGATCCCCGAGGCTGGATTCAAACCTGCTGTGTGGCCTGCGCTAACCACTCACACACCGTGCAGCCCATCAACATGTTCATATATACAGTAAATTGCATTAGCTGGTCACCATGGTAAACTGAGGTGATTGGTTGACAAGTCTCCATGTATTGATGCTACGGTCGCCATGCTAAATGATCATAAAGGAAAATAGCTACCATGCTGAAGCACCATTGAGGTAAGCTGTTGCCAGGGTGAAAGGTCGTAGAGCGGCACTTCTCAAATAGTTGTGTGTGGTAATACAAGGTGTCAGGGGTCACTTTCACTTTCAGTGTTGCGGATCACATTTGGCTCCTACTTGCTTGATCAGCAGAGAGATAACAGGATCTCAATAAACACTTCCATATCAATGAAGTGCTTGATGCTGATTTACATTGGAAATCCCATATACGCGCTAGAAATTAACATTAGCAAACTCAAAATAACTAATTGGACTTAACTCATTCGCTACCAAAAACATATTTATATGTCTTTTACATTTGTTTTACACAAGAGGAACAAAGAGGTGATGATGCAACTTTACAATAGAAGAGAGCATGTTTGGTGCAGTTTTAAGCAGAAAAAGGTGACATAAGTGCGTTTCATAAGAAGGAGGTTATGCAATGAAAGGCAATTTTAATGCATGCACATACACAGTTCATCTGCAAACATAAATAATGTAAATTATGTTGTGGTTATTTTCATGTACAACAGTCAGTCATTTGTGTTGTCTTTGTTATGTTATGTTTATGTCTTATTGAATCCTACCCTTTCTCAGTTTGTCCGCAATGTGATCATTCCTTTTTTAATTATTATTAATAAATTAATAAATGTCGTGTTTATTTATTTATTAGTATTGTGCCTGTTGAGAGCATTCAAATCTTTCCAGCAATCGATTCCGGTTTGTGTGCGTCACATCGAACGGTACTGACACCTAGTGACCAGTATAGAATACTACATTTAATAGTCTTTGAATGTGTCTTCTGAATGCCTTATTGTATTTGTTCATTTAGTCATGTTTAATACTTGAAAATGCCTAATTAAAGCAAAAAAAAGGTTAATTTCATTCACTTTAACATGCATACTTTTGACTAACAATAGGCCATATGCAACCATAAACAGCATAATGTAGTCATAGACTTTTGAATAAAGAAGACAAAATTCAAAGCGTTTTCAGTGTCTTTCCCAGAAAGCATGTTCTTTTGCTGCATTAGGCCTGCACTTGAGCATAGGCACAAGTCTTTACGAAATAAAATGAAGCCATTCCAGACACCGCTCAATACATTTGCAATATGATATCTGTAAAAATGAATGATTTATTAGCTCAATAACGTCTCCCTTGAAGAACAAAAATACTCCAGTGTGGGCTTATCTACCTCCAGAGTTGTTTGGAGTATTATGTTACATCTGTGCAGCTGAAGAGGCATACATAGGCATTGGAACTGGGCTGAAAGATCTCCAAAGACGATACTGTACGGTAGAGAACTGTACATACAAGTCACACCCAAAATGTGTTGAATATCTTCAGATATCACAAACATTGCCTGCAGCAAATGTATGTTACACTGGCTTAACAAAGCGGGCGTCAAGTCTGTTTTATATCTCGTTCTTTCAAAATATACTTATATCATAAACTGAAAATGGTGCACATCCTGCAATGCATCAAATAGTAACACACACAGGCACATTTAGGAGATTCATGAATGCACTGAACCTATTGCACCAACTGCCCTAATAGTCTCCACCACCAGATGGCGGTAAAGTCCATGTAATTGTTCACCATTACAGGCTTGACGTTATCGCTTAACCACGGTTAAATACAATACATCATAAAAATCGAGTAAAATGAAAACAATAGTGTAAACAGTTAAAGACAAAACCCAATCCACACACGTCCTCCAAAGGGTAATACAATTATACACCCGCCTGCCTATCTACTTACCAACCACAGTGAATCTATCACTCACATCGCACCTGCAGGGATTTAATTACTGCTTTCCAGCTTCCCACAAATATCTAAATGCACACGATAACAAGTGCACTATAATTTTAAGGCTTAACATGCCACATGCTCAACTTCTTTAGCTGACTTATTTAAAACAACAAGGGGGATTGTTTGGGACATGAGCTATATCTCATTTTATGCTGCAGTGGACAAGTGAAATGCATTAGCAGTCTTTGCATCTCCCAGCTGGTTATTAATTAGAATCTGGGCACTTGTGTGTGTGTGTGTGTGGTAGGCGTCATCAGCAAGGGGAGATGACTGGAAGCATGCAAGGAATGCAAGAAAATATTGTTGGTTCCCCCCTCCTCCACGATTCTGGAATGCGTCTATATACAGTATGTCCATTTGCAAAGACAGACATCACTGATAAAGTCATCCAACGTTGCTGGATACATCATTCATAGCAAATAGAGCAAAGGGAAGATAAGGTGCATGCTGCCCTCTAGTGACCAAATTGAAGTTACACTCAACTAACTAGAGCAGGGGTCTCAAACTCAATTTACCTGGGGGCCACTGGAGCTAGGGTCTGGGCAAGGCAGGGCCGCATCGGGTTTAAAAAAAAACAAAACACATTTATTAAAAACAGAAAAATATACAAACTTTTTCAGTGCTTTTGTTCCGATTTTCTACAATAAAAGCTCTGATAAAACATTCCACTGTTCTCAAATATCTTTATCTTATTTTGTGCAGGAAAAATAAAAATTAAGAAAATCAATCAATCAGTAATAAATAAATATAATAATAATAATAAAACAGCAAATAATAAAAACTTAAGAAACCACATATAGTTGGTGGGGAGACAAATTATTTTTTTCAGATTAAAATTAACAAAGCCCTGTAGACATGACAAAACACAACTATAGTCACATTTATACTTTTTTTATTTACAACACTGCAGGGTCTTGAGACACATGCTAACTCGCAAACTAGAGAGCTAGCGACCTAAACGGTAGCCTTCAAGTTATTTTCTTTAAACTGAAATAGCCAAAAACTTACCACTTCCACACGGATAGGGAGGATAACTATTAACAGTTATTTAACCTTTAACATGAACATTAATCAAACGTAATAATTTTTTCTGGGTACATGATACCATACAGCATCCATATCAAACTTGCGCGGGCCGCACTAACATTAAACTTTCATATCAAGGCGGGGGCCTCAAACTAGTGTCCTGCGGGCCGCATGCTTGAGACCCCTGAACTAGAGTATTACTAACTTGGTCAAGGTGGTGAAATGTACCTGCCAACATTGGATATTAACACAACAACTGTCCAGTGACGTTAACAGCACCTGCTCGGTGCAAAGAAAGTGATTCATGATTTATTTGCAATGCATGCTGGTACATGTGGACCATCATTCAATCTGCCAGCACACTGACAGCTCTTTTTCGCTGTACCAGTAAAGATCATTTGGTTTCACTGAGCTACATGAAATGTCCAGCATACTACAAACACATCACAGTGTGATGCAGTGCAGGAACAAACACACCTAACATCCACCAGCTCCACCAGTGATGTCATCATTGGTGAGAAACCTATACAGTGCTGGAGAATGCTATGTCCAAGAGGATTAAGGGCGTCGAAGACATAAGACATAAATACAAATTCTGCTTGTGTTTTGCTGTAAATGTCTCTAAGAGAGCAGAGTGAGTGGCAGACAGGAAGTGATGTGGGGGGGTTCAGGGTTGAGTTTCATCTTGCCCTGAGTTATGGTTGCAACAATAGCCGTTTTTTCATATATTCATTCATTCATTTTCTACTGCTTATCCTCACGAGGGTACTGGGGTGCTGGAGCCTATCCCAGCTGTCTTCCAGGTACACCCTGGACTGGTCGCCAGCCAATCACAGGGCACATATAGACAAACAACCATTCACACTCACATTCATACCTATGGACAATTTGGAGTCTCCAATTAACCTAGCATGTTTTTGGAATGTGGGAGGAAACCGGAGTACCTGGAGAAAACCCACACATGCACGGGGAGAACATGCAAACTCCACACAGAGATGGCCGAGGGTGGAATTGAACTCGGGTCTAGCTGTGTGGCCTGCGCGCTAACCACTCGTCCGCTGTGCAGCCCTGGCCGTTTTTTTATTCTGGATTTTTTTTTATTAGGTAATTAAAGGCCGTCATAAAAGCCTGTTGTTCTGGCAATCAAGTCTGGTGCTTGTGTGTCTCACCAAACATTATAGTACTATTACTGACACCTAGTGACCAGTGTAGAATACTACATATTGTATTTTCATTCAATTAGTCATTGTTATGCTTAATTTAGCATGAATATGTTTTGTGTAGGCTGCATGGTGGTTAGTGGTTTGGTGCGCAGGCCACACAGCAAGGAGACCTGGGTTCAATTCCCCGCTCGGGCATCTCTGTGTGGAGTTTGTATGTTCTCCCCGTGCGTATGTGGGTTTTCTCTGGGTACTCCGGTTTCGTCCCACATTGGCGACTCCAAATTTTATGAATGTGAGTGTGAATGGTTGTTTGTCTACTATATGTGCCCTGTGATTGGCTGGCGACCAGTCCAGGGTGTACCCTGCCTCTCGCCCAAAGACAGCTGGGATAGGCTCCAGCATGCCTGCAACCGCAGTGAGGATAAGCGGTACAAGAAATGGATGGATGAATAGACATTGTTATGCTTAATTTAGTATGAATACAATATCATTATCCGTATCGTTCTTTCTGCCAATAATAATATACAGTATGGCACCTTCCTTTACTATCTCTAAACTAATATTACTAATCACAACTTTTGTTGGGATAAATAAGTATGGCACTTTTTCTATAATCATTCCAGTGGTCATTCATTCATTCATTTTCTGCCGCTTTTCCTCACGAGGGTCGCGGGGGGTGCTGGAGCCTATCCCAGCTGTCTTCGGGCGAGAGGCAGGGTACACCCTGGACTGGTCGCCAGCCAATCACAGGGCACATATAGACAAACAACCATTCACACTCACATTCATACCTATGGACAATTTGGAGTCACCAATTAACCTAGCATGCTTTTGGAATGTGGGAGGAAACCGGAGTGATTCCAGTGGTATCACAGTAAAAGAAGCTAATGTGTTGATTCATGGTATGACATGTGCCTTTATTGGTATCGGTTGATATCAGTAATGAAATCCTGGACATATCGATAGCCGTGCATAAGCTTGTTGGCTTGCGAGCTCCAATTCTATTTGCATCTAATTGCACAGCAAGACCATAACAAACAATTAGGTGACATATCTTTTCTATGTATAGCTCCCAAAACACCACATGCAGAACATCTCTCCTGAGACCCATTTCAAGCCCAGAATCCAGCTTGCAGGCAAGATCCCTGAGGAAGTCACACACGGTGCATGGAGTATACTGTATATCTCTACACTTGCACGACTTGCAGGAAAGTGTTACAGTCATCCATGCCGCAAATGTGCAAAAAAACTCCTCCTCTTCAAATAGATGCCCTAAACAACACCACAAAAGTCACACTCTGTCATGCAGCATGTAGAAAAACCTGTGGGTGTCTTGTCCTTGATGACTCACAAGAAGATTCTTGTATTTTTATGCTGCTGAAAAGCTTTTTGCTTTGTTCGAGGACCAAAGAGTACCAGGCAAAACAATGAAATGTTAAGAATAAAGCCAATGTGTCATGTAGCCTCAACAAAAATAACTTCTTGAAGAATTCATTATTAAAATGATTATATCAGAACAAAAATATATTAAATGGGAAAACCTCTAAAATTGAAAGCCCTTATGGTCACACAATTTAAAAATGTGATCAAAATTTGGTAGAGAAATGTACAGCAGAATGGCCATTATGCAAAATGCGAAAAAACAAAACAAACATCAAATGATGAATTATGTTTGCAATTTTGTTTTTCTCTGGCTTTTTGTGGTTTTCCTGCAACAATATTGAACATACACAGTGTTGTATTTACATTCTGTATGAGAGTCAGGAATGTCAAACCGTGACTTAAAACCTTACCCATATACCAGAGGTGGGTGGGGTGGGTAACCTTCTTAATCCGGGCATTTCCAAATTCCTTTTTTTTTTAAAACCTTGAACATTGAAACTGTAGCCGGCAACATGACTTGCAGTGCCATTGTGGAAAGCTTGAATCGCATGCCTACCTACACCTACCCACTGCACTATGTGGGCATACAAATCAATACCTACACAAAAAAAACATTTGTCCCATATTGCCACAAGGCATGCTGGGTAGTTAATGGTACACTTTCTCTTTAGGATGGCTCTGAACACTTGGTTTCAGAAACTTTTTTTATAACACCAGCTCACTGACTTCACAGTGAGCCTTATGAGCCAGACACTTCCTTATATGGGCATGCCTGGCGACAAGCTGTTAGCCATATACTAGGCTGAGTGGGACCAATTACAGCGGACTGGATGTGCCTGAGGCAGTCTGTGGGTGGAATAAATTAAAACTGACCATTTTGGAACTCAAAGGAAATACAACTGGAATAGATACATATGCTGGAAGATCTAGAAAGCTTTCTGTGCGGGTTATCATGTGTCGCTGCTCTATAGGAGTTCACCATGAGCATAATAGGTCCCCTTTGAGATATATGTTATGTTTAGCGCTTAGATGGATTTGATTTATGTGATGTGTTGACTTGCTGTGGATGTGTTTTAGTGACCTTGCACTGTGAGCAAGCTGTTCCGTTTCATGACCACCTATTTAATTTTTTAACCCAGTGTGGCCTGCAAATATAATAGTGTGTCCACCCCTGCCATATACTGTAGTTAGGTTTGACTGCGATGGACTATTTCGATTTTCCTCATAGTATGTCCCAAAAGTTTTGAAGTCAACAGTACCATCCCAGCATGATGAAAAAAAAACTCCATTGTCCCTTACTATAAATATAAACCTGGCTACCTTTCAGTCAGTAGCCCCATGATGTGCATGTCCTGCTCAGGTTTAGCCTGTTTAGTTGACCAGCCACGCCTGTCCTTGGCCTACTTTTAGGTCACAAGCACGCCGTGGAGCCAAACGACTATCATCATTAAGCACAGCAGCACGGGAGGATGGAGACTACTATGTATTTATGGGTAAGCCCTTTTTAAGTCTTAGAAAAGCTATCCGTATAATGGCGGTTTATATATTGAAAAAGGACTGTTTAAACTCAGTTCTACTTCTATGTGCATGTATGGGTGGTATTGGGGGTATTAATATGACCAAAGATTTCCTCATGTGCATTATAATCATACTTTCATTTTTCATTTCATATATATGTATGTGCACACACATACTGTATATATTTTACTACTACACATACACACACTCTAGGATAAACAGCATTCATCGTAAGTTACATTATTCACGCGTACACTCCCATAAATAACTGATGGATCTGATAGGCTTTGTTCCAGATCTGTATTCAAATATTTACACACATTTAAATATGCCTGAATTGAGAAAAATAACAGACATGCTTTTCCCCTTCAGCAGGTAGGTTTAAATTTAGCTTCATTTGTGTGTATGAGATATATTTCACAGTGAGGAAGCTGTCAAAGAAAACAACAATCAAAATCAGACTTCATTTTCTTGATAGTCGACTATTATGTTCTGTTATTATTATTGATCTGCCCTTGTCATGTGTCAATGAGCAAATACTCAAGTTTCAGCTTGGAGATCACAAAAGTGGAATGTCCTTAAAGTTGAAATGCTTATTATCAAACCCTGTTTTTGCTATTGTAATATGCATACAGTGGGAATCTCTAAGGACACACACACAGAATCCGTTCAGGACTTTCTCCTAGGAAATAATGGGAGTGGGAATAACCCTTTCCAGGGTAAAGCTGTCACCATCATAAAACCCTTATGAACCAAATAGGCCAGGGGTTTTCAAAGTGTGGCACAGTGAGCCTTCTCTCAAAGGCAGTTGGGTCCTTACATATGGAGGATTTTCTGGAGTAGACTGTTTACACTCTCATCGTAGCAACTACAAATGTAGATTTTTTTTTCTTTGAACATGAATAAGGTAAGCTTAGCAGGCATACAGTGGAACATCAGTGTTGGTATGCCTGTTTTTTTTTTAATGCCCAAATTATTGCAAAAAATATGTTGGGTTTCCTTTCACTGTCACTGATATTGTATGGTCAAAAAGTGTCCAATATATATCCGATATCGTCCAGCATTTCATTACCATTATTGGCAGCAGCTCTGTCATGCAGCTTTTACTGTGATGCCAATGAAGGAATTTCGCAAATAAAGTGCAATACTTCAAGACAAATACTGAAATATAAATCACGGAAAATGTGGCGGTTTCCTTTAAATATTTTGTCATTTAAACCAACCAACAGTCAACTAAAACAACATGTTCTCCTATCAACAAATAATTTGGAAAGCTGCACATTTCTTGTAAGTATGAGATTCTTCCTGAGGTGTGATATTGGATTAGAGGTATTCACCCTCTGTGCAGTGCTTTACAATCATTCCAAATTGCATATTTACAATCCGAAGGGAAAATTTGGAAATGATTCCAGACTTGTTGCTGTGTGGAAGCACAACGCCATGACTCTCTCATATCACTCCATATAAACAGATATCTCGGACATCCCTACAAACTACTAGATAGTATAGCCAGGACTCTAGCTTTATTCATAAATACATAGAAGCTCAGTCTTCTGAGATGTATATGCACTATATACACACACACACATACATACATGCACACACACATAAAGGGTGACTAAACAAATAAAATAAACAAACCCTCGGTTGCATATTCTAGTCTATGTATAATAAATAGAGTTGTCGAATGGCATTAAAGGTTGGACGGACTAATTAAATGTTAAATGTTATGTGGCGGTAAAATACTGCTGTAATGACCTCAGTTGGAATTGTTCATGAGCTACACTCGTTTTAATACGTGGAGCAAAAAGTCAGAATGTCAAATTCCAGGTGAAATTCTTGAATGGAGTAATGACTTGAAGTCTTCATGTTCCTTTTTGCATGCAGATACGGAGGCTCCGTGTTACTTGAAGCATGAGTGTATTTATAACACTGGCCATCTGTAGAATGTTGCCATCTGTGGATGGAAGAGTCGCTCATTGTTGCATTGTAGATTTCAAATGAGTACCCCCCCCCCCCACTCTGCCCCCCCATGATGCTTTTCACCCCGAGGACTAAAATGTGTGTTCATCATCCAGAATTGCTTTATTGTTGCAACGCTGCCCCAGCATTGGGGGTATGCTATGAGTGGGGTGGATTGGCACAATTCTAGAACTGATGATGCAAGTGAAGCAAGCATTCCCCTTGTGAATGTGCACAAGTGGTACAGTCCAACATCTTAAAGGCAGAGTGCACGTACAGCTGAGCTTGATCGGTCTTTATTTATTGAAATGTACATATTCTAACATGGTCCTCTGCATGGGTACAGTGTTCACTAAAGCTGTGCAAAACCACACACACACACACCAACATGTGGTATAGCGCAGGTGTTTAAACAAACCTGACTTACTTACTGACTTAGACCATAACACCAAGCCTTCCTATCGCCATGGCAACAACTGCACCATCACTCAGGCAACGGCTGCCAAGTGTTCCAACAAGCAGAAAGCCTTTAAGAAGCCTTATCCATCCTCCTCCTGTGTCATGATGTGCGTCTTTTTACGTCTATAGGTCTGCTCTGTACGGCGCACGCTTCATGCTTAATGCTTCATGCTCGCCCCCCCCCCCCCACCTCCTCTCTGATGCATATGTAATTCACACTCTCCTCCTCAACACATTTTCTCGCAGTCCGATTCCTTCTGTCTTCACACACACACACACATATATACTGTATATAGTATATATATATATTTATTTATATATATAAAAATGAAACGCACGCGCATGCACACCCACTCTCCATCTCTCTCCTTAGCTGTCCCCTCCCTCGCTTCTTCCTCCTCCATCCTGTTCCGGCGTCTTATTCTGTTCTCTTTCCCCCCTTCCTTTCCACAGTGTGACTCCCCCCCACCCCATTTCTTTAATCCCCACCACCACCTACACCTCTGCTTCCCATCTCCATCATCCCCTCCATCGCTTCTCATATTTACATCTTCTTCACCCCCCCCCCCCCCCGCATCCTTTCCTCTTCTCAAGAAAATCGGATGTGCCCTCACCTTGCCGCCTCGCCTCCCCTTTCTCTCTTACACAAAATTCCGAGACCACCCTCTCTCCTCTCTCTTTTGCCGCTCACTCTCTCCGTTTCCCTGTGGCCCTCCCCCTCCCTTTTCATGTTTCCCCCTCCCTCCATCCTCTCTTTCCCTCGCTGGTTCGGTTAGTCAAAGAAGAGATCCACAGAAGGAGAGAAAAGGGGGGGAAAGGCAGGACGAGAGCGAGAGTGCAGGAGTGGGGCAGGCTGGGGAGCGGGGTGTGGGGGTCTCAGCCCTCTGTCGTGGGGGGTTGGGGGGGTTGAAACACACCCCAGTATTTCGCTCTAAATACCATGGACTGCCTCTGCATTGTGACTACAAAGGTAAGCTTCTTCATTCTACTCGGGGCCCAGTGTGTGTATGCATGTGTGTGTCTGTGTGTGTGTGTGTGCCAGCCACAGCTGTATTTGTGTTGCACACACAAGAGAGGGAAGCTCTCATTTTTCCATGAGCCCCCAATTATACAACACACTTCCTTTTGTCTCTTTTTTTTTTTTTTTTTTAAAGGGAAGGGGGCTTCAGAACATCTCACACTAGATGACCCTCTGTCACAATCTCCCACGCTCCGCGTCATGCTTTGTGATTGTATAGTAAAAGTGTTGATGTTTTGTGACACACTGACAGCGGGGGGGGGTCCACATTGGAGGCTATATTCTGCTCTGCATGCTAATCTTCCAGCTGCTCCATCGCTTACCTTCCACGCATCTTCTCATTATGTCACACATGTGCTCGGCATCTTGTCGTCACGAGAGGCAGCCCCGCTTGAGAAATTGTCCTAAACACGAGAAGAAAGGAGAACGGTTGATGTCGGTTTGATCAAAGTGCAAGGCGGACATTCTCTGACAGAGATTTGGGTGAACTATGTACAGTACAGTAGCACCTGGAAGCACTTTCTGACCGGAAGTGACAACACACACAAAGAGCAGCTGTGGGAATATGGTTTGCATATAGAGCAACTGGCTGTATTACATAAATTAGCGCTTAAATTCATTTCTCTCTGTTTCCTTGGCAACAGGGATTGTTGGTCACCTAAACATAGATTAAGTAGGTGCAGTCATGCAGGCAGGCAGCGGACCTCTTATGTAAAAAGAACACATTTCTGTCTAATTATGCGGTAGAAAAGTATAACAACTTAATGCTTTAATGCTTACATCTGGCTGTTATGCATTTCAACTTGTGTGTGACTCACTGGATAACAAAACCCCTTATTAAGTGAAAGACCACAGTTGGTATGCAAAGACTTGCGATCAAAGTGAGAAAAGACTTAGTGTAAAGCTGGCAAGAGAAAGCTCTCACTCTCCAAGGGATTGTGAGACAGATGGTCACTTTCGAAATGGGAGAGTTAGCACGTTTGCACCAAGGAGTAGTTTAATGCTGTACGGTACGTATCACCAAATAGCCTAAAACCTTTCAGTGCTTTTGTCACAGGAGTTTGGTACAGTTTGTGGTGTAAGGGGAGAAGCTAAAAAAAAATGCAGTCTGCCGATTGTTTTGGTCAACAGAGTTGCCACTTCCTTGTTACGAATAATGAAACCATTATTACAGTATATAGTATATACCAGGGGTCGGCAACCTTTACTATGAAAAGAGCCATTTCACCCACTTGCCCACTAAAGAAAAATAGCCTGGAGCCGCAAAACGTTGTATGTTTAAAACAACATTGGAGGGAAAAAAAAAAGACGAGTTGGAGTACTCTTGCTAGTACTGGAGATAAACTTTTGTTTTTAAATGAGCTCTAATTTATTTTTTAGAATCGTCAAATAACTCATTAATAATAATTAATAACTCAAATAACTCAAAGTATTACTCATTTCCCTTCATGTTAACCTGTCAGAGAGAACTGGATAGCATCCTGTCTGCTCATTCAGTCACCAGTCAGAACTCAGTCAGGATGCATTCATGGTCTCACACAAAGTTGGATTTTTGTAAACTCATAACAAAGACGTGCATTTTCACCACACGGGTGCTAAAAAATATTCAAGCATTGCAAAGGGAGCCGCAACAAAGAGGCTGGAGAGCCACATGCGGCTCTGGAGCCGCGGGTTGCTGACCCCTGGTATATACAATACTATACAGAAATGATAGAGTATATGTTACCTACAAGACAACACACAAGTGAGTACCAAGATACTTGTGTCTTGCCTACAGTCAAGCACGGTGGTGGTAGAGTCATGGTCTTCTGGGGCTGCATGAGTGCTGCCGCCACTGAGAAGCTGCGGTTCAACGAGGGAAACAGAGCATGATCCCCTCCCTCGGGAAACTGGGTCGCATGGCAATTTTCCAACATGATTAGCAGCCCGGGCGGCACGGCGGACGAGTGGTTAGCGCGCAGACCTCACAGCTAGGAGACCAGGGTTCAATTCCACCCTCGGCCATCTCTGTGTGGAGTTTGCATGTTCTCCCCGTGCATGCGTGGGTTTTCTCCGGGTACTCCGGTTTCCTCCCACATTCCAAAAACATGCTAGGTTAATTGGTGACTCCAAATTGTCCATAGGTATGAATGTGAGTGTGAATGGTTGTTTGTCTATATGTGCCCTGTGATTGGCTGGCGACCAGTCCAGGGTGTACCCCGCCTCTCGCCCGAAGACAGCTGGGATAGGCTCCAGCAACCCCCGCGACCCTTGTGAGGAAAAAACGGTAGAAAATGAATGAATGATTAGCAGCCCAAACACACCTTGAGGATGACAGGTGCCGTGTTGAGGTGGCTGAAGGTGAAGGTGATGGATTGTCCAAGCATGTCTACTCCAGACCTGAACTCCAATCGAGCACCTTTGGGGCATCCTTAAGTGGAGGGAAGGTGGAGGAGTGCAAGGTGTCTAACATCCACCCTTTATCCACTCAGTCTACGTATATGAAGTCTTCCACTAAATAGTCACCCGTTAGACACATTTTGGACATGTTCACTGTGTTGCCAGCTATTTAGACAATGATCGCTGTGTTGACTTATTGTCATAGGATAGTAAATTGCATTGCTGTACAAGCGGTATTGTGACAACTCTTAGTTATACCCAAATTTCATTCCTCAATTATTGTCCCTTGAGGAGATTTAATATTACATGATGCTGAACAGTTTCATTTAATTCTTAGATTTAGTATTATATTGTATTTCATGTGTTTTGTGTGTTCCGTTTTCATTGTGAGTGACTTAGGAGTTAACTTGGTATACAGCAATCCCTCGATTATCGCCATAAATTGGTCCAAGACGCAACCGTGATAAGTGAATTTCAGCAAAAAATTTCAGCAAAGTAAGATATTCTTAGAGAGCATCGCTAACATCCCTATAGGCCATTTACTGTAAGTCATAACTATAGGGATGTTAGCGATACTCTCTAAAAATATCTTACTTCAGTAAAGTAAGATATTTTTAGAGATCATCGCTAACATGTAAGTCATAACTATAGGGATGTTAGCGATGCTCTCTAAAAATATCTTACTTTCAGTAAAGTAAGATATTTTTAGAGAGCATCGCTAACATCCCTATAGTAACCTTTACACTTGTATTACCCAATATATTAGACATAATAAAAGTATCTAAATAAGCCATTTACTGTAAGTCATAACTATAGGGATGTTAGCAATGCTCTCTAAAAATATCTTACTTTCAGCAAAGTAAGATATTTTTAGTAAGTATATATAGTAACCTTTACACTTGTATTACCCAATATATTAGACATAATTAAAATATCTAAATAAGCCATTTACTGTAAGTCATAAATAAGACTCATGTTTGTATGTGTTGCTATAAATGTGTTCCCTCGGGGAGCGGAGTGGCGGGCGGACAGGACGTGATGAGTTCAGTTGAGTTTTAGCCATGTTTTTATTCGGGATTCTTTATTCAAACCTGCAACTGAACATTACAGTAACACTGTAAAATACTACATATCATTCAGTGTCTTTGAAAGCATCATCATGAATGCATCATTTCAGCCAAGAAAAGCAGAAGCTCCCTTCCAATGCGTGTTTATTAAACTTTAATGGCGACGGGCTGCACTGCAGGTGAGGCGCTATGCCATGATGAACCAGAAGATTTGCGGATGCATTACGTGCACCGGGAGCGCGCAAGGTTCTAACGGTGAAATGCGTGGGTGACGCCACGGATGCTCGAGTGACATCCGAACACCGTAAACCAATGTGGCCTCTTGAAACAGCTCTCAGCTTTTAGTCGGCAGAACAAGCGGTACAACGCGTCGTCGTCGAAACTCGTCTAAAACTTTGATGGCGTCCTTTATCAAGTATTTCACAGAAATATCCACCGTGAAACTTCTGTAAAATGTATAAAAGCATAAAAGCAACCGAGGGTGGAATAAGTGCAATTTGACAGGATGGGAGAAAAGTAAAGAGCACTCAACGGAGAGGAAGCCAATATTACAGGATTACCATATGACTGTTTCTATTATAACACTGCTAATATTAGAATTTCCCTTTGGGATCAATACAGAGATGATGGCTTAGTATTAAACAAATCACTTCTATTTCTTAACAACTGTTACCATTCTAACCAACGTCATCTTTTATTCTTTTTTCCGCTGCATCTGACTTTTGAAGAGCTTATGTAATTATCCGCTGCTTCCTACACTAGAATCTTAGGAGAAAAATAAATAAATATTAAATCAGAAATCAATGTATCACACGGCGGCATCATTACATAACACTTTCAACCGGAATACGAGGAGACGTCACAGGGTTTTATATTTATATCTGATATTACCTTTGAGTCTCCCTCATGGTGTGGCAAGTGAGTCAGAGAACATCAGACCATCAGAGTTGATTTGAAAGTGTTAGAAAGCGACAAAGACTCGAGTGTCTTTCCAATTTCAAGAGGGAAACACGTCATGTCTGTTTCCTGGAGTGGCCGCCACACATCTCTCACCGCTGTCATGCAGGTCGTTCATTGCCTCGTTCACCTCTGCGAGCCCATCTTCATGCATCTCACCCTCCTCTCGGACTACCCTCTGGCCTACTTTACAGCACTTTCAAGCCCCCCCCCCTCCCTCGTTAGTGCTTCTTCATATCAATTATACATTTGATAGGATGTAGTCAGTATGTAGTCCTTGCATGTGCGCAGCTTCATGTTCGCTTATGGCATCCTGCTGCAACATCTACAAGCAGAGAGCCTGATCCACGGCATGAAGTGTGTTGCGCGTCAGGATTAGTGACCGTGGAGAACGCTCATGTGATCTCCGCTCAAGGGCACAAGCAACCTTGCGTCCATACGGCCACAGAGACACTAATCTAGCCAAGTTGCTCCCAGGACGCTGGGAGAAGATAGAGCAAGCCAGGCCTGGTGCACTACATTCACACCTTGAGAGGTCTTCTTTTGTCTTCAGGGCGTACTGCAACAATCACCCACACACTTGGGGGAGCCACATGCACACACACACACACACACGTCCTTGCAGAACACGGCAGACTTCTTTGAGCAAAGAAACTGGGACTCGAGTTCATGTCTCTGAAAAGTTGTCAGTGTTAATTAAAAAAAAAAAAAAGAGAGACACTTTTGCTGTATGATGCTGGTTTCAAACACAAACTCAACACAATATATTCAGGGATATTGGTTGACCTCTGATTTGTTCAAATTTGGAATCTAATTTAGGAAGTAATAGAATCTCTTTGTGGAGTTTGACTCCAAATTGTCCATAGGTATGAATGTGAGTGTGAATGGTTGTTTGTCTATATGTGCCCTGTGATTGGCTGGCGACCAGTCCAGGGTGTACCCCGCCTCTCGCCCGAAGACAGCTGGGATAGGCTCCAACATACCTGCAACCTGAACGTCCTGAATGCACCCCAGAATTGGACTGTTGTGTTCAGGTCAGAGTGAAGTTAAAAAAAAAAAAAAGAGCGTCAGACTCTGTGGCACTGTGCTTCCGTCTGCCCTCATAACGGAGAGGCGTGCTGTTCTGGTGCGCATGTGTTAATTATACAAACATTTTTTTACTTTCATTCATTCATTTTATACCGCTTTTTCCTCACGAGGGTCGCGGGGGTGCTGGAGCCTATCCCAGCTGTCTTGGGGCGAGAGGCGGGGTACACCCTGGACTGGTCGCCAGCCAATCACAGGGCACATATCACCAATTAACCTAGCATGTTTTTGGAATGTGGGAGGAAAAAAAGAAAACCCACGCATGCACAGGGAGAACATGCAAACTCCTCACAGAGATGGCCGAGGCTGGAATTGAACCCCGGTCTCCTAGCAGTGAGGTCTGCGCGCTAACCACTCAACCGCCGTGCCTCCCCATTTTTTTACTTATTTAATAAAAATTAATTAGCCACCACCGTTAATGCATATTTTTTGACTGCACCAGTTTTATCTATAAAAAGTCGGAATTTTACGAGAATGAATTGGAAACATTTTAAGGGAAGATGTTGTTTTAGTAGAATGGAGTTTCATCCTATTTCATTTCTATGCTGCTTATCCTCACTAGGGGGTATGCTGGAACCTATCCCAGCTTACTTTGGGCAAGAGGCGGGGTACACCCTGTACCAATCGCAGGGCACATATAGACAAAGAATAATTCACAATTTGGAATCACCAATTAACCTAACATGCATGTTTTTTGAACGTGGGAGACAACTGTAGAAAACCCACACACAGATAGATGCTCAAGCCGAGAATCAAACCCAGGTCTTCCCGATCTCCTGACTGTGTGACCTACATGCTAACCATTGGAGCACCGTGCAGCCTCTAGCATGGAATTGAAAGTTATATTAAGGGAATAAAGTCAATAGACTGTACACTATTAGGAAAAGAAAGGTGTGAGAGGCGGGGGGCGGGGGGGTGCTAATCATAACAGGTTGGCAGGTCTGTTCTAAATCTGTCTTTATTCATGCTTGAAAGATGCTGGTACGAGCAGCTTTTCCAGTGGTTTGTACAGCTAAATTAATATTACATGTTCTCAAATAGTATTTCAAATCGGGGTGTGTGGACAAAAATGTCTGATTTTGAGAGTAAGAAACACACCAGGAAGTGGCTGATGGCGGCAAACAATCCAATGTGGTGCACCGAGGTCAGTGAGGGTCACCTCTTACTGAGTCATCATGTAAAATAGAGCATAAACTCTAAATGCAATGGTAAAGGACAACACTTAAACCTGTGATTATGCCTGTGTGTGTGTGTGTGTGTGTGTGTGTGTGTGTGTGTGTGTGTGTGTGTGTGTGTGTGAGAGAGAGAGAGAGGGGGTGTGTAAAAGAGGTACACGAGACATAAGTTCGTTTCAGGTTATCATTGGAGCTAATTTCTATCGTGGCATCCAGTAACACCCTGTGGCAGGTTTGTAAAATGCAGGAGTCTGTGATATTGTGGCTGAGGAAGATTGACCAATTGGAGCCACATTTGTCATCTGTGTGCTGAGCCCATTTGGACAATCGCTTGACCGCTTTGAATAGAGAATGATTGTGAGATGCTGTCATTACAAACATTGTGACTTTCGTATTTAAATTCAAATAGTAAAGATGACTTGCCGGATAGCCTGCGACTGACAATGCTAACATGTGTGTAGCATGATACAATTGAAATTGAACATCAGAATCACATGATGATGCCCAGCCACACACAAAAACAATGTGCAAGAGCACATATTTGTGTGATTTGTTTGTCTCTAGCTTTGTATCTCCATGTTCCTCTTATAGGTGATGTCAGTTGCCTAGCAACCATGCAATCAGGGCCCGATTGTTGCCATGACAACATGACGAGGTATCATCATGGAGAGAATAGAGATGAAAGAAGGAAAGGGAGGGAGAGGAGAGCGAGAGGGAGAGCGCCCTGCCATTGAAGGGTGTTGATAATATGAAGCCCACAGTGCGCAGGTAGGAGGATGACCTATGTGTAGGCGGCGGCCTAGAACGCGCAGAATAGAAAATTCATATTTGGTATGAGGAAGCTGCATCCAAGGGTTGACTTTCCTCTAAAGAGCACAGGCTTCATTCCAGATGGAAATGTCACGATGTGCTCCACTTGTCTTTAGTCACAGATGCTAAAGCAGAACAGTGTGTCACTGCATGAACGTCTTTGGGCCTAACCTCTGCAGGTGTCATAACCCATCCATCACCCTGCTGTGGTCCCGTGTAAAGCAGTCCAATAGGTCACGGTGTGTTTATCCAGTTTATTCACCCTTCCACTCTGTTTTCTTTTTAATATAGTCATGACGCAGAAAGTGATGGCTTGACCAATAAGGGCAATCACGGGCAAAGTCTCGGTTGAATGAAACATCTCATCCTGTCAAGAAAAAAGTCTATTATTTATTGTAAACTCTGGTGTATAAGTTGCACCCACAAATTTTTTAGACTTTAGATTTATAGGTATATAAACTGCATATGTTCACATCATAAAATTGCACAAGTCCGTGAGGACCAGGCAGCTCTTTGACAGGAGCCTATCATAAGCTTTGAAAAATCTTACAAGGAGCTTGTCAACCCACCCATTGTAAATTGAAAGAGGTCATTACTCAATATAACACTATTATAACTCAGTATAACATTTCTCAATATACCACTAAACTCATCACACAGCAACTTAACACTCTAAAGGCATACCATGTACCAATATGAGTTTAAAATGAAGATTTTTTTTTCATGTTTTCTCATAATGTCTTGTCTGAGCAAAGCAAAGCATTTTACTGGATGACAAGGAGCATAGAAAATGGATGGATGCTGCGACAATGCTGACTTTGTCCACCAGAGAGACCAAAAGGAGCCCGGAGCCCACAGGGAGGCTGACGTCATCGCAGCACTGCTCAGATGCAATTCATTATGGGAAAACATTAAGAGTTGTTGTTTTTCCACGTTAAACTTGTATTGGCACATGTTTGTATATTTACCGTTAGTTGCTGTGTGATGAGTATAGTGTTCTTGGTAAGCTCACAATATACTGTTATATATAATGACAGTTTAAGAAAAAAAGTAGCGGCTTATACACCGGTAATGATGGTGTATAACTGGTCATTTGGTGTCATTGATGAGGCAAAAATGTACTGTATAACAAACACAAGGACGAAGGTCACTGATGTTATCAATATTTACTTAAGCAAAACATTTACTACTTTGCCATAAGCAAAACATGAATGCTAGCATATAGTACAAACCATTTTCAGCACAGCCCATAGGGGGTGTCATTAGTACAGGAGATCATACGTATATTTATGATGTCCCCAGTTATGTCATTTCATAGTTACGTACTGAATTTATTTAAAGAATAATAGTACAGGAGATCATACATTTATGATGTCCCAGTTACGTCATTTCATAGTTACGTACTGAATTTATTTCAAAAATAATTTGGGTCTGTAAAGAGAACTCCCCTAATTTCTGGTGTATAAACCTATACTTTCTAACAGTCTGAACCCTGTGGCTTATATGGTGATGCAGCTAATATATGGCTAAAACTACAGTTCCCATGATGCTTAGAATGCAGGTTCAGGAAGTATTTAAATGAATGCTAGTATCTTATGCAGCAATCGTGTTTTGATTTGACAAATCTTAAGTAAGTTGGATCAAATATGGAATTACTACAGCTTCTGTTTGGCCTGCTCGGCCCAACAACTGTCACTATTGTAACAGTTTGATTTAGCGTAGGTTGACTGGTCATGCCTGGATGGATATAGCCAAATGTTGTGATATGTTGTGCTCACATGTTATGCTGAATAAATTGAGCCCCATCTGCTCCAATAGAGCACTAGTTTGTGAGTTTTTTCTTGTCAAAGAGTGCCTGTAAGATGTTGTCCATTGTTGTCCTTAGTTTACTGCGTCATGTGTATTCTTTGTTGGTCGCTAGTGTGTCTGGTTTCTATGATGTCACATTATTTACTTGGCTGACGCAGATGTCACTATTCCGCCTCCACACACACACACACTCCCCAGTAGAAACACAAACCAGAACAGAGTTTACCGTTCTAAACCTAACAAGCCAAAAATACTCGAACTGTACTGCTTGGTGGAAGCTAGCTTTAGTACGATTGTACTTGACTCCTGCCATGACTCAGCTACCATACTGTATCAGCCCATCCATCACTGTCATTATTTCAGCAATGGTTATATGTGTTTTGGAAATAGACTATTTCTTTAAACTGAAATGGATAAAAACAGTGAAAAAAACAATTTATGCAAAAACATTTTTTAATAATCATATGTAAACACTTGAAAAATGGGAGTGGTAAGTGGTCTTACATGGTATACTGAGTTCCTCTAGCAAGGAAGTGACCTATTAACATACCCATGGCACAGTATATATATTGATCACAATCTGATGTGATTGGCTGGTAACCAGTCCAGAGGATACCTGCCTCTTATCCGAAGACAGCTGGGATAGGTTCCAGCATACCCACGACATATAGAAAATGGGTGTATGGATGGATATTGACCCGAATATAGGACAACTGAATAAGAGATGATTTCAAGATTAAATAAAATGCATAATTCTCATGTTATCAGTATTAATCTCAGTGTCCAACCATTGAGATACTTTTCAAGTAAATGCATGTCTCCAAGTCCCTGGTGTGTGAGTGTGTGAGTGACAGGAAGAAAAGCACTTGACCGGCTTGGGGGAGAAGTCGTTTGGCCCCACCAGCTGGTTCATATATGGATATGTCAATCTTGAGATCCTAAATATATAACCACCTGTCTTTTTCAGACATCTTTCTTATATTCAGGTCAATACAGTATATTGATCGTGCAGCTTTATTGAATAGTATATGTGAGTCGAGTGATGTGAGTACGTATTTTGCCGTAGTGTTTACACACACACACATGCACATGCACAGAGAGAGAAAGCGAAAGGCGAAATTAAATAATAGATTGGGTTCCTGTGTATCTCCATGTCTGATTGGCTGCCCTCCCTCACTGTGAGGCAGTGACAATCATATATTATGAGTCACAGCTGGAGCATGCTGCCATTCCTTTATATTCATAGCCCATATGTACAACACCAACAACAACACAGGCTTCCAGGAAAACTCTCTCTTCTCTTCTGCTACGACATCCCCCCCTTTTCCCTTCCCTCTCTCCCCCTCCTTCCATTCTCTTCCCCTTTACCCTTCCCCAGTAACTGTCTCCCCATCCCTCTCCTCCTCCTCCTCCTCCTTCGCTGCGGGTGTCTGGGAGGCTGTTTTTCCTCTGTCTCTCGCTCATGAAGGGCCGCACTAAGCTCCCTTCTCTCTGCCCATGTGTGGTAGGTACATTCACCTCTGTCTTTGTGTCGTCCTCTGTCTCCATCTCTATGCTGACGCCTTCTTCTTCTGTTTTGCATGTTAGCACAAAGCCAGCTAGTCGTTCTGGCAGCCTTGGATTCGTGGGGGGGGGCGGGTTTTTATTATTTGTGCTTCGAGTGTGATATTCCAGAATCGTAGATGAATCAGAGAAGTACGTATGAGAGATGTGCTCCGGCTATGTTTATTCATGTGCTGGATATGTTAGGTATGAACGAACGTGGCCTGGCACATGTGGGCGTGTATGAGCCAGCGAGCATGTACCTGTATAGACATGCAGAGGGAGTACAACTCTAGCAGACTTGTTGATTAAACCAGTAGGGATCCATCTATGCAGATGCTTTATTACACATTTCCTGTACAGATAAACACTCCATATTAATCTGTGTATACCTTTGTGCGGACATGCAATTAGATTAGACTGTTTAGATTATATATTTTACAAACAAATAAAAACATATATTTTTAATTACTTTAATAATAGCAATAATACTACAGTAATCCCTGGTTTACCATGGCTAATTGGTTCCAGACCCAACTGCTGTGATAAGTGACGTTATAAGCCGTTATAAATAAAACTTTGAGCTCAGAGTTGAATTTTAACTTGTCGTAGGTCAGTGCTGCAACAGTAGCCCATGTTAATCTTCTTCTTGCTATTATTATTATTATTATTATTATGTTATTATTGGGCCTGTTGTGAGATCATTTATATGGCCTGTTCCGGCAATCAAGTCTCGCTTATCTCACCGAACAATGGCTGACACCTAGTGACCAATGTAGAATACTACATTCATAACTTGAAAGAGTCTTTAAGTGTAAATATTATGTATGTAAATAAATGTCTAAATGGCTAATCAATGTAAAATGTCTAAGAGTTAACTGTAGACCTACTTTTAGCCCACATTGAACTCTTAAAGACAAATCTTTGCTTGATCATTATTTATTAATATCAAACTTTCAGGTTCTTTTCTTTACATGTTGCCTTTTTGGTCCCGTTTTCAAATTTTTACTGTTTTTTTTTTTAAACTTTATTTCTACAATGTGCCATGGGCGAATAAACAAGCTGCGGGCCGTAAAGGGCCTCCAGGATGCTGAAAAATGTTTCATTCACTCCCATGTCTTCTTTTTTTGACTGAAAAGCTCCCCGAGATCCAACAGCCTGGGACACCCCTAGCATATGTGTATTATGCAGTCATACGTCTTTAATGTAAAAAGATGTCTTTAATGAGTCAATTGTGTTGTGAATGAGTGTGAATGTTTACATGTACGTATGTTTGTAATGTATGTCTTGTTTCTCCCCCCGCTGATTTTTTTTAATTATAGTATTGTAGTCAGACTTGATCACATGTCATCTCAGAGGGGGTGGATGTCAGGATGCCACAAGAGAGCATAGAAGGTCTTTAGGGGTTGAGAATGCAACCAGTGATCCTCCAGAGAGCATGGATGCTTGTTTGAGTGAACACAGCATTAGGTAGAACATGGAAGTTGGAAGTGCGATAGTTGAGTCTGTCTTCATTATTATCTAAATCTGTGATGCCATCTCTTGCCGGTAAATCTGTATTAGTAGCTCCCGCTTTAGTCATTATGGATCAGGACGTGACCATACATGCACATGAATAAAAGTTATCATCAGAACTAGGGATGCACAGATCCACATTTTTCAAATCTGATTCAATCCCAAAACTTTTCATTCATTCATTCATTCATTTTCTGTCGCTTATCCTCACAAGGGTTGCGGGGGTGCTGGAGCCTATCCCAGCTGTCTTGGGGCGAGAGGCGGGGTACAAACAACCATTCACACTCACATTCATACATTAACCTAAGATGCATGTTTTTGGAATATGGGAGGAAACCGGAGTAGATCTCTTGAGTGTGTGGCCTAGCCAACATGCTAATCACTCGTACACCGTGCAGCCATTTGATTCATACTTTTTATTCATACCTATGGACAATTTGGAGTCACCAATTAACCTAGGATGTTTTTGGAATGTGGGAGGAAACCGGAGTACCTGGAGAAAACCCACGCATGCACAGGGAGAACATGCAAACTCCACACAGAGATGGCCAAGAATGGAATTGAACTCGGGTCTCCTAGCTGTGAGATCTGCGTGCTAACCACTCGACCGCTGTGCTGCCTAATTCCGAAACCTGAATTTGGATTTCTGCCGATACAGATACCAGAGCTCTGTTTGCTTTAATATGCAACCACAGCAAAATAATATCCGCAAACGTAGCAAGAAGAACATCAACGAACTTAAGAACCTCCATACACACACAAATGCCTGATCACTACATTAACAGTTGATTTCATATGATGCCTTTATTGTGTAGATGTCTGACTGTTTTGCTTGGCCATGAACTCAGCAGGTCGACCACTTTGTGTGTGTGTGTGTGTGTGTGTGTGTGTGTGTGTGTGTGTGTGAGTGTGGGCCAAGTGAGGACAGCTCCAGTGCATGTGTGCAGATCTCTACATTTGCTGATACACTTCGCTATGTTTGCTGACAACATTAAAGCACAGAAATATCCGCAGGTGGTATTGGAAATTTCCGATTCATCAATTAATTTGACAAATGACAGTGGTAGTGTGGTCTGTGTGGCGGGAAACGGCGGAGACTGGCAAAGGAGAGAGATGGCGCAAAAGGGAAACAGCTGGATGACTAAAATAATTGATATACAGTGGCTGCAACCTTAAAGGGATAGTTAGGATTCTTTCACATGAAGTTGTATGACACCCCCGTTAGCAGTAAAATCTATCAACAGTGACTCAATACCCATTTTGGGTCCTGAGCAGAGTTTTGGTCGGACTTTGGTGCTGAGGAAAAGTAGTTCCAGCATCTTTGTGTGGAGTTTGCATGTTCCCCCCGTGTGTGTATTCAGTCAAAATCATCTAAAACGGGGTTGTCTTTCGAAAAAACTGGCTGGCATTAAATTAGTTAATTTAGGCCAAAAATGTCCCAGTGGTTAGCGCACAGGCCACACAGCTAGGAGAGGTTCGATTCCCCCTCGGGCATCTCTGTGTGGAGTTTGCCTGTTCTCCCCATCCATGGGTTTCCTCCCACATGCCAAAAACATGCATGCTAGCGTAATTGTCCATAGGTATGAATGTGAGAGGTTCATTTCCACCCTTGGCCATCTCTATGTGGAGTTTGCATGTTCTCCCCGTGCATGCGTGGGTTTTCTCCGGGTTTTCTCCGGGTACTCCGGTTTCCTCCCACATTCCAAAAACATGCTAGGTTAATTGGCGACTCCAAATTGTCCATAGGTATGAATGTGAGTGTGAATGGTTGTTTGTCTATATGTGCCCTGTGATTGACTGGCGACCAGTCCAGGGTGTACCCCGCCTCTCACCCGAAGACAGCCGGGATAGGCTCCAGCATGCACACAACCTTATGGAAAATGAATGAATTTTCTCCCCCATTTTTTTTCCCCTCCATGTCTGATTTTCACTGCACTGCTGTGTTATGAGTATAATTTCATGCTCAAAGCAGGCCAGAGTTAAATAAACTGTATCAAAAGTTAGGCACCATTACATGAGCATCAGTTTGCCAGTGTCCTCTCCAGACCCAAACCCAACAGTTACTACACAGTCTCCAAAAATGATGGATATGCTGCTCAATTTAGCAACAGACCCTCTATATTTCACACAAAATGTCACTTTTGTACAAACAGCAGAGGTTTTCAAAGTGGGCCTCACCTACTCCCCCCTTGATTTTTTTTCTGGATCATATTTGTTAGCATGACTAAAAGAAGGAAATATCAATGAGATTTTGCTTGACTATTATTGAGATTAGCTTATCAGGTTTGAAACATGTGGTGTGTGGAGCTCCCCTGTAGTCTTCTCTAGCCTCCCATGGGAATAGGTAGCAAAGGCTTTTTAAATAATCCTATTTTTCGTCTGTTGTGTTCTTTTTAAGTGTGCATGCTGAGGTTGAGGGTAGATGATGCATTTCGGTAAGTATGGAAAACCCTGTACATACAGACGAGATGATACATACAGATTCCAATGATGTGCAGTACACATAACCAAAATACTACGCATAAGTAGTCATATTTCTTTATGTCAAGCTTGGACACTGTATTTTCATTTAACAACAGTACATTCTATTTGTGAAGCATTTCCCTTTTACTTGTCAAAAACCGTGCATGTTACATTCTCATGAAGTGCATTATACTACATGTTATTATACTACTGATGTGTCATGTGATGAGTAAATTAATCCACCCAGTGTGATGAGAAAGCAGGGCTTATATGAACACAACAGAATGGCATTTTCTCAAATAGTACCTTCCGCTCTAGTAGATGCCACACCCCAAATAGTCGGTCGCAAACGTCACACCTCAAAGGAAAACTACAGCTGTGTTTGTGCACATATGCTTTGGATTTGGAGTGCATACATGCACATATTAATGTGAATGAAATAATATTGACATATAACAACAGTAATTGATGTGAGACAGCACGACCCTGTCAACAGTTGCACCCTCAGGAACCAAGTACGCAGTGTTCACAGTGAAGTGTAGGTACAAAAGTTGCCATAATTTGAAAAAATGTAAAATTGTGGATTTCAATTCACTTCATTTCAATCTTCTTCTTTCTCTTTGGGCTTTTCCCTTCAGGGGTCGCCACAGCAAATCAATCTCCTCCATCCAAGTCTGTCTTCTGCATCTGTCTCTCTCACACAACTACCCTCATGTCCTCCTTCACTACATCCATAAACCTCCTCTTTGGTCTTCCTTTACCAAACCTTCTACCAATATATTCACTATCTCCCCTCTGGACATGTCCCAATCATCTCTAACTTCTAACATGTAATGTCCCTTTGATGTACTTGTTCCTGATCCTATCCATCCTGGTCACTCCCATGAGAACCTCAGCACCCTCATCTCTGCTACATCCAGTTCTGCTTCCTGTCTTTTCCTCAGTGGCACTGTCTCTAGACCAAACAACATGGCTGGTCTCACCATAGTTTTGTATATACTTCAGTTCATTTGAATAATTGCAATTTGAATTATTACATATTCACATAAAAATAGACAACTATAGTGCTGAATTTCAGTTAATAGACCTCCAATAATAAGGATGCAGTTATTGTTTTATAGGTGTCAATGTGCAGCATACAGTAAATATTCAACTCATCAACATCTGGTGGCCCTCTGTTTATCCTGTTAGCCACAAAAGCAAAGCCACGGGTGACCGGTCTGGCAACATGCTGTGCTCACTCTGTGCCAAGCTAAGTAGCCTCAGCCTCTTTTTTGTTGCATTTCATCAGAGGTGGCTTGCAAAAAAACCAAAAAAAAATTCACAATGACTTTGTTAAACCTGGCAGTCTATTTTTTTTTTAAATTTATCCTTCAGTCAGACACACATTGTACCATTAATGATGCAAAGCGTTGTGTGGCACGGCCATGAATCTGTGCTTTGTGCCACCTGGTTAATAATTATTGTCCTTATGGAAAAAGAAAAGTTAAAACCAGAGGGAGTAGGTGGGTGGGTAGGTATTATGTAATGATTAGCAATGTGCTGCCCACTGAGGGGAATGAGTCGTCATGGTCATGCTAGAAAACTTACACAATCCCACAATGCAAATCTCATATCTTATCCATATATACTGAGCCGCAAAGACGCCCCCAGGCAAATACATTCTCTAACGCACTGACTGACTCGCTCTGACCACCATCGACTGCGATCAGCACATCTCATTATAGGAGGGAAGTGGATACAAAGGCTGCACTTGCTACAGAAAATGTAGCAAGGTTATACCATGCGTACAGTATAATACAAATACAAAACACAACATCTATTACAATATCTATTACTATTAAGTCTTAAAATAGTAAAGAGATGCCTAATTATTATTACTACTTGTCAGACATGAGAAGGCATGTCTCTCACCCATTCGGTTGTTGGGTTGGAGGCGTGGTTTGTGGACTGTGTTTTGGGCCCCCAATGGTTGGCGCCAAATTGGGGTTTCCTGTCTTGATACCCTTTCTGTTGTTGTCGGTTGAAGACTAAAAACCTGTTTGAGACCAACACCTTGGTGATTCTGACATGATCAGATAAGCCTCTAGAACAGGGGTCTCAAACATGTGGCCCGCGGGCGAAATGTGGCCCGCAGGACACTAGGTTGAGGTCCCCGCCTTGATATTAAAGTTTAATGTTAGTGCGGCCCGTGCAAGTTTGGTATGGATGCTGTATGGTCTCATGTACCCAGAAAACATTATTACATTTGATTAATGTTCATGTTAAAGGTTAAATAACTGTTAATAGTTATCCTCCTTATCCGTGTGGAAGTGGTAAGTTTATGGCTATTTATGTTTAAAGGAAATAACTTGAAGGCTACCGTTTAGGTCGCTAGCTCTCTAGTTTGCGAGGTAGCATGTGTCTCAAGACCCTGCAGTTGCGCAATATGTATAAATGTGACAAAAGTCGTGTTTTGTCATGTCTACAGGGCTCTAATAATGCTTTGTTAATTTTAATCTGAAAAAAGTTGTCTACCCACCAACTATATGTGGTTTCTTAAGTTTTTATTATTTGCCGTTTTATTATTATTATTATATTTATTTATTACTGATTGATTGATTTTCTTTATTCTTGATTTGTTTATTTATTTTTCATCTTATTTTGTGCAGAAAAATAAAAATTAAGATATTTCAAAACAGTGGAATGTTTTATCAGAGCTTTTATTGTAGAAAATCGGAACCAAAGCACTGAAAAAGTTTGTATATTTTTCTATTTTTAATAAATGCGTTTTTTTTTTTGTTGGGAAAACCTGATGCGGCCCAGCCTTGCCCAGACCCTAGCTCCAGTGGCCCCCAGGTAAATTGAGTTTGAGACCCCTGCTCTAGAACAACAGTTGACTTTCTCTGTTTATGACTGGCCACAACATAAAGCACACAGAATCTAATGAGAGCCTATGATAAAGCTGTATGCCTGTTTTTGGAATGTGGGAGGAAACTGGAGTTCCCGGAGAAAACCCACGCATGCACGGGAAGAATACCGCGCAGGCCACACAGCTACGAGACCGAAGTTCGATTCCACCCTTGGCCATCTCTGTGTGGAGTTCTCCCCGTGCGCGCGTGGGTTTTCTCCAGGGTACTCCGGTTAATTCGTGACTCAAAAATTGTCCATAGGTATGAATGTGAGTGTGAATGGTTGTTTGTCTATATGTGTCCTGTGATTGGCTGGCGACCAGTCCAGGGTGTACCCCGCCTCTCGCCCGAAGACAGCTGGGATAGGCTCCAGCATGCCCGCGACCCTCGTGAGTATAAGCGGTATAGAAACTGGATGGGATAGATTATGCAGGTGTACCTAATGGACCTGTGTCATGTGATGACATGATTCTCAGGAGGGATGGGTATCAAGGCTGCATTACAGTGTAGGAAAGACTGACAGGATTGTCATCTGGTGGCTGCTCTACAACGGACAGCTTTTGAAACAGGATGAAGCATGAGCTGACAGTCAGCAGCAATCTTTCGTCCATATTTTCTCATATCTTTTAAACCCTCAAGACGGGAGACAGCTGGCACAGGATGGTCCGCGTACTTTGGACAGCGCACGGCTGTCTACTTTAGCCTAGGAGGAAGGGCGGCAGAGACGGGGAAAGCGAGGTGACGGCTTTATAGAATTAGAGCGGCAGTTGCTGGGACACGTTCTTCAGAAGATCATCCATTAGGCCTTTGTGATTAGTCTAAATGTTCTTGTTTTTATTGGAGGTTGATGTTCAAATGCAACAATTTCACCGTGTGATACGTCATCTGTTTTAAAGCCTAGCTGCTGCAGCAGCTGAAAGGAGAAAAAATAAACGCAATGCAATTTTAGACGGGCTTTTAAAAGTATTTTTGAGATATAACATGCGCAACATACCTCATGCATAATGCAAGGCCTCGGGTCATCACTATTGGTGATGACTCCATTCTGGCATGTAAAATTTACACAGCTGGGTGGTTCTGCAAGACACACAAGCAGGAATATGTGATGTGGAGTAGTATGGTTTGTGTGTGTCAGAGCAGCAGAGTGAGCGTTAGAGTGCTCCTGCTGTTTACGCCACGCGAGACGGTCGCTTTTTCTCATGTGACTGCAACACCCGTTTATCTCGGTTGAACATGATTCAATGACACTCTTTAATTAGTTTTGGTCACAGGTTAGCTTTGGCTGGAAAGATACAGTAATATTATGCACTTTCCGGGCACTTCCTTAGGTACACCTGCACAATTGCAATGGAATGGTTGCATCATTAACCACAGTCTCTTGTAGTCATCAGGTGCACGGTCTACAAAAGTAAACAACCGCCAGGGTCTTTAATTAGCACCGGGTCAAAAGATGTTGACATTACTGTTTTTGCTGACTGTTTACACACATTTTGTCTTGCTGTGTAAAAATTCACAACCAAAATAAATCACAAAACACCTAACAGTCAAAATGTCAAAACGTGGTTGAATACAGCCAAGTTAAAAAAAACATACTGAAGCTAATTTGACTCATTTTTGTCAAATTCATTCATTTTCTACCGCTTATCCTCACAAGGGTCACGGGAGCCAGTATGCTGAATCCCAGCTGTCTTTGGGCGAGAGGCGGGGTACACCCTGGACTGGTCACCAGCCAATCACAGGGCACATATAGACAAACAACCATTCACACTCACATTCATACCTATGGACAATTTGGAGTCACCAATTAACCTAGCATGTTTTTGGAATGTGGGAGGAAACCGGAGTACCCGGAGAAAACCCACACATGCACGGGGAGAACATGCAAACTCCACACAGAAATGGCCAAGGGTGGAATTGAACCTCTCACATTCATACCTATGGACAATTAAGCTAGCATGCATGTTTTTGGCATGCGGGAGTAAAACCCATGGATGGGGAGAACATGCAAACTCCACACAGAGATGCCCGAGGGGGGAATCGAACCTCTCCTAGCTGTGTGGCCTGTGCGCTAACCACTGGGACATTTTTGGCCTAAATTAACTAATTTAATGCCAGCTAGTTTTTTCAAAAGACAACCCCGTTTTAGACGATTTTGACTGAATATTGTGCTCTATGGCTATATAAAGATGGAACCGACCAAAAAAAAAAAAAGTAGACTTTCCTCAGAAAATTTCTGAGCAAAAATTCGGAAAAATATCAGTTGCCGACTAAAAAAAAAGGAGGAAACCAACTTTTTTTACATTTCAAGCATAACTTTCACTTTGACAAAAATATTTCTCGCTTTTGTGCAGCTCAAATATCTATACAACCACACCAACATAAACAAAACAAAAGAATGGGTTGTATTTACATAAAAAATGCATTTACAAATATAAACACCATGAATTATTTACAAATTTCACATTTGGAAGTGAACTGTGTGTGTGCATGTGTGTACATGCGTGTGCGAATGTGTTTAAAATTTCTGTATAAAGAGTAACTTTCTGCACGCAACCAGTTGTACGCAGGGAGAGACCTACATTGCTTCCTCCTTTAGCACATTTTTATGACAGCACTTCTGCAATGTCATGTGCTGTGGTCGTACATTTTACATGTATGAACATAAATGGTATCTGGTTATGTAGATCATCCATCCATCCGTTTTCTATACCGCTTATCCTCACAAGGTTTGCGGGGGTGCTGGAGCCTATCCCAGCTGTCTTTGGGCGAGAGGCGGGGTACACCCCGGACTGGACATGCATGTGTTATGGGAATGTGGGAGGAAATTGGAGTCCCCGGAGAAAACCCACACACGCACTGGGAGAACATGCAAACTCCACACAGAGATGTCAGAGCGGAGAATCTAAAAATCATACGAAAACGGTGGCATTGGAAAATGGAGGTTTGACTGTGTGTTACACATAAGCCAGTAAAGTAACCTTCAGGAAACTATCATGGTGAATCCTGTCAGCACAAACAGCTTGCTACTTTTCCTTCGATATGTATTTGAGAAAATTCCCCACCGTGTGTCTCATTGGTGTGACATGGAGCACCTGTTTTTTTTTTTTTTCATACTTTTGACGGAAGCAGTCATTCCATAAATATGGTGATCTGAACGGTGTTGGCAAGTGGACCGTTTGTTAGACGTCTGCTACCCCCCTGCACATGTTGTCATGGAAACACTCCAGCTCTTTTACCGTTCTCTCTCACGCTCTTTCACACAATGCAGCACTGCCATGTTAACATTATACGGTGGAATACCACAGCTTGAAGGTGGCTGCTGTGCTTTACATAATGCTGAGGTAGAGCAGGAGAGTCACCTACAGTAACAGATCGGCTTGTCGTGAGTCACAGAAAACAGTCAATATGTGCCAACTTGAGGGTTAAATGGAGGCATAAAAACAAAAAGGCTTACTTCTTAAAGGTACAGAAGCATATGGAATAAAATTAGGTCATGTCCAAACAAGCAAGGTAAAAAAAATATTTCCTTTCAAATCACATTGTGACAATATTATATTATTCTTCCATGTTTAATTAATTTAATGGACTGATTTACCATTGACATGATTTTTCTTTTATGTTTTAACATTTTTTTTTCCATGTCAATAATAGGACCACTACACTCCATAGTTATTACTGACGTTGTCATAGGCACTGGCGTTACAATACAATCATTAGCCTTAATGATGAAGAAGGATTCCGTATTTATGAATTCAATATTTTTGGCATTAGCATAGAAAACCTGTTTATGCCCTTCTAAATATATATATATTTTTAGAATTATTAGAGCCCTCTAGACATGAAATAACACCCCTACAGTCTCATTTACACTTATATCACCCAATACAATAAGGCACATTGGACATAAATAACTTGTTTGCTACCAAAGACATATTTGTACATTTTCTCATCCTGACTGCTCGCTGGCTCCCAAGGATGTATGATTTTTTTTTGCGCGAGAGGCACAAGGAGGTGATGATGCAACACAATAGACGAGATCATGTTTGGTGCAGTTTGGAAGAGTTGAGCACAAGTTGGAAGAAATCCATTTCATAACAGCACGGCTTGCATCTTTGCCTTGTAAAATAACACTATGCACCAACGAGGAAGTGAAGAAGCTTGGAGCCATGTTGCGGAGGAGGTTATGCATTGAAGGGAAATTTTAACGCGTGCACGCACACGCACACAGTTCAGTTGTAGTTCAAAAACAGTTCATGGTGTTATATTTGTAGAAAATATTATTATTTTTATGTAAAACATGTGGCATGTGGTATTGTTCACAGTTTTTGGCTAAATATGGTGACATTTCCGGGTTTTCCAGTTTCCTCCCACATTCCAAAAACATGTTATTATATTTATAAATGGCATTATTGGCGACTCCAAATTGTCCTTAGGTATGAATGTGAGTGTGAATGGTTGTTTGCCTATATGTGCCCTGTGATTGGCCAGTCCAGTGTGTCCATGTCTATAAAGCCCAAAAACACAATATTCTGTGTGCCTTGAAAAATTAGTCAAAGTCATGAAAAATAGCTGGGATGGAATGAGGTCATTATTTTTTTAAACTGTGATAGAGTGAACCTGCAAAATTTGCACTACAACCTGGCAAGGAACGACTGTACATTCAATGATAGCTAACATTAGTCGCTAAACTTTGTCAAATCACTATCATTAGCTGACAACTATTAGCATAATGTTAGCATATACTTGGCTAAATCAATTTAAGTCAAAAGAATTTAATGTACACAAAATATTTGCCCACTGAGCTGAAGTCTCCCTGAGATTTGCTGATGTCTCGCATGGCGGTTCACATGATGCTGCTTTCAACTGTTTTTTGTAGGCATAATTGTGTATAAGTAGTGCTGGTTTTGCAGCATTGGACTTCCACTTTTAGCACTTTTAGTATCATTGTATTTTGTTGTTGTTTTTACCGGATGATTAGCAAGCGAGTTGTCAGTATGCTGTGTCTCTTGAGAAACCATTTCATTCGCACATTGTGTGTGTGTGTGTGTGTGTGTGGATCTCATGTACAAAAAAAAAAGAAGTGGAACCACCAATGTGTGTTTTTTTGAAGAAAGTACCCCATGCAGGTCTATTACTCATCATGGCAAGCTCACTCACAGTGAACACTCACCACCAGAGCCCCCGCCTCCTCCATTAGAATGCATTAACTACTGCAATCAAGGACGGAGTTTTGTCTTTAACAAAGCAATATCCATGGTAACCGGTATGTGGGTTTAAAAAGTCATCTCATAGGTTCTTATGTCATAAGAAATCTGAATGATAAGAAGGACAGACATCATTTGGCTATAACAGGCACACACACACACAATAGTTCACTCATCATGATCATGCTGGTTGTCTTACCTACCTTCTAACATATAGACTGCTTAGTGTGGAGATTTAACTGGAAAGAACATTTTATAATAACTACCTTGGACATTGACCTCCTTTCACAGGCCCACAAGTCTTTCTTCTTTTTTTTTTACCGCATCCTTCCCAGGATATCCCTGCCATTCTTAGGAGAGTAATATTGGTCTGTGTATTGGACTTTTTTTTTTTTTAACTGTTGACGTCACCTGGGAGCATCGAGCCCAGCGCCGCAGTCGGTCCTGAGATGAATGCACAATATTTAAATGTAACCTAGCTGGTTCTCTCACTCCACCCTGTGGGCCGACTATGCCAGCACAGTCACATGCAAAACACACATACAGTATGTCCAAATCAAGTGAAAGCAATAAACAAACTCATCAGTGCCGGTATCTTCAAATGTATTTAACTATTTATTGATTTATTATACTTAATAAGGGTATATATTTCCTGAACAAATGTCCACCAGTTAAATCGTGGAATGGAACCGTTGCACTTGAAATTATTCACATTCTACATTTTCAAACTTTCAATAAATGGCATTTGTGTGACTTTACATTATTAATATGTATGCATTAATATATATTTGATGCTATTAATAGTTACATTAAATATGACATAAAAAGGTTTGATTGTAATACTAGAAATGGTGATAGTGTATCTTATTTCCTTACTGGTGACTGTGACTCAGTATGTTTAAGATAACAATATCACTTAAGCGAGGTGTCACTGTGTGTAGCCTATTGTGTGTGTGTGTGTGTGTGTGTGTGTGTGTGTAGACACTTTGGGACTCATTCATTTAAGGCTTGATGGCAGCAACCTTGAGTGAGCATGCTAATGAATGACAGTGGGGTTCACCTCAATCACTAAAGTAGACACAGGAAGGCACTTTCAGCACCACAGACAGATCCTGCTCTATTTTTTAATCCAACAGGGGGCGCAATAAACCTATTCGACGTGGCACCGGAAAGATAGCGTGTAAAATCGCTGTGATTTAAAAGAAAATTGTCTTAATATATCAATCTTACGGCTGTTGTTCAGAAGAATGTAAGCAAAATCGGTTAATCCTCTCTTCAATCCAGCTGCACGTTTACTAGAAACTTTACGGTCAATTATTAGAAAGAGTGGCAGCGGAAACGAAACAGTGGGGAAAAGGGGGGTGGGGGTGTATATCATTGATGCTCCCCTCGTTAAAGCACAATCAATAAGACGTCTTAAAGGCGACCGACATGCACAAAGTTTAAAACGCGCTGACTAAAGACTAAAGAAGCAGAGTTCCTTCACAGTTCCACCGGCCATCGCGTCGGTTATTAACCCGCACCGACCACCCCCCCTCCTCTCCCTTACGTCCCCTCCGAGCTTCCGCGGCTCTCGGGTGATCTTATCGCGGCAGTGGCGGCGGACAGAGCAGCGGTGTGGATCTTTTGGACTGATGTCTCTGCCCAATATCAGGAATTTAAAGTGTCTCTCGCCGGTCATGTGCCAGTGTAAGGTCATCTGCAGCAACCGGACTCTGTCGCTCATGTTCGGGTGTAAGGTAAGGGTGAAACCCCGGGGTGCATGGTACCGGATGCTGCCTGCACCAATATTAGATCATTTAAGAGGGAATGGATGTATTTAGCACATATACGTTGTCTTATAGCTGTATTCACCTCACGTACACTATACCGCTTTCTCATGGCTGCAATGCTATACTATGTTAGTCCTTCAGACTGGAGCAGCTCAGCTTCACTACGTTCTCTGCAATGAATGACATCTCCATCACAGTAGGCCAGGCTCTTCATGCTGACTGGTCCACATTTAGGTTAGCATCACAGCAGAGATGGGGAATTACACTGCATGATTCTGACCTTGGGAAGTGCACTTTGTCCAGCCCAGAGCTACTTAGATATCCTTCATCACCAGGGAGAGCATATGAGAGGCTTTATCCCTCCTTGGAATCAGATAACTGGCACCGTCCTCCTCTTTTCTCCATAGCCAAAGGAGGAATCTGCAGCAGGCAAGCTGCTTTATATCCGCAACAATGAATAACAGGCTATTATGTTTAGCTGTGGATTTAAAGGTTGAACTTTGACTCTGTGATAAGCGGGAAGCAGGTCAAAAATCCCATTTTTATACCTCGAGGTGTTTCCAGGATAACAATCTGTTGGGCTTTGAGCATTTCTGTGTGACCACACTGGTTTAATCTGATCCAGATTTTCTTTTACGAATAATTTCTGCTTTGATTCATAGTAATTCATTTGTGTTTTCTTTTTAAAAAAAGGCAATCAAACACAGTGTACATTCAATATATTCTACCAACTGCTGCACAAGTTGAATACTGTAAAACTGAAATAAATAACAACAGTGACAATCTGCTTACTTCACTTCCAGTAGTGTTTCTGCTCTTAAAACCCCTTGTTGAGGCGTATTCTTTCCTTGTAGGTGTCGTAACAAAGCCACAAAAAGACAAAGAAAAAGCTTCTTGCATGATGTCATACAATCCAATCCCCACGACCTCAGGGACATTCGAATTTAAAAGCTCCACTGTACTCATTACGTACCCAGCAGCCTTAGTAGTGGCCCTTAAACAGATTTCGCCAGGCTGTTGTGGTCCCATGGTGGGTTGTTATTGGTGCTCCTTTATTTAACTGGGTCTTTTGGGACGTCATATATCAATTCTATTGCAGGGATAGTGTTTTGCTGTTTCACAGATCCCTTCCATTCATTGTCTTTGGTGAAGATTTGTAAAAATAGCCTTTAAAAGGATGACCTATCCCTACCGAGGTTGCTGCATAACCTTTGTTGTTGAACACAGACTCTCAGTCATTTTAAATTCAGGATAGTAATTAAAAGGGTCTTTATGTGGCTGGAAGCATTGAGGAGTGCTTTAATGGGCTCTCTTATGCTTAATGCTCATTGATGGCTGCACAAGGTTTAATGAAGATGGACCGTCTTGCTGAAGAGTGTCTTTCGGATACTGTACTGTGCGCCGCAAAACGTATAGAGTTAAAGTATAGAGTTAATTCAACAAAAAACGGAATATTATGCATTTAACGATTTATGACTCAGATCAGCATGTCGTCATCTCCTACAGTATATCCAGATCAATGCTTCACCTCACCCTTAGGATCGATTCAGGGATATCGTTACTGGAAAATGGGCCGCGGAGTGACCTGGTGTCAGGCAAAAGCTGCAACGACCAAGAGTTCATGAGGAATTAAATATCACAGTCTAGCTAAAATGTGCATATGAATCACTGGATTGACATTACAGTGGAAACTCAGTTTTCATCACTTTGTTCCAAAAGGTCAGACAAAAAATGAAATATACAAACTCTAAAGCTATTTTTTTACCCAGAAATGAGAATTAAAAACACATTCTATGGAGAATAATTATAGTTTGACATAGATAAATGATCATTTAACATGACTTTCGCCTTTGTGGAAGACTCATGACGATGAGTACGGAGGACAGAAGAGCAATACGGAAGCTAGTTCGTTACCAACTTAACTTGTACAGTTACAACTTGCTCACTTACTCTTTACTGTAAACGTCACAAGCAGGTACAATCATCATTACACACAGCGGCCCTGCTCACTTTCTGTTATATGTAGGGCTGCTACTCACAATTATTTTCTTACTTGATTAACCTGAAGCTTGTTTTTTCGATTATTCGAGTAACTGGTCAGTCCCCAGAGAGACCGAATCAATATGAACCTAATTATTAGTGGTTTGGTTCACAAACTAGGGAATGACTAAGGAAATAAAACAATATTCACATTTGAGGGGCGGAAATCTGGAAATTTACATTTTAAATAAAAAGTATGAATCAAATGGCCGCACGGTGTCCGAGTGATTAGCATGTTGGCTAGGCCACACACTCAAGAGATCTACTCCGGTTTCCTCCCATATTCCAAAAACATGCATCTTAGGTTAATTGTCCATAGGTATGAATGTGAGTGTGAATGGTTGTTTGTCTATATGTGCCCTGTGATTGGCTGGCGACCAGTCCAGGGTGTACCCCGCCTCTCGCCTGAAGTTAACTGGGATAGGCTCAAGCATACCCCGTGACCCTAGTGAGGATAAGCGGTATAGAAAATGGATGGATGGATATTAATGAAATACCAAAATAGTTGTCTATTAAGAGTTAATCGACTCATTGATTAATTGTTGCAGCTCTAGTAATGTGTCTCCCCTTAAAGTGTTCCATCTGCTTAGCTAGAAACCTTTACATTCCAATCCCATTGTAACAGATGCTACCTTCGTACTTTGCTATGAGTTTTAACTTGAATTCAATCGTGTTTCTCACCTTCTTGATCAAAAGTTCTGCCACCTGCAAGTTTTCTTTGGTGTCATGGTGTGCTATTTTGCAGGCATAATTAAAAAAAAAACACTCGGAAATACACAGTGTGCTTGAACATTTCATTAGCACAGGATGCATGGTGCTATTTATTCCACGGAGAAAAGGGGAGTTTTTCATCGTTCTGTTCACTGTTTGGCTGTACAACAACCAAGACAGTGTACAAAAACTGAGATAGATTTTTGGCAATAGTTTTAATCCACAACCGAATCCAACAAAAACATATCTGTATTACATTACAGCGAGATCTAACCAATTTCATCCTACTGTATATAGAGCTTCAGCTAGACAGCAAGAGCAATGAATGGCAGCACGTATTTACTAATGCAGTCCATGTCTGAGACTGAACCATGCAGGGTCACCTCTACCTCCTTAACTTGTTCTTTATGCCTCATCTGCTATCAAACGTTACAGCTGTTCTGTGCAGGTTGTCAGAGCACACTAGCACGCTCACAGTGTCCAAAGCCCTGGAAATAAATGGCCCTTTATTTTTTCAAAATACAAACTAAGCAAAAAGAGCCAACCTTTGACAAGGAGCTGTTGTATTAATAACGGTAAATAATATCCTGTGCTGAACTTGCACTTTTTCAAAGGCTTTTCAATCGCTCTCAACGGTTTGTATTTGGAAATGCTCCTTAGGCAAAAGATCAGAAGAACACAAACGGTTCATCTGCATGGTAGTGAAAGATAAAACACATGAGTGGTGCAGAAATGGGCATTTTAGAGCACAGTGGACAGGTCATTAATTTTACATACAGTGGAACATCTGAGTCCAAAATCAATGGTTGACCTCTGATTTATTTAGGCCTGGGTTATCAACTGAAAATTCACCGTTACCTAAATGTATTACGATAACCGACGTAATTTTGTTTTAATGTTCTTTTTTTTGTCTGTTTTGACTGTGTTGGTATGCTATGTTCATTCCCCTTTAAGACAAAGTGTAGCGTTTTTAGTCACGTGACATTACCCATAACACAAATACTAGATATATGTGAATAACAAAATGGACAATTCACTAGACAATTCACTTCAAGACTAGACATAGAACAAGACTCTAAAAACATAAGCTTCCCTATGAAACCATGGTTACTTTGATGTTGGTAGCAGTTTTTAAGGATTCCATGCTTGATTTGATGTCACTAATAGATGATCACATGGCTACAAGAACGTGAAATTCTCTTTTCATTGTGTAAATGTTCATTTTGATGATGGTTATCTATGTACTTTGATGCATACTGTATCTGCAAATAGCATGACAATGAGAGTCATTATATTTATAAATGATATTACTGTTTTTATTGAAAAATATGACCTGATATAGTTGTGGTAGATTGGGTTGATTACAATCTATCCCCAGCTGTCTTCGGGCGAGAGGCGGGGTACACCCTGGACTGGTCGCCAGCCAATCACAGGGCACATATAGACAAACAACCATTCACACTCACATTCATACCTATGGACAATTTGGAGTCACCAATTAACCTAGCATGTTTTTGGAATGTGAGTACCCATAGAACATTCAAATTCCAGGTCTTCCCGATCTGGCTGTGTAGCCAACATGCTAACCACTCGTCCACCGTGCAACCCCGAACACAGCATCAAAAACACCCCCAATATGCCTCCTTTTCTTGAATTCACAGTATTCTCGTACAGTAGGCTGCAGAGGTCCATGTGCACTTGCTGTGTTGCATTTTAATGTGTGAAGTGATTATCTATTAAGCTGCATTCTCACTGATGCTTGAAGTGAACTTGTGACTCGCCCGTGTTTATGCATAGGCAGCCAATAAGAGATGTGCATCTTATTAAAGTGCAGTGTGCTGACTGAGGGCTAAAGAGAATACTGGCTGTCTGCATCAAAGGGCTGCTTCTCATCACGGGACACAAGAGTACTGGCCTCGCATAGAAGTGTTTGTTTTCACTGAAACCATATCGCATGTTTGTGAGTAAATTAAAAAGGTGAATGCCCCAACGCCTACTGCAGGAGCAGAGTATATACAAATCGCACAAACAGCATAACACTAGTGTGTGCACCAGGGGAGAGATCAATGCTATTTTAACTGTTTTAAAAAGATATACAGTACACAACTTCCCCACTTTTACATGTAATGCATCCTACATGTGTTTGTCTTAATATGCCCCACTCATAATCACAAGCTATCTATAAACCACAAACATATTGTGTGATTTATTTTTGAATATGAGGATCATCATTGACGAAAAAATAAGACAGTCTCATTAATTCAAGAAAATAAATTAACAAGTGGGACTTTACTAGGGCGAGGACATGAGCAGACAAAATGCAGAATAGATGGGGGAAAAAGTTGTTTTCGTGATCTATATTTTATGATATCACCTATTTTTTATGATACCAGTGTGCTGCAGTGGGGATTTTTAGATATTTTTAGACTCTTCTGTTAAAGAACTGAGAACATATTTCACTTTTTCTAATTGAGCATTACAGTAGTTACAAATGTGAATAGATTTTTAATTTTCTCTGAGCGTCCTGCTAAGTATTCCGCCCCATGGCGAATGCAAAGTGTTGTGTTGTTGTTGTTTCTGCACCGTGCATAGCTACAGGAGGACTAACACTTGTCAAAGTGTTGTGCTGAAACACCTTGGAGAATAGTCTGAAGGTAGCATTGGCGGAGGATGAGTGCCTCGTCTTTCCTTGCGAGGCTCACGTCTACATGAATTCCAAAAAAAAAAAATTGCAGTACTGGTAGGTGTTGGCTGGCAACTGAAATTGTGATGATGCAAATGAGGCAATTGCTGTGTTGGGGTTGGACACTTGAGACGACACACGAGGGTGAAAATCAACTGAGAAGGCGGTATTTTTGGATTTGGATGGACTCAAGTGGAAATAACAGAATGACAGATAGATTGGAGAGCATTGTTCTCTCTAGAAAGGAGTTGCATATTGACCCAGACAGACACTTTTTTCTCCAAAATGTGATTAGTCGAGAGATTAATATATATAAACCAACTGGTGGTGCCAAACAATTTATTGTCAGACTTTTCTTCCTGTCACTCACACACCTACATGGCTTTCAACTTTGTCTTGGGGCTGGGCAATATGGACTAAAACTCATATCCCGATATATTTAGTAAGAATATCAAAATATGATATATATATCTCAATATTTTTTTCCATAAACTAAATTTAGACAAAAGTCAAAGCCAAATATGTGTGCAAAGTTTTATTAAAATGTAAACAATGTTATAGAAAAATCGCCACTGAAATAAAATAAAATAACGGCTTAGCGCCGTTAGCGCTTCCATTTCGCGTTCCCCATGACGACAGACAGTAAACATGGTTGATGCTGTATTTATACAGTAAAATACAGTCTTTTTACAGTCTTTTTCGCTGTTCAGTCCCGCTATGCAGCCTCTCCACCTCCATATCTCTGCGGGGACATTCGATCATTCGGTGTCACGAAGGGATGCTCAAAGCTAACAGCTGCTCCCGAGTGTAAACAATGGTGCAAACAACAAGCTACAAACGTAATAAGATGGACAACCATAGCTGCACACTTGCTTAAGGGGTCGGTATGGCATTAAAACAAGAAAAAAGTAATAAATGAAGTACTAGTAAACATTAAAAACGTTGTAAAAACTTGCAACTGGGCGGCGCCATCTTGAAACATGAGACCTCTGCATCAAATTCAGTCTATATCGATATGAACGATATGCTTGTTTTGGATTTCTTTAAAAAATATATCGATATATTGCCCAGCCCTACTTTGTCTTATAAAATATTTTTTTTAAATGGGTCTTAAAAAAAGAGAGGCCATTTTAGGCTACATTCACACTTCAGCTTCATTCACATATTTTTCATCAACAAAATAGGCGACATGAAGAGAAATGGCGGACAATGAAGCAAAAATACAGTCATGGATGGCAAAAAGCTCAGACTTCTTGCCCACAAACATCGCAGTGAGTTCCTCGTAAATTACCACAGCCCAAATTCTTGCAATCTCTTACGCAAAATAATTTCAGAATAATAACAATTTTCACCCCGGTTAGCACTAAATCCTTGATATTACCACAAAAGCGGCAGGACAAAACTCACGGCTGTGACGTTGTGTTGTGTGTGCATGCGGTCACATTACACACAAATACAAGTTGCAGTCGTGGGAGTGTGTTTACAAACATGGCATCTCAGTCCTAGCGCATTTGTGGCAAGTTCAAGGATTTTGTGCAACCCGTGTAAACTTTTTCTTAACCGATTTTTTTTCCAAGAAGATGAAGGGGGAAAAAAAGGACTGCAAACATTTTGGCTAAGGAAGTATGTAAGGAACTTGTGGCAACATCTGTTTGGCGGAGCATGTGGGTGGATATCTTTGCCAGGAGTGTTGGGACGTTGACATGAGCAGATTTTTAAAAATAAAATAACTTTCAGACAATATAAAGAACATTAGCTGTGAACACTTTTCCCCAAATACTGCACGGTGACATATAGGTTGGATATACACGACCTGAACATTCAGTCTGCAGTAGTGTCAGACAGATCGGATTTATATCCACATACAAGAGGCCTGGGTCACATTTGGGAGGATGACACAACAATGGGCATCAAACTCTCGCCACAGTATATCTGTGCATTGGAAATGCACCTGTGTTGTTGACGAAGTGACCTGTGGTGACGGGTTATGGTATAGACAGGCAAGTATGTTCATTTTCATTCATTCATTTTCTGTACCGCTTATCCTCACGAGGCATGCTAGAGCCTATCCCAGCTGTCTTTGGGCGAGAGGCGGGGTACACTCTGGACAGGTCGACAGCCAATCACAGGGCACATACAGACAAACAACCATTCACACTCACATTCATACCTATGGACAATTTGGAGTCGCCAATTAACCTAGCATGTTTTTGGAATGTGGGAGGAAACCGGAGTACCCGGAGAAAACCCACGCATGCACAGGGAGAACATGCAAACTCCACACAGAGATGGCTGAGCGGGGAATCGAACCTGAGTTTCCTGCATTTTATTGACAAACATTTTATTGATAATATTTGAAGATGCTGACTAGTTTTCGGACTCATCAGAACCAGTTAAACTGCACATTTTGGAGTGGCCTTTTATTGTGGCCAGCCCAAAGAACACCTTTGCAATAATCATGCTGTCTCATCCACATCTTCATACGCCATATCTGAGAGGTGGGCCTTTGTGAACAGAAAAAGTTTGAGATGTTTGAGTTCAGCTCATAACAAAATGGAGCAAAAACAAAAGTGTTGCGCTTACATTTTTGTTGCGTATATTGTTTTGATGAGGAGGATTTTTTTTTAGCAGGATTATACAAAAACCACAATGAAGATGAGTGTGCCGCTCATGGAAATATGTATAATTTTTTCTTTTCAAACCGTCCTGGGTCATTCTCCTTGAACCAGAAAGTACCCTGCTAACTGACACTCACTATTAAGAATTAAGCATTAAAATTAGTTAACAGTTCAACTGAGCAGTCCTGCTATTCTTGTCAATTCATTTAATTAATGTTTAGCCGTGAAACTTGATTTTCTTAATGCACATGTCACATTAAGCAAACAATATAAAGTCTTTAATGTGGGCAGCAGCTGTTTCTATTAATAATAATTATTTTCACAATTTGTACTAGGGTGATTTTCCCGCCTAATGCATAAATGAGGACCTTCTCGCAGTTCTTTTAACATGCAGTCTTAAGGTTCTTGGAAATTACCTGCCTGAGAGGGCAAGGTTGACTTTTCTTCCCTCACCTAATGTGCCGTCATCTAAAAGCTCTGAGCTTGCTCGTTGAATTCCAAAAGGGAGATGATGGAAGATAGCATTTGACATTTGCTCTACATTATATTAACTCATCGAACCATTAAAGGGACGGCTTATTCAGCCACTCGGCAATGGATTCTTATCACAGTACATGCAAATGTAGACTCTCCTTATATTGACCTTTACAACTGATTATTTCCCTTAAGATGCTCAGGCTTCTCTCGCTGATATACTGATTCAATTAAGTCAGTCAGTAGACCTATAGACATTTTGTTGCTGTGGTAATTTAAGGGGCTGGTAGAGATATTCTAATTGTTGCATGCTGTAATTAACACACTGCTTGCCTAAACAGACACCCTGGGAACAAATTGTTTCTTAATATGGGGTCCAATTATAGATATTAACATTAAAACTGATTATACACTCACTCAGTGTTCAGTCGGTGTACATTACATCATATAAAAAAAGAACTCCCATTCATTCATATTTAATTCAGATTAGAGTCGTGCAGTATCTTTTACATGCCGGTATATAGTTTTCCAATGACTTACCGGTATATATGATAAACGTAAACAAGCTAAGTTGTGCACCGCAATGGATTTACATAGATAAGATGAATGAAATACAGGAGAAAGTATTTACTTGGCGGACCACTCGCACTATAAACACTAAACCACCTCCTCCCAAACTAAACAGGTTGAAATGGCTATAAACACCGGCAAAGGTTGGCAGAATATCAGAGCGTGAATGGAAACTCGCAGGGTTAGCTTGGTTTAGCATGCTAGCGCGGTTATGTGCGTGACTCCGGATGGGATGTATGCTGTATATCTTTACCGCTTTAATGTAATGTAAAAAACATGCAGGTTCTGTTTGAAGTTGAATGTTGGAATTGCATGGGTGACTACATCTTCCTTAATCACAAGAACAGGTATGACAGTTTGTTGAAGATTTTGTCGCAATGTGTGCTGAAAAGTTAACCAGATTGTTACCAATGAATATATGTGCTTTACAATTTGAGACAAGTGTATATATATCTATATCTATATATATATATCTATATATATATATATATATCTATATATATATATATATATATATATATATATATATATATATATATATATATATATATATATACACACATATATATATATATATATACACACACACATATACACACACACACGGACAGATAAATGAAATGTTCTGCTGCTATTAAAGAAACTATCCATCCATGTGCTATAGCTTATCCTCACAAGAGTCGCAGGGGTGCTGGAGCCTATTCCAGGTGTCTTCTAACACAGCAGTGCATTTGAAAACCATGCAGCCCCAAGGAGATATGGAGAAAACAAAATTGGGTGGAAAATTCATTCATTTTCTATAGGGTCGTGTGCATGCTGGAGCCTATCCTAGCTGTCTTCGGGTGAGAAGCGAGGTACACCCTGGACTGGTCGCCAGCCAATCACAGCGCACATATAGACAAACAACCATTCACACTCACATTCATATCTATGGACAATTTGGAGTCGCCAATTAACCTAGCATGTTTTTGGAATGTGGGAGGAAACCGGAATACCGGAGAAAACCCACACACAGGGAGAACACGCAAAGGCCGCACAGCGATGCCCAACAGCTCCTGACTGTGTTGCCACCGTGTAATGGTGAATAATTTGATGAATTGTTACATGATGAATGAATTTGAAAATCCTGATTAATCTGATATTTTTTTAATAATCTGACAGGTCATGTATATACACAGTACACACACACACAATATATACATTATTATACTGTAATATTCATGACAGTCATTAACAGGCTTTTTATAAGCCATGTTTTTGCCAGTGGTGTTCAACTGTCCAACTAGCATTCAATTTAGTGGTCACATTAAGCGCACCTCAAGCCCACATCCAGGGGACACTTTGCAAAGAAACCTAACGATCAACTGCCACATCCCCCCCCCCCCCCCCCCCCCACAAGTGGGACAGAAGGCAGCGTAATGGTCGGTCATGCAGGAAGGGGGAGGCACCAAAGCCCTTCAGGCGATTGTGTAATTGAATTGCTTTGTTTTAGTTTATATCCAATATATTCAATTTATCAACATGCTGGAGATGCTGGTAAAAAGCTTATGGAGATAAATGCTAAACCATGTGTCGTGTGTAGTTAACCAAGATATACCAACCTTGACTTATGGCACAACCATCAAATTACATTATTTTCCTTCCTGTTTCTGTCCTGTTGTTCTCTGCATCAATTTGTCAATTGTCATTTTTTTAGCCTTGCACCTCACCCTCCCCCACATATCATCTCCATTTCACTCCTTCTCTTGCTTGCTGTCTCAGTGAAATACGATCCAGGGCCGATGCTGGCACCCTCCAACTGTGGCACCGCAATCTCTGTTCTGCCCTGGTTGCTAGGCAGCCTTTCTGAGAAGGGCTTCGGTCATGTGCCTCCCTCTCCGTCTGCTTCCAAAAAAAAAGGATGAGCGAGGGAGGAGAGTGGTGGGACTGGACATTAGCCCATTAGACAATATTTGGATGATCCCTTCCAACCACCATCACTCACATCTGCAGAGCATCACATCACACTATATGCATGTTTTGCATCTGCTATACACTGCTCACCTTCTCAAGCTCTTGTAATAGAAAATGCTGCGTGGAGATTTTTTGTGTCATCACACCTCCAACAAAACCGACCGTGTGTACCTAAGTGGTGGGCTGCTGGCCGGCTGCCTACGTGTGGGATCCCAGCGGGTGGGATGTGGGGGTAAGGTTACGGAGAAGAACACATATGATCTCCGGCTGTAGAACCGCCATGAGTCATGATACCGCATGCTCACAGTAGGCATCACATACGGTACTGTGCAAAAAATGCAATTATATTTGGTGTTTTAGCTGTGCTATGACGACAACTATGATGTCACTCGGTAGGATGCAGATTAATCATGGAACCGAGTGTACGCCTCTTTTTGTGCATCTGTTCCTGGTTAAAAATGTATTTCTATGGGGTAAAACTGGATTCAAATCTAAGGTTTAGAGTCAAGACAATATATTTTTTTTTTTCATTACAGAAGTACAGGTACCAGGATGAGGAGACGCCCCCCTTGGAGCACAGTCCAGCACATCTGGCTCCAGGGAAAAGTGCAGAAATGCTTCACATGAGCGACAAGAACCTTGCTGCCATGGAGGCCATACACGGCTACACACCACATACGCATATCTCTCCAGTCAAGGTAAGGAGCACACAAACATGCGCAAGTGCTTTTGATTGTTGCTCATCAATATCCAACACGATTACAACAGCTCACTGCACTCACAACAGTCAGCACTTAAAGAGTGGACCGTGTATAGTACTGTATGGTACTGTATAGAACATAAACACTCAACCTCATTCCAGCAGCAACCACTGAATCATTGACAGATTATCCACAACAATTACAACATATAATGTAACACTTGTATATTTAAAAATCAGAATCATGAAATATGATATGTATCATTTCATGTAAAAGTTCAGCCTAGTGTATTTAAGAGGTAACTTCACACCAGGATGAATATGTGTTTGAGGCAATTCGATACGGTAGCTTAACAATGTGAAAATCGAAGTGCAAGCGGACAGGAGATGCATTCAGGAAATACTACTCAGATATCCATTTATCTTAATAGATTACAAGGTGGAAGGCTATAAAGGCAATAACAACAAACATTTTATAGCTGCTCGTTTTGTGGCTGTGAAAATGATAATAATTTATCATGTAATGCAGGCTGCTCCCAGGAGGATGTAGTGGCAAAAAGTTAGGGATTTAGGGTATTTTGTGTGGCACAGTATCCGCTCAGGTATTTGTTAGTTTGCATGTTCTCCCTGTCCGTGCGCGAGTTTCCTCCCACATTCCAGAAACATGCTAGGTTAATTGGTGACTCCAAATTGCCCATAGGTATGAATGTGAGTGTGAATGGTTGTTTGTCTATATGTGCCCTGTGATTGGCTGGCGACCAGTCCAGGGTGTACTCCGCCTCTCGCCTGAAGTCAGCTGGGATAGGCTCCAGCATACCCCTACGACCCTAGTTCGGATAAGTGGCATAGAAAATGGATGGATGGATGGCTATTTTGAGATAGCCACATATACTTTTTTCCCCATTGTGTGGCTAATAAATGCATATCTTAACTTAAAAAATACCAAACCAACACAAACAGGTGGGATATAGGCCAAGGAAGAACCGATGGCTATACCCAAAACAAGCATATCATTCATATCCATACAGACTAGATCTGTTTCAAGATGGTGCCGCCCAAGTGCTAGCTAGTTACGGCAGCTCTGTATCTTCTGCTGTTTTTTTAAGTGTTGAATAGTGCTTTATTCTTACTTTCATAGTGTTTTTTGTGCCATACCGACCCTTTAAGCAAATGTGTAAATATGGTTGTGCATCTTGTTATATTTGTAGCTTGCGTCTTGCTCCATTGTTTACACACGGGAGCAGCTGTTAGCTTTGAGCACCCCTTCGCTACGCCGGATGACCGGAGATCCCCTCAGTATGCGGATCAAAAGATCCGCTGTGGCAACTGTGTAATTAGGAAAAAGCCGAAAGAAATAAACATTTTAGATGTTATATTTTTCTAAGATTGTTTATGTTTTAATAAAACTTTGCACACATAGGTAGCCCTGACTTTTGTCTAAACTCACTTTGTGGAAAAAATATGAGGATACTTCCCTCTCCCCGGCCACTCTGTCCAGCTCCTCCCGGCGGATCCCAAGGCATTCCCAGACCAGTTGAGAGACAATCTCTCCGTGTCCTGGGTCTTCCCTCAGGTCATCTACCAGTCGGACGAGCCCTGAACACCTCCCCAGGGGGGCGTCCAGGAGGCATCCTGACAGATGCCCGAGCCACCTCATCTGGCTCCTCTCAATGCGAAGGAGCAGAGGTTCTACTCCTAATTTCTCCTGGATGACAGTGCTTTTCACCTTATCTCTAAGTCCAGCCACCCTGCGGAGAAAACTCATTTCGGCCACTTGTACTTGCGATCGTGTCCTTTTGGGACTACCCAAAGCTTACAACCATAGCTGAGGGTAGGAACGTAGATCGACTGGTAAATTGAGAGCTTTGCTTTTCGGCTCAGCTCCCCTTTCACCACAGTAGACCGAAATTCGCCTTTCAAGCTCGCGTTCCATTCTTCACACACATATGAACAAGACCCCAAGGTACTTAAACCCATCCACTTGGGGCAGGACCTCATCCCTGACATGGAGATGGCACTTCACCCTTTTCTGGGCGAGAACCATCAACCTGGCGGTTGCGAACCCATCCAAAAATAGTACCATTTTATAGAATAATTATAGTTTTACATGCAGAAAACAATGTAAAATAATTTGCTTGAATGGAATTGTTGATGCGGACTTCCCAGACATCCTGGCTGGATGGAATTCAATAATGTTTCTCACCGTCCTTATCAAATTGGTGGCACTTGCAACTTTCTTTGTCCCCATGGCGGGTTATTTAGCAGTCACGCTCAATTTAAAAAAATGCATGGCTAGTGAACAAGCAACTGGGCTTATTTGGACAGAAATGACACAGTACAGGTTAAATTGATTAGTTATGTGCCATAGTGTAAGAAACCCAAGGCAAAAATTACAGACCAAAACCATACCAAAACAAGGTGTACAAAAACTGAGTTTTGACTGTATATTATCATTATAGCATCCGTCCATCCTTTCATTTTCTACCACGTATACTGTTCAGATTTTTGGGAAACCAGAGCCTTTCCTAGCTGACTTTGTGCGTAAGTTGGACTACACCCTGGACTGGTGTCCAGTCAATGACAGGGCGCATACAGAGACAGACAACCGTTCACACTGCAGGTGAAGTCTGAGTCAGAGTCAATCACTAGATCATCAGTGACTACACAACAAATCCAATGGTGCAGATTCGGAGCTTCTTCTCTGGAATGAGATCTCTAACTGAATCAAAGGCAACTGAGCTCTCTGTACAGACATTAAACCGATGTTTGCTATTCCTCTGACACACGTCTTTCAAACGCAAACAAATCTAGACACCAAAGATAAGTGGCATCAATAGAAACATGTCACAGTGCATTACGGCATACATACTGTACCGACAAACGCAAGCCATAATTCCAGCTTTATAACGTTTCAGGGTGTGCGCTAGTGTTATTTAACACCTTGACTGGTTTTTAGGAGTCTGTTTGCTTTGAGGCAGCAGGAAGTGTTTATCTATGTGCCACATGGGACTGCAGTGTCACAGAGGAGGAGCAGATATGTCCATTAAAATCTGCTCTTTTTAATGAGCGGAGAGAAGAGGCTGAGAGACAGAGCTTTGCCCCTGCTATTAAAATCAGGTCCTACTCAGTTTGAGCTGCGCTGGTAATGGGGATTTGTCCTGCAGGGTGCTGTGAAACTGTCAAACTGACAGCTGTGTGAATAGATGGGAATTGAGGAGTGACTTCCAGGTACCACGGCCACAAGGAGCAACTCACTCAGGGACACGGTGAACTAAACCACATAAACTCTTTTTGTCAGCTGTTTTTTTAATGAGCTTCACATCTGCATGGTAGTCAGTTAAGTCCAGCGGTACAATTGTTTAGAAATGTGTTGAAACGGTGTAACCCGCTTTGGCCGTACAATTCCAATTTCAATCAGGCGCGTATTAAGTTGACATTAAAGATGACATTTTAGCACTGTCATTCATTCATACCTATGGACAATTTGGAGTCACCAATTAACCTAGCATGTTTTTGAATGTGGGAGGAAACCGGAGTACCCGGAGAAAATCCACGCATGCACGGGGAGAACATGCAAACTCCACACAGAGATGCCTGAGGGTGGAATTGAACCCTGGTCTCCTAGCTGTGAGGTCTGCGCGCTAACCACCAGACCGCCGTGCCGCCCCATTTTAGCACTGTCATTTCAGCAATTATTATAGGTTTAACTCGGTTATCATTTCCTTTTGAGGGATGTTTTTCCAAAAGAGGAATCAGCCTCAACAACGACATTTGGGAAGCAGCATTCGGGTCATCACTTGTCAACAAAGTTTAGGTCGTGTTACACTGTTTTTACATCACAGTTTGTCGGTGAGTTATCGGTATCGGTCTTGAGAAGCAGGAAGTTAGATGAAAACTATTATCCAGCATCCGTTATTCATCGTGGTTAATTGGTTCCAGAGCCGAACACGTTAAGTGAGCGTCGCAAAAGCCGTGCGGAATGTCCTCATTTATCAGAGCTTTCATAGTCGAGTGCACTGCCCTGATGTAGTTTCCTGTGAAATTTCCGTGAAACATTTTCCACAATCCCGGTGAAGGAAATAAGCAATATCATTTTCGAAAAAGCAATCAACAAAATTCCACAATCGTCCCACTACGTCTTCAGTGTGGAAGTCATTGCTGCACAGAACTTTTCCTAAGAGTTTGACCCTGGAACTTTTTATGAACTGCTATGATTACTTCCATTAATTACTGTGAGAAAACAAATCAGACGTCCTGGAATGGATTGTGTTGGAATTGAAGTTTCCGTTTTTATAAAAACTTACACGGCCAACACATTAATTAAGCCTGAATTACCTTGGGTTTAATGACATGAAAAGCTATGCTAGATGCATTTGAAGCTTGTAAACAGTGTGGCAAAATATTAGAAGAAAGCAAACAAATAATTTTGCCTGATGGGTAGAAAATACAGTATCCCTTACTGGTGTTATTTCATTTATTCCCTTCATCCAAGGGAAGGTCGTCATCAAGCACCAGGCAGAGGGATCTGTAATTATACAGCGATGATAGGTGTACCATGTATAATAGAGACGTGTGGGGGAGACGTGCTTCTTTACCTAAAATCTCACATTATCGGATAATCAAGGTTTATTTAATTGAATTTTTTGACAATGTGGTGTGTGCCAGCCAGTGTTTCGACTCCATTACGACTCATTCGTTGCTCCCAAGGGACAAGTGGTATCAGAAATGTGTTTCTTCTCTCTGCATGCGTGAGTGCACTTGGGAAATGCATCTTTTTACACAAGATGAGAGCTGGTGTGTGACTAGCCAGTGCCATAATTGGCACTGTGTGTGGCTCATACTGGATGGAGAACAACACAAAGCTGAAACTGAAAGCAAATAAAGTCCGAAATACAGAAGAGGTATTAGTGACCTATTTAAAAAAAAATATGTGTCATCAGCAGGAAGTAATAGCTTCAATGCCAGGAGAGCCAACACACACAGGAAGTTGAGAATTTTGAAAAGCAAGCAAAAAAGGTGTTGATTTCGATCTTTTGCTGGTGATAAATTATACAGCAGTAGGGCTGGTAATCTCAGGGTAACTCACAATATGCGATACATAGCTCATGAGCATGAAAATATCAACATGACAATACTGTTATCAATATATTCCTCTCACCTGGTCGTGTCCTAACTTTTCCCACCGAGAGTACACATAATTTGCAATGATTTGTAACTGTTAAGCATCTATCAATGACCGCTTTTTAAAGTACAAGCTATTAAAAGATGTGTATTTTACTTTTGCAACAAAATCCTCAACAAACTAATCAACTAATCCTCGGTGCTTGCGTTTATGGAAGACATTGCCGCCATGCAATTCCAATTGTTTTATTAATAAGTGGCAAGGGCATTGTAACACTCATACCGTCTGAGCCGCACTAGAATGCTGTGCTAAGTAAGGTAAGTTCCAATCAAACTTGCGGACGAGTAATATATGATTTTCAGAGCTATTTCTGATTATGTGATGCACTCAATCGTAATCTGATGCATGTTCAAATTAAATAAAACCATTACCATTACCATTTCGCTGGCTGACCTGACATTTCAGGTGGGAGGGGGCAGTTTAGTGTTTGTGAGGAAATACTACCATGAATGAGCAATAAGAAGAAAAAAAAATATTTCCCCAAATAATGTTCTTTCTCCTCACAATGACAACATTCCATTGACGTCATGTACATTTCCTAAAGATTCCCCGTTTAACAGTAGATTCCCTTTTTATTGGCCAATTCTGTGATTCAGTTACAAACAACTGTGCAAAAGTTCTCTCCAGCATTAAACTTTGAAAATGACTTCAACATTAAAAGGACATTGTCACTATACTTCACATTAACAAACATACCTGTGGATAACATACAAACTAATAATCTGTCTAAATACTGAGTGCAAATACCAAGCATAATATTCAGCTTTATGAAACAAACAAAAAAGTCAAATCAGGCCAAAATGCTTCCATATCTTGTGTTTTTTGATACATTTAGTACAATCCATTAATGCTGCCCTCATTGCGAGATAATGAGGCATAAAACAAAGCACTCCGACTCTGAACTCCATTAATTGCCATTAACACAAAACCAAAGTTTCTGTGTGACCACATGCTAACAGTTTATGTGTAAATTTGAAGAATAATTTGTAATACATTGTGTGCAATTAAGTATCAACTGTAGTTATTATGTTGAACAGACTTGATGATATTTTAAGATTAACATCTATAACACGTGACAAAATACAAATGTTGAGAAATATTATGACTTGTCAAAGTCCCGGTGAGAAAAAGGAAAAAGGGAAAACATGGACAGAGTGGGTGAATGAATGGCTGACTTTGGGCATTATGATCAGTTATTAAAAGAACTTCACAAGGAATATCCAAGAGGCTACAGAAATTACCAGAGAATCCACCCCCCCCCGACCTGTTCCAAGAGGCGGTGGAAAGGTTAACCCATTCATGAGAATGAGGCAAACTTTGACATGCACCGCCCGCAAAAACATTATGCATACCAGAAATTGTCATTCATTCATTCATTTTCTACCGCTTATCCTCACAAGGGTCGCGGGGGGTGCTGGAGCCTATCACAGCTGTCTTCGGGCGAGATGCGGGGTTCCAGAAATTATGACCATTTCAAAATTTTCTTTATACTTCACACCTGTTTATAACCAGTTTACTCACTGGCGTGCAAAATTGCATACCACTGCAGGGAATACATTACTAAAAGTGTCAAGGTGGCTTATGGTGTGTTTGTACAGTATGTGGATTCCTGGTTTCTCTCTCCTCCCTCTCCCAAAACATATTGATTTGTTAGGTTCTCCTGGGCCTGCTCTCACAACAATTTACCGTAATAGGGCTCCATATGAATACGTTGTAATAAGTGGAAAAAACATCTTATTTACTGTATATCCAAATATGATTTCCCACTAAATTATTGTGAGGTCATGCTGCCTTCATTCCTCTCCCTGCTTGTCAAGTTAAACCGTAAGTATTAAAACACAGTGTAACACTGTATGTGTAATAAAATATCTTAAACACCCTTAAACCCACCATGCTTCATATAGTGTGTCCAGACAAAGCATTAAAGTTGAACCGTTAAGTGTATTATAATTACGTTTTAATGAAACTTGAAACCACAAAGCGCAAACAAGCTGCTGCACAATTGGCACAATTGAGGATGAGTTGTCAGTCACCGTGAGAAAATGTAAGGTCAGAGAAAGGATGCATCGGCCTCTGGGGGTTCAAATATTTGAGGAAGGCTAAGCTTTCTTCTACTTTAACAATGGAAATGTGGTCATGTGACCATCTCTATTCTCTGTTAACCAACTTACTAACTGTTTGTGTTTGGTTCATGTTGATTTGGTCAGTTTCTAGGCCCTAATCGATGACTCGATTAATCAGAACAAGCTTTAATCCAACTAAGAAAATAATCGACAGTTGCAGCCCTAATCTCCAGTGGGAGGAAAATTGTACAAGTTCTGCACTTACTTGCGTGCTCAGTACCAACACAGCTCAGTACCCTTGCACGCGTTTCTCCATTGTTCTCCACATCAAAACACAACACTTCCTCATTTTCCACCAATCACATTCACGGCAAGCAAGGTGCATTCACGAACACTGGCATTCCGAATATCAACAATACAAGCAGGTTGCCAGAATGATGCATCAGTTATCAATTTCTGCTGGAATTGTAGGGAATTTAGGCAGAAAATAGGCACTAAAAGACATTCCTTGTGTTCTGTATTGCTTCTGGTTTTGCGGTGATGATAATGACAAATTGTTGGTTGTTGATTGTTGATATTTTATTTCATATTGGTGAATGTATTTACTGTATTTTCCGGAATATAAGTCACACTTTTTTTCATAGGTTGGCTGTTCCTGCGACTTATACTCCAGAGCGACTTATAAATGAAAAAAAGTGTTTATGTTCCAACACTGGACACCTTTTCTGTTCAGGCTTATTTTTTGTGTAGCTGAATAACCATTGTGTTAGCATACCTTATACCTATTCAGCCTGTTGTCTATTCTTTTATTGTTAGAACTTGCCTTCCAAGAGGATGTAATGTCTGTTTTGGTCAAGTAGTTTGTAAAATAAATTACCTGCAAAAAATGCGACTTATACTCCAGTGTGACTTATGTATGTTTTTTTCTACCTAATTATGCATTTTTGGCTATACTCCGGAGCGACTTATAGTCCAGAAAATGCAGTAGTTGTCATTTTACTTGCAGTATATTATTGAAGTATTTGTTTATTATTTATCTGTTGAACTTTCATGTCACTAAATTCTGTAACAAAAATAAATAAAAAGGCATTTTTTTTTAGACAAAATGTTTTAGGTTTGTGCATAGTTTAAGCACCAGCAGATCAGTCACTAATCAGTGTCAGTCAATTTTTGTGAATCACGTGATCGTCATACACCAATAAATGCCTTTCAACACGGATCGCCGAGCAGTGATGCTTTCATGCAGCGTAGTGTCATCATCATCATTTGGAACTTAACTGCCAACTCGTGCCACAAAAACTATCTTGCGGGGGTATCACGTTAAAAAACTTGAATATGGCATTTGAAGAACAAACACCTGACAGAGTATGGTGAGTTTTCGAGGCTCACAGTGTGATCATCAAACGGCAACTAACACAGCCATGTACCGGCTAAGCTAATAACCCGCAAAAAAAATTAATTTATTGGACAAGATGACCAACCTTTCTTAGCGTTGGAAGACACCAGTGCTCTCTCACTCACATGGAAGTCCTGCTAGAGCTTCATTTTCATATGCAAAGTCTCCTTAAAGAAGGCGTCTCTCTGTAAGAGAGGCCACAAGTGCGTCAGACTACCCTAGGGCAGCTGTGAATACAGATGTAGCCTACCACCACCAGTGTGTGTGTGTGTGTGTGTGTGACTGAGGAGTGAATGAATAATGGCTTCACTTCATTGTGAAGCGCTACTGGTACATTGAAAAGCGCTATATAAAATCTAATCCATTATAAGGTTGCAGCTAAACCATAATATTATCCTTTTGATTACAAATACGTCTACAGCGGAACCACTGACGTTGAACACAATCAATTCTGGGATGATATAGTGTGAATTTTGAAACTACTTTTCCCATCGGAAATAATGTGGGGGAAAATATGTTCCAGGAAAAACAGTCACCATCCTTTATTAACACAGTATTGCCCTGATTATCATATTTGAGGGGTGCCCTGACCACCTCAGCAACACCCTTATCTTCTATATCAGTGTTTTTCAACCTTTTTTGAGGCACGGCACATTTTTTACGTTGGAAAAATTTTGCGGCACACCAATAACCAACATTATTTGCTTCTTTCAGTTTTTTCCTGATTACGGACTCGCCACAGCAGATCCTTTTGATCCGCATACTAATTTAACCAACAATGTTACAACATGTCACCACTACCTCTCACGTGCATCACTAAGTCTATTGGAGGAACGAGGCAATCAGCTACGTGTTCCCACATGGACGAATATTACATTGCTCTGCCAGTCTTTACACCAATGACACGCCACAATGACATAATATTTGCAGAAAATTATTAATACATGTTAATTAAAAAGAGTGACATTGAATAATTCCACAGATCAAAAAAAAACACAGATGTTGAAAATCACTGTTCTATATAGTACCAGATCACAAGTCTCTACCTCATCCTTTCATTAGGTTCTGTTATTTATCTTGTTCATACAATTTCTGTCTTGACGTGGTCACACATTTACAGTCCTCCTTGCACTCCGTATCTCGTATTGCAGAAGACACAATCACATACATTTTATGTGACATCTTTATTACGTGTGGAATGCCGATGGTTGTGACTGTCGATAATGATGACTATTTCTGCTCCAGCATCTGGTGTGATGTATAGAATACAGTACTCGGACAGTAACAATTGCAGGAGAAGTGAGAAGTTTTATATTAACTAAAAGCTGAAAAACTGCCAAACAGGTAGACTAGAGAGTAGAGAACACTGGGTGTGGCTGTAGGGAGCAATATAATTTATCACAGATCTTAATTATAGACTTCATCAATATTTATAGTCGCTGATTTTGGTCTTTGTCTTAGCTCTGGAGACCTGCTTTCCTACACTTTTCTGCTGAGAGCTCACTGCAAGGAGATGAAGCTGTCAGCATGCGCTGAATTAAATTAAATTAAAACAAGCCTTTGTTGTCCCCTGCTGTGCCCACCTGCGTGTCCCGGACAATTACCCTCTCCCTTTTGTTGTTTTGCAGCCAGTGTTGATGTCTACAGGACACACTCCAATGTACACCTCCGCTGTTTCCACACTGGTAAGCGCGACCAACCGGTGTCTATCTGTAAAGCCTGAATGTTGTCAGTATCGTCGTCGTCATCGTCATCGTCATCATCATCAGTCGTCATCAGTTCGACTGGCTGGTGTGCTCATTTCCTGTCATTTTCCTGTCTTGGCTTGGCGGCTCGCAGATTAAAATGAGATGATCATCCATCATTCCAAGCTATTTTCCTGTAACGAGTATGAGGTCATCTTTTGGGTGGTTGTATCAGTGTTCATGCTTATTCATTCAAACTATTACCTCAGTTGAGTGCTCTGTGAATATTTAATATTGCTGTAAACAAAAATCTGCTTTCATCAAGCTATTTGAATGACATGTCCAAAATGGATGAAATTTCTAATCTACAGTTTGGCAATCAAGGAGAAAACTGTTAAACTACAAAACTGCTTTATAAGGTCATTTTACTCCAGTTAGCACATATAGTACAAAGATGTCATAAATAAAACATGTCAATCCCTACTCAAGTACTAAGAGCAAAGATGGAACAAATCCTGGAGGGCATCACTTTTTAAATGTCACTGCAGTTTAATAGACATTATTGTTTTTGCAGATCACAAAGTAACCTGCAGGTGTCAGTGTTTGACCATGTAGTGTCCCGTTTATGACCTTGAAAAGATCATTATTAAGCGTGTCTAATACAACTTTGTCATAATCAGGTGGTGTTAATGTCATGCTACATGAATTGCTCACATTATGATGTGTTTTTGAAAATAAAAACACTGTCCCTCTCTTTAAACACACACATAATCTCATACATAAAAGCATATTTGAATGGTATTTCACTTTCAAAATGCCAACTTCTATTTTCCCCACATTGGTTTTCTGTCTCAGTGATGCATTGCAGTATATGCGTGGGCAACCATTGCAGCTGGTGTAGTACTCGTGTGGTCGTGTTGATGTGTAGGTGGTGTCGTCAGACTGTCGCTTTATTGCATTAATGGCGTCGGGCTCGCCAAGCTCTCCAGGCCTCATTGATTTACAGGTAGGAGGCACTCTGGCAGCTTTATTAGGGACAATTGCACAAATGGGGAGATTAAAACACAGCAAGATTTCTCGATTGAAGAAAAAAAACCTGCTTCGCGAGAACAGGGCAGCCAGAATCCACTCGGACTTTGAACTATGGCATTGCGACTATGAATGATAATAAATGTAATATGGAGGTGGAAGTGTGCTAGGTATTATTGGAACGGCACACCAAGTGCTTAACGCACCTACCTTAGTGTTCCCAGCATTAGCGAGTGATGTGTGGATGTTTTTCTCCATCGGCATTAAACAGCTGGGTGCGTATTATTAATATCCAAGCAGAAGCTGTACTAATTCTACATTTGATGAAATTTACTCAATATTTATCAGATTAAAACATGTGCATGTACAGACTTCTCGGCCATAGCAGCACTCTGCAGGTTGGCCTCAAATTTATTTCTTCTAAACTTAAGACAAACACGTACCACTTCCACATGGAATGGGAGGAAAACCTTTTTTCACGCTATGAAATATACTATGGTCAACTTCATGCAATGTTAAAATAATGTCTCAATGTTTATTGTTACTGCCGTCTAGTAATACTACATATCAATATGTTTTTGCCGAACAATGAACTATAGTTTACTATGAAACAGCGATCATTTATTCAAACACGATATAGTGAGACACCAATAATCAAACTGCGATACTGAGAGGGCCGACTGTAATTAAAATAATATTACATTTGGAAAACAAATTCAGACGCATTTTCACTTTATTCCCACATTCCAAAAACATGCATTTTACCAGAGAACTGGGATAGGCTCCAGCATACCCCCACGACCCTAATGAGGAACAGCAGCATAGAAAATGGATGGACACAATTGTTACATTTAAAAATAATTACAAAATAATATTCAGTGTTGAGCTGCACGTTGTTCGAGTGGTTAGCTTGCAACAAGGAAACCGGAGTTCGCCCATCTCTGTGTGGGGTTTGCATGTTCTCCACGTGCATGCCTGTTTTTTTTTTCCGGGTACTCCGGTTTCCTCCCACATTCCAAAAACATGCTAGGTTAATTGGCGACTCCAAATTGTTCATAGGTATGAATGTGACTGTGAGGTCCAGGGTGTACCCTGCCTCGCCCGAAGACAGCTGGAATAGGCTCCAGCACGCCCGCGACCCTCATGAGGATAAGCAGTAGAAAATGAATGAATGAATATTCAGTGTACTGCATTCAATTCAATCCGATCCACAATATGGTAGATAGATACAGTATATACTGTATTACTGTATACTATTTATAAAGCAAAATATTAACGTATTGTTGACGCATTGCAGTTCAACACCGCTGCAAACTACAACTAAAATACAGTATACATTAATAAATTACCGTAATACACTTCTGACAGTGTCAAACATTTAAAATGTAGCAGGGCAGAACACTGAAATGACTTCTTTTAATTGGGTCTGATTAGACGATGGAGGTGTACCTAATGTTGTGGCCAGTCAGTGTATATTTTAAACCCCTTTCAAAGACACATTGTAGCTGTGCAGCTGAGAACAACACAAGACACAACATGCTATTAGTGCTACACTTGCAGAGCTGCTAATGAAAACCAGCATGCAGCTTTTCTTATGTTACACTCTTGTCTTTTCTAATGAAAAGAGATGCAAATCAGCTTGCATCCTTTATTTTTCCACGCAAACCATCCTCAAAGAAGACTGTCAACCCCTTCCAGATGTATTTGACATCCGTCTCTAATTCCTGCATATAGCATTCCCCCAAGTGGTCTCTATTATACCATCCCGTCTCTGCTCTGCACTCTTGTCTGCCCTGTATCTCCTGTCTGTCGATCTTCATTTTCCTCGTCCTCCTTACTTTTCTTTCATAAATGTTTAAAGATGTCCCTGAAGCTTTAGTGTAATTACTGCGCGGCAGAAGTCCAGGTCCTCTGGGAAGTATGAATGCAAAGGGGGGTGGAGGGGGGGGGGGGGGCATGCTGCGCATTCTGTATGAATGACAGAAGACAGATAGAGAGGGCCTTGCAGTTAGAGGAGGGGTGACAAAATGAGATAGGTAAGACGGGGGGGTTTATCGAACAAAAACAATGTTTGCTGACAGCTTGTCCTTCTGCATGTCCTTACATAAGTATGATCAATAGCTATGTGTCTGTGTATACTGTAAGTACTTTATTTCATGCTTGTCAAGCAATCTTTTAGAAAAGAGCTGTTGTACTTGCTACGGTAGCGGTATGGTATCTACGTCATATGGACAAAAGTATTTGGCCATCGACAGGAAGTAAAACTGGAAGATAATGTAGCTTATATTTATATTTGCTCATACATTTGATTATTGTCATGAGAATTACATGAACTACACTCATGAGCTTCCACTGTTTGTACCTTATCAGTAGAAGCTCAAAGACTAGATAGGACAGCTCTTGTCTGAGGGGTTGGTGCAGGATCCAAAGTTTTTATCCTCTAAATCGGAAGAACGGCAGTCGAGATACAATGGCGTGGGGTCCTACTACGACTGTTTGAAATGAAACCATTATTGTCTTGGTGTGTTTCTATCTATAGTACAGGGGTTTCCGTAGTGCGGCCCCAGGGCCATTTTCAGCCCAACAGTCATTATATAAATAGATTTAAAAAAAGAACAAAATCAATTTTTTTTTACAATTTAAAAAAAATTACAGAAAAAAGAATAGAGTTGCAATTTTTTCATTATGTTGGAAAAAAATGTACAAAAAATTAAATGAGTATAAAGTCACAAAAATTACGAGAACAAATGCGATGTGTGGAAAAAAAAACAGCAGCAAAAATGAACAGCGGTGTTACTGTTATTACTGTTCACAGTAATAATACACTTTGTCACCTACTGTATTCATTTTCTACCGCTTATCCTCACGAGGGTCGCGGAGGGTGCTGGAGCCTATCCCAGCTGTCTTTGGGTGAGAAGCGGGGTACACCCTGGACTGGTGGCCAGCCAATCACAGGGCACATATAGACAAACAACCATTCACACTCACATTCATACCTATGGACAATTTGGAGTCGCCAATTAACCTAGCATGTTTTTGGAATGTGGGAGGAAACCGGAGTACCCGGAGAAAACCGGAGAACATGCAAACTCTACACAGAGATGGCTGAGGGTGGAATCGAACTCTGTTCTATCTGTGAGGCTAACCACTCGGACAGCTGTTTTCTATTTAAACATATATATATCTTGTCATATCTACATGGACTGGTTTTCAAAATGTAAAATCAAGTGCCCCCCCACCCCCGCTGGGAAAAGTTTGGAAACCCCTGCTTTAGAGAATAAGTATATACTTTGCATCCTACACCATCCCCTCAAACTACAGCTATCATATCTAGACAGACTGGAGCTGTCCTATCTAGTGTTTGAGCATGAACTGATGCAGCCTGTTCAGATGAGAGGCAAAACATCTTCAAAGACAACCTGAACAGTCCACTTGCGATGAATGCCATGCCCTGAGAATACAAATGACCAGCATGAACAAGAATATTCCCAGGCATGCTGTTCCTGCTGACTCAAAGTCAAAGTAGGACTTGCGGGGCTTCTCTCACAGCAGAGTTATGTCTGCTTGTCCTTCCATTTTCATCTGTAGAATAATCCCCCCCTCCCCACATCACCACTGTGGCCATTATACAGAAAGACAGGCAAGTAATTGCCATCAAACTTCCCTCCTTGCTCTTCTTTGCCTCAGTGGCAGGGATGGGAGGGGTAAAGTACAGTATAGCTGCAGAAAACATGAACTGCATTTCTCAGCGAGCAGCAGTTGGAAAGACACCGCTATCGCAACCCCGCTGATACGGATGATGGAGGACGTGAAGGATTAGAGCCCCCCTCTCCCCCTCACTTTGGATGGGTGACTTCTTAAGACAGGACGACGAGGACTCGGGATAATAGCCAGCTGTATCAGGGATGGGGAATTTGTAAAGCTGAAGCTGTTGGTTTGGGGGATAAAGATGAAGTCTATGGTTATGAGACAGCAAGAAAGAGGACGACACTAATTGGGCCATGGTCATTACTGATGCGCATGCTTTGTCTAAAGCTTTGTTGAGTCTTGTGGTTGAGTCTGGGGTAAAGAGATATATCTTTCTTTTGAATCAAAGCAATGTGGATTCTACGTAGACTTTGATGTATAGATGATTTTTCATGAGAGCTGACCAAGCGTATTTGAAAACAAGTACATCAAGAGTGCTGTTCTTCCACGGAAACTTAGTGTGTATCATTTTTGAGAGTTGGATATACAGGATATACTCGTCAGAATTATTCTGCATTTAGACGTCTCCACAATGTTCATGACCGTGTGGTACGCTAAAAAGATGGGCTGTCAGCTCCTCAACAATGTGTGGAAACCCAAAAAACGACCACGCCATAAGTGGGTATGTTTGGTTTTCATGTTTTATTATGTGATTGTATTTGTTTGATACCAACTGATATTGGTGAGGGGAAGTATATTGGATTCGAAAAAGCTAAGACTTTTAAATGATTCATCATATTTTTTCGGCTTTTCTCTGTCTGGGGTGGCTATACAGCAAGTCCGTCGAATCAATGGTTATGCTTGGTTTTTATGCTGTATACGCAACTCTGGCCGGGAAACCACACCCACGCTTGTACCATTACACCACTAATTGTTGGTCACTCTTCTTTAATTCAGCACATTTCCTTATATAGTGATTAGGGTCATGTATTATGAGTGTGACACCTAATTAAAAATGGGTCATGACAGATTATGCATTTTAAGCACACAAATTAAGACAAAAACAGTCATATGTGCATTATATGAATTTATTATGATATAAAGTACATATTACGTAAGTCTGTTCTTGGCCATGTCTGCCCTGTATGTTGTGGTAAAAAAAAAAACATGTTGGCATCAGTCATATAAAAAGGACATTACATTGACCTCGTTTCACCACGTTATTTTGTTTCCTATGGCGAGACAGCATCTATTTGAGGCGTGGTGTTTAGTATTTACAGTATTCAAGTGGAGGTCACTATTTGAGGAAATGCTGTATCACAGGGGCCATGAGTATTCTTGGAACAAAAAATAAATAATTCAGAGTCAAACCGTAATTATGTAAAAAAAAAAAAGTGCAGTTCTGTATCTTTAATATTCCAGCAAAGGCGGAGGTGGTGGCCAGCTGTGTACACGTTAATGTACGCTGCCACCCTTTCCGGCACTTGACATGCAGCGTTTAAAAGGGGCCAATAAGTGGGCAATCTGCTTAATATGACATCTAAATTAACCTTGGTCCTGCCATGCACTCGGCCAGCACTAAAATACGCACATATATCAAATTATCACAAAAACATGACCCAACTGGCATGGCAGTAGACATTAAGAAAATGCCACACCCACAGCTTCTGAGTCCTAATGCAAGTCCGTCATGCTATTATTTGACTCTTTCTGGCCTAAATGAAAGGAAAAGCAGCCGTGGCAGTACTGGCCAACGCCAACGTACTTCCCATGATGCTTATATGTGTAATTGTTTCAGTAATTCATTGAGCATTTAAAAGGGAGGGAACCATTAACTTGTTGATTATTTAATGGGCCTTCCAACTGTGAGGTGTGCAATTACGCATTCAATCACCTCTCTGAAGTATCGTTTGGGGTTCATCTCACTCAGGTTCTGACGAGATGCCGTCACATGAGCAGAGGAGGTTCACTCATTAGGTGATCGATGTTGTTTTTAGCATCCATTTAGAAAACATCTGTCATTTTGAATGCAGCTTGTTTTTTGTGAAAATAGCACATGCACATCTGCAGGAGCATGTGCATGAAAAACACGGACAGTGTTGTTGAAACAGCAAGATTCTCTGTAAAAGTCCCCTCAGGGCAACTGCCTACGCACTGTTATATATCTGCTGGCGATACTCATTATCTCAGCCTGTAGATAAGGATGAGTTTGACGTAATGTTGAACAGCTCACACTGAAGCTATGCACAGGTGCTGGTTGGAGGCAGCAGGAGAGCTTTTTTAACGTTTTGTACAGAGCTATTTCAAGTTGCTAGATTACGACATTTATCATCAGCATGAGGTTAATAACGGCAGCAATCCTCAAGTTAATGATTTTAGATTGGGCTTTTCAACACCTTTTTTTGACATGAAATGTAGCAAAATGTGAATAATAACTTTAATTAGAACTTGTGCGGTGCAATGTGACCATTGTACAGTTAAGCACTCAAAGCGGAATATCTTATAGCAATATTATCATCAGTGTGTGAGGCCAGTGTTCAGGTCCAAAACCCTGCAGGAACTTACAAAAATGGCAGATATGGCGCAGATATGCTGTACTGAAAACAGCCTCAGCCAAAATACAGTATGTGGATGGAACCCTGATGCATTTCTGTGAGAAGAAGTTAGCTCCAACATATAAGATGCGGTCTAAAAAAAAAACTTAACATCGCAGTGGATGGTTAGAAGTGTTATATAGGGAAATATTTTGGCTCAAAACACCAATGCAAATATAAATTCCAAAATGTTTTCTAATGTATTTATTCATTGGGTGCAGTACAAATTGAGCAACGTATAAGCTCTGTATGTTACTGCCACAATTAGCTACAATAGCTAAATTTCATTTGTTGCCCTAAGGCAGGCACCATAAAAACAGATTTGCAGATAACATCACACACACCATAAAACCATAAATAGAATATAAATCCGATATTAAAGTGATTCATTATCACATCAACAAGGAGTGACTTGAAGGTTAGGAACAGTTTCTCAATGCATAAATTGCATTATATCACTCAAAATCTCAGTATATGGACCTATTGTGAATGAAGTGTTATGATATTCTAGAACTGGAGCCAATGCTCCTTAAATTATTAACTGTAATAATGTATGCTAAACAGTGAGTATTTAATTTTTATGATTGCCCAGATGGCTTTTAAAAAACTACATATCATACTGTCAGATTAATAGGATTATAATGATCAGTTTTAATGAAAGCTGGAGCTAAGTTTGTACAATTCTTGTGTGTGTGTTGTTGTAGAATGGTCAGTGAAGGTCAGCAGGCTGATTTTTACGCCACTGCTCTCCAAGCACTTTAGGTGTATAGCATCTTTGACATAAGCCTGCAACATAGTACAAGAGTGTAGTGGGTTCATAACAGCGAGTTTATAAACTCAAAATATATCACACCCTGAGAGGGAGGGTGTATTTTTGAAGGAAGATCATACATGCATGCATGCTCTTCAGTCTGTTAGCCGTAATGGACAACTAGACCCAGTAAGGTACACGTCATGTCAATGGAAATGGCTCTCCTTCAGCATCAATAATACAAGCTGGACTAACATGAGAGTTAGCATGAATTATTTCTGTGACTGTCATGAAAATACAAAAGCAAGCGGGATATTAATCTCTATCCTGTTGAAACGTGGCAACCAGACCGAAGTAGGGGAAAGCATTCTCACAGTGCAGAAAAAAAACGGTCGCTCTTGACGGTGATGGTTTTTTTCATAGATATGATGCTGACAACTACCTACTTTGTGCAGTTATTACATAATGTAACATACATGTTTGCTCTCTGCCCGCAGGGAAATAGTCCTCCTGTGGTGGTGAACACAGACACACTGGATGGATCGCCATATGTAAGGACCATGTCTCATCTCCACGACATCCATGTTACGTCATGTTAAAGGAACTCTTGCAACTTGGAAAATTAATTCTCAAAGATGCCGTCAACAATTTCCATCGTTATTATGACAAGTAATCATTTTGTGGTGGAATGCGGTCTGTTGCTAATCAAAAACATCTGCATTTTAAAACTATTCTATTAATTTTCGGTTTAAATTAAACATTTAAAAGCATAAAAATTGATAAATTAAGTAAAATACACATACCGTTTAAGGCATTCAAAGACGCCGTCAATATGTAGCATTGTAGACTGATCACAAGGTGTCAGTAATGTTACTGTAATGTTCGCTGAAACACACAAACTCAAGACTTGATCTCCGGAACAACATGCTTTTATTGCACGTTTGAATTATAATTAACAGGCACAATAATCCCTAACAAAAACACAGACTTCTGTTGCTGCAGTAAGCCACGCCTGAAACTCAACTCTGAAACCCAGATTTCACTTTCTGTCCAGCCGCCACTCAGCTCCCCTAGGGAACGCATTTATCGCAACACACACACGAGTCTTACTTACGTTTTAATGGCTTATTTACTCTTATGTCTAATATAGGGGATAATACGAGCGTAAAGCTTACTAAAGGAGTTTTAGTTCATGTCTAGAGGGCTCTAATAATGTTAAAAACTGTATTTAGAAGGTTGTAAACAGGTTTTCTATGCTCCAACAACAAATTCACTTATCAATTAACCGTGATTTTCATGCAGTGATTACGGTACATTAAATGATAGCCAACATGAGTAGCTAAACTTTGCCAAACTGCTATCATTAGCGGACACCAAACATAACTCCTGTGCGTGTATTACTTCTGGAGGAACAAAGAACAAGTTGGAACAAAGAGAGCGAAACACAAAGAGGCATTTTGGGGATTAACAAAATAGGGCTTCTGAAAGAAAGGCTTTCCACACTGTATATTTTTGTAGCACTACAATGCTGAGAAAAGTTGTTTTCTAGGTCAGACTTAAGTTCCTTAAATTCCATCTTCCACAGGGACGGCCTTAATTGCGGAGGTAATGCTAATGAGTGGATGAGTTGTTCAGCCAAAAGGCAAATTGGACCAAAGAACAATGTGGCTATTCATCAATAGAGTACCTTCCCAGTCCAAAATGATTGATAAATTTAGCCGGTACATTCCCACCCCTCATTTACAGTGTCGTAGTCACCGATAATTTTAGAAATTCTTTCAGATCCTAGTCTCTGTTGAAAATCAGTTAACTCATGCTTATCTTGGCAGGTAAATGGAACAGAAGGGGAAATCGAATATGAAGAGATCACACTGGAGAGAGTAAGTCTGGCAATGAATTGAATTAAATGAGAAACTGCTTTGTTTCAACAATCCGGTACAAATACTATCCCCTTGCTGTCCTGAAAATTGCATGAGTGAGGCGCAAGAGGACTTAAGGGGAGGCACAGCAGCTTGAGAAAAATAAAGACAAGCATAATTTCCAAACCTGCTTAGCTAACTTCATGTGTTTTTAAAGGCCAGTGTCATAGATATTGACAGTTTGCACAGCAATAGAATCTGGAGTGAACAGAAAACAACACAGAAAATATTTTTTTGCAGGAAGTTTGCTGTGCTAGACTTTGAAAACTCCTAATTTAAGGATATATTCCAACTTTTCTGACTCTCACAGTGAATAGAAGCCATGAAAAACATGATAGTTGCATGATCCTTACAATCTCCATGTGTTCCCTGAAGCCACACTCAAGCGCCTCTAGCGTGATGAATTATTCACTATGTGTTTTGCTTGTAATTGCTACTGCAGGGGAACTCAGGCCTGGGCTTCAGCATAGCAGGGGGAACAGACAATCCCCACGTGGGCGATGACCCGAGCATCTTTATCACTAAAATCATCCCTGGAGGAGCTGCAGCTCAGGATGGCCGCCTCAGGTACACACACACACACACACACAGGGCTTTACAATAATCACCACTTACAGTGCACACAGTAGAATGGCATCTTAGCTTTCAGGTGTTATTGTATTTTTGTATGATTGTAAGATTGTCCTGAAGGGTCATCATGATTGCCGATAAGCGATATTATTATCAAATTCAACATTATTTTGAGATCATTTCTCATTAATGTAATGATAATATATGGCATAATAAAGCAAGTACACTAACAAAAGCAATAAACTTGAATTTCAAGAGTATTTAACATTGCAATTGGGAATGTCAAGCACATTTAATGTCCTTCTTAATGAAAATAAGAAGGACTCAATCAAAAAATGCTTTCCAACAACTGCAACATATTGGGGTACATGGGCTTTTCTTTAAAATCAACATATTTTCACACTGGAACTGTGGCATTCACCTTTTTGCCTTCATTCATATTCGTGTTAGCTCATTTGCAGGCTGCAGCACTCGCTAGCATCCCCAAATTCATCCACTGGCACAAGAGACTCAATGACTGACAGGAGGGTTCACTCACTCCGTTCATTCTGCTATAAAACCAACACGCCCAGATGAAGAGACAAGGGCACAAAGTGAACCCCAGCCTGTTTGATTAAGAGAGAGAGAGAGAGGAAGAAAACAAACATGCATGCATATGTCAATTTAACGAGGCCAGCAAAATGATCAAGTTTGCTTTTATTCATCATAATTGATTGATTGATTATCGTGACAGGCCGAGGTACTAACAATGCAATTACAATACAATGCAACTACAAATACAAAAGAAAGAATTTCATTGTATTGCCACTAGTGGGAAATAACTTTAAAAAAGGGTTTCTAGCAACTTCAAAAAAACATAGCTGCCAGTTTGAGAAGAGACCATTTTAATGTTATCAGTCCTGACAACAAGCGTAATCGTATTGGCGGCTTTGATCATTTGTTTGTGTTAAATGGTGTTATCTACTATAACCGTTGATATATTTAGTGCGCTGCCATTGATACTATGTGACGACAGATCACTGCATCTCAGTGAAATCCCCTCCGAAACCTAGTGTTCAAACACATTTTTTTCTGGTGAAAGATCAAAACTTTAAAACATTTTTTTTTTTTGGAATGCAGCGCAACCCCCGTTGTTTCCCTCGAGAGCCTTGAGTGTGACAATAAATGATATGATTATGAGATGAATTTCAAGCACTTGAGAGCAAAATAGTGATAAGTGAAGCATTTATGTACATATATTCTTGGAGCAGGTCAACGTGTACATTCTGACAGATATTAAATTCAAATCCCAAATGCAGCTTTTGGAACATAAAACCCTTGTCATCATTAACTACACTTGTGCAGTTGCCATTCACGCTTACTATTTGGATGCTGAAAGTTGTGAAAGGATGGACTATTCACCATCCAAATGTGGCCCCTGAAGTAAGTCAGACCGGCCAGTTTAGATGAGTTTAGATCAAAACTGCCAAACATATTTGCAGCAGATTCCTAAAAATAGCAGACTGCACATTTAGGACTATATTAGCCATTTGATGAGATAGCAATTCAAGTGAAGTGAGAAGACAGACGCCAAACCCGGTCTTCAGCTTTCTGACACCAGAACAATCTAGTCCTGTTGTAGGAGCTCACATAATAGCTGACCCTCAGACAGTTCAGTGTGCTCTTCACAATGGCCTTTTGATTGACTGGCTACCAGTCCACAGTGTAGTGCACAAATGGGATAAATTCCACTCCTGAATGTGACCCTGAACGGGATAAGCAGTAGAAAATGGATGGAACTCATCTCATGTTTCTCTGCTTTAACCTCAGCCTTTCTTTCTTTCCTATATTAGTGTGAACGACTGCATCCTATTTGTGAATGATGTTGACGTCAGGGAGGTGACACACAGCCAAGCTGTGGAAGCTCTTAAGGAAGCAGGTGCTATTGTCCGGCTCTATGTTCTCCGCCGGAAGCCGGCAGCGGAGAAAATCACCGAAATCAAACTCATCAAAGGGCCTAAAGGTACGTGGTGGATTGAACTGGTGTACTGTGCTGGTAATTTTGTGGGGGGTTCAGGATGCTTTTTAAATTACAATTACCTGTTAGTGTTCTTTTGTTACTTCCTGTTCTGTACCATACCTGTAACATTGCTGACACCTAGTGACCAGTGTAGAAAACTTCAAAAAAAAAAATTTTTTTGCTTCTTCTGAATGCCTTGTATTTACATTTTAGTTGATTCCGCACATTTTTATGCTTGTAAATGATTCCTTTGGGCAGAATATATGTAAAATTTTCTTAAAGATGCATATTATTTTTACTAATGATAGGCAGTATTCAACCACAAAAAAAATGATAAAGCGAATCTGCAAAATTCAAAGCACAAAGTGGCAAGGGATTACTATATCAGACATCAGTAAAAAGCCAATATCGAGTATCTCCAATGTTAGCAGTATTTACTCATACCTCCTTGGGTCCCTCCTCTCTCTCCCTTTCTCAGGATTAGGTTTTAGTATTGCTGGAGGAGTGGGAAACCAGCACATTCCAGGAGATAACAGCATCTATGTCACCAAGATCATTGAAGGCGGAGCAGCACATAAAGATGGACGTCTGCAGATTGGGGATAAGATCTTAGCGGTCAGTCACTTATTTGACATCCCTGATCATATAGGATCATATCGCTCATTGTGTTGACTCATGCATAAAGAATGGAGCTAAACTACAGATATCATTTTCATGGCCTGATTTTACATTCATAAATATGTTAATAGATATGTGGGATGTGATTGATAAATTATAGCCGCAGCGTTTCTGCCATCTGCTGGAGAAGAGATGCAACAGCAGCTGAACCACGGGCTACACCAGCTACTTCAAAATGGTGTCTCCTGCAACAATGTGCAGATTAAAAGTGAAAGAAGTTGAACAAAATAAGAAAATTGCACCTGTAGCTTTGTACTTTTTTATGACCTAGAGTGCAATAAAAGTACTTCACATGTGATACTAATGCTAATACTTGGGTTTATGATGAACACTATATAGAGTGGGCAGGGATTGTGTTGCTTTAGTAATTAACATGTACCTGTTATTGTTCCTCCTGTACTCTGATTGCTATTGATCTAGTTTTTGTGGCCTTGATTATAAATGCCAAGAGGCAGTGCAAGTCCCTCGCCTCTGTCACAATGGTCTATTACAGCGATATCAATTGCGTCCGCCCGTTTTTTTTTTCGAATCAGGTGAACAACGTGTGTCTGGAAGACGTCATGCACGAGGATGCGGTGGGGGCTCTGAAGAACACAGCCGAGGTGGTGTACCTCAGGGTGGCCAAGCCCAACAACTTGTTCCTGACCAACTCCTACAACCCTCCTGACCTCACCAATAGTAAGTCTGAACACATGATGTCAAGGTGTCTTCATTTAAAAACAGCATTGTTAATATTTGCAAGTCTTCTGTGCTTCCAAGAGTGTACGCCCACTGAAAGGATGAAATTTAGAATAAGACTTAAAAATGAGGAGCAGGAGTGCGGAAGTGACCTTTCCGAGCTGCATTTAAATTTTCCTTGTGATTTCATTTAACCAGCGTATTCCCACATGGATACTGAACTCAGCCACCCCAACTACCTTGGCTCAGATTACCCACAAGCCCTCACCCCCACCTCGCCGAGCCGCTTTTCTCCTGTTTTGCACGGCATGATGGGAGATGATGACATCCCTAGGTGAGTGCTATACTGCCAGAAAGACATGATCTAGTTTAGTATTCTGTGTGGTTTCTTTTCTAGAGAACCTCGCAGGGTTCTGATCCACCGAGGTTCCACCGGTCTGGGATTCAACATCGTTGGAGGAGAAGATGGAGAGGGGATTTTTATCTCTTTCATCCTGGCAGGGGGGCCAGCTGACCTCAGTGGAGAGCTACACAAGGGCGATCAAATCCTCAGTGTAAATACATGTTGCCCAATTGTCACCCAAATAGAAGAACGCTATTAGTCATAGTATGCTTGTTAACATCTGAGCTATGTGTGCATCAGGTAAATGGTGTGGACTTGCGTATGGCCACGCACGAGCAGGCGGCAGCAGCATTAAAGAATGCTGGTCAGACGGTGACCATCATCGCTCAGTACAGACCAGACGGTAGAAACAAACCTCAGCACAAACAAAAAAGACCTCATTTACGATGCTAAAGATAAGATTTGTCCCTTTCAGAGTACAGTCGTTTTGAGGCAAAGATTCACGACTTGAGGGAGCAGCTGATGAACAGCAGCATGGGCTCTGGGACAACCACGCTACGGAGCAACTCAAAGAGAGGCTTCTACATCAGGTACAGCTCCCATAGTGCAAAGTGGTGGAGTCGAACACGAGGCACTGCGATGTAGTCAAGACAACATAAACCAAGTCAATCAAGTGGAGTTCAAGTAGTTTAAGTGGTCTTAATTAAAGGTCCCCTACTATGTAAAACTGACTTTTGAATAATGTGTCCCCAGAGACTTAAAAGGTTTTTGAGACAAAATATGCTCATATTTCAGATTTTCATGACATTCTAAACACCCCCCGTCCCTTTTTGTACAACCATTACTCTACAAAGAGCAAAAAAGCAGGCTTTGCTACATGTCTTAAAACACATGGCTGCTGTAAGTTTGATCAGCGAATAGGTTAACCTAGCATGTTATTGCTGTTAATGTTATCACAGTAGGTGACATAGTTATGCTAGTGTTGCTTACGTTTGTGTCCTCCCCCACTCCTTAATGTTACATCGTTGTATCTGATATATTGCATATTTACATTGCACAAGTGCTGAGTTACGGTGTATGTGTAAAAAGTGTTTAAAGTGCACAATAGCACTTCTTGGAGAGGTAAGCTGGACAAACACAGCTCATTAGCATTAAAAGCTATAGACACACAAAACAGTGTGTTCCCAGTAGGGCACTTTTAGGGCATTTTAAGCAACACACTTTCAATACACTATGGTGGGACCTCTGAGGCTTATTTAAAACTGTTGAGAAATAGTATAACAATTGACATTTACGGCCAGTCTTCAGAAAAAAATATATTAAAAGTATACTAAATGGCACACAATGACTTCAATATATGTCTTTTAGAGTTAGAAATTAATTTTGCAGGATTAAGTCATTTTCTTCTTTCATCCTAGACAGCGTGGGTAGTATAATCATATGCTAATTTTGATCCCCTGATTGCCTCTGGGAAGAATCATTTTAACAGTCGACTGCTGGTCATAATCACAAGCATAGGCATAAAAGTGGCCAGTACGGTGTCGTAATTAAGTGCTGAAATGGACGGCATTTGGTGCATATTAAAAAAACTGGGTTAAGTGCATTTGGCATTTTGAAATGTTGAATGTTTTAGTAAATTATGAATCTCTTTAGCAATCATATTCAATATGTAAATAGAAAAATTGTGTCTTGTTAAAGCTTAAGTCACCAAGCATGAATCAGTATGGCTTTAATTTATCTTACATTGTTACATAAGATTAAAATAGTACACGTATGGTCTTTTTAAAAATGCGGTATGTTAGTGAACCCTTATGGACTGGTAAAATGGACTCAGCACGTCTCACAATAACGCAGGAGAATCACGTGATTTGTCTTAGCCAATCGGTAAAGAACAATAACGAATACGTTATACAAATTCATATATATTCATATATAATGACACACACAATGTAATGCAGTATTTACATTAGCATTTACAAAAGCAGAGGTTGCAGTATTTTACAATTAAAAATAAATAATAAATAGCTCTTACCTTAACAACATCCTTACTGTTAATGTGGGCTGCTAGCAAGCATCGTTGACGACAAATCACGTGCCATGGATTTGTTTTGAAGCCCATTGTCAACAAGTCACGAGTGTCGATTGTGTGTCCATTATGGCGCCACGTTGTCGATTAGCAACGTCTCACGTCCACATTGTCTTCAGCAGCTTGCAACGTGCATAGTTTTTGTTTTAACTTTACTTCTTAATCTGATACGATGTCACCGCCAAAATGGTTGCTGCTGAACCGGTGGGGTGAACTTCCGCCGTCGTAACGTTAGGTAGCAGGTTCGGCTCTTCTTGTTTGAAAGTGATTAAACATCTGTGAAAAATGAATGTCCTTTTCAAGCAAGAGAACATGTCAGCCAAGGAAGTTAATCGTGTATAATGTATTTGGATTTATTCCTAAGAAACTAATGGCCGTATGCCATGGTACTGTGTCACACGGCTGTCACTAACGCCGCCCGTATTTTGGCCTCTATATATCCGATTAATTGTGTAACAGTTTAATTTGCTGTACATCGATTGGTCATGCCTGGACAGTGGGCGCACGGATGACGTCAAGGAAATGCGACTGTAGTAGAGACGTTGGCGGCTTTTTGCGGGGAGAGTTGTCGTTGTGTTCAATAAACGGAGCCCACACGTCCTCTCAAGTCCCTGAGTTTTTGTCCAAAAAAGAGTGACTCTGTTCGCCCTACACTTTATTTATTTATTGTTCCTTTTAGCAGTTGTTTAGTTTGTTGTTTAAAACTTTCCTTGTGCTTTTATAATGGGAGGTGTTAACAGTTTTTTATTGTTACAGTTGCTAGATTATCACTCCATCAGTATCATTATTGATACCAATGTGAACCGATACCTAATTTTCATGTGTATGTATTTTATCATGCATCACTGACAATTAGAATGTTTAAGTGGCCAACAACTGTAAACATGAAGCAAATGATCCAAAAACACATCACAATTTGGAATTTCCAAATACCCAAACATGCATGTTTTTTGTATGCCGGAGAACAATCTGAGCAAGAAAAGTTCCAGCGAAGATGCAAACCCGCGTCTCCTGACTGTGAGACAGACATTCCACCCACTACTGCCTGTCCCCAAACTATTGTTATATAAATAGTTTGACAGGATTAACTTGAATTGTTTTCATTTCTCAGGGCTTTGTTTGATTATGACAAGACAGCAGACTGTGGCTTCCTCAGTCAGGCAGTTGGCTTCAAGTTCGGAGACGTGCTCCACGTGTTGGATTGCGGGGACGAGGAGTGGTGGCAGGCACGCAAGGTCAGCCCCCAGAACGAGGCAGAAGAGGTTGGCTTCATCCCCAGCAAACACAGGTCAGACACACACTCTTTGCCTGACAACATAATACAGTAGTTCGGTTCTCATTGCTGTTTAACGGTCTACTGACTGTCCATTCATAATAAAAATGGAACAGCCTTTGTGCATGAGATGATCCCTAGCTTTAATTTGTGCTTCTTAACCTTTGCAGGTTGGAAAGAAAAGAGTGGTCTCGTGTCAACACCAAAGAGAGGGTAAGTTCATCTGAGCTCTTTGAGTCAGACTGACTAATTTCGAGTGTGTGTAAAACGGTATTCTTGTTATTGTAGGATCATGGTCGGGACACTTTGGGAACGCAAGGTAATTTGCCAGCTCTCTTCTCCACAAATGATCAGCAAGGGAGGAATACAGATTAACTAGATATATTCTCCATTCTGTGACAACACATTCATGCATTTTATGAATATAGTATGGCCCACACTGCCATCATTACGATGGCAAAGCATGGATCAAAATCTAGCATTTTTGTGCATAATTTTTGTCCACAATATTTTTGCAAGGGTTTTTGCATCTGCTTTTACAGCTGTACTGCAGCTTATGTTGTAAAAATAGTCATATAGTTCAGTCCAAATGTAAACTGGCTGGTTCACTGATTGAGAGTTCAGAGCACTAGGCACTAAAACCCAGAGCTGTCAACCCAACTCTAAACGTATCAGGGAGTAAGGTTTACCAATGTATTTTTGCACAGCGACAGCAGCTGGCAACCGTTACACAAAAATGCATTGGTGCATTGTTTATTAATAATAAATCTTCCTCGCTGCAACACCTTTACAAAAAATAGCTTGGCAACATAAACGGGAATGCTATACGATGATGGCAAAAAGAAATCATCCTGATTGCTTCCCTGATCTGTCACCAGGGAGAGATAAAACCTCGCACAGTTATGAGACAGTCACCCAAGTGGAAGGTAAGGCTGTAAAGTAATATGTAAAGTCCATTACTTTAGGCAATAAAAGTTCATTTCCATTGTCATTTCCTATTTCCAAATGTCCGTGCTCTCTTGTCTTTTCCTGCTTAGTTCACTATGCGAGGCCCATCATCATTCTGGGTCCCGTGAAGGACAGAATAAATGATGACCTGTTGTCTGAGTTCCCTGATAAGTTTGGCTCGTGTGTCCCACGTAAGTAACTATGCTGTCAGTCAAAGACATGGAGCTGCTTTGTCACCTGCAGCCATTTTTGGGAGCGATCTGCATAATGCTTTCTTCACTAAGATGCAATATAAGTCAATTCCAAAAACTTCATATGTCACCGGACACACTGCAAGAGACACATTTGTTAATATTTTTGTTCTCTTGACAGATACCACACGACCCAAAAGGGAGTATGAAGTGGATGGGCGGGACTACCACTTTGTGTCATCGAGGGAACAGATGGAGAAAGACATCCAGAGCCATCGCTTCATCGAAGCCGGCCAGTACAACAGTCATCTGTACGGCACCAGCGTCCAGAGTGTCCGCGAGGTGGCAGAGCAGGTGCGTAAACAGCAAAATTACGCTATTAAAAAGTCATTTGAATACCTTGTTTAAAGGTTTTTAACAACGCTATGTTTTTGTGTGCAAGCAGCAAGGGAAACATTGTATCCTGGACGTGTCAGCCAACGCTGTACGACGACTACAGGCTGCTCAGCTCCATCCCATCGCCATCTTTGTCCGGCCTAAGTCACTGGAGAATGTTCTGTGTGTACCCTCAAACTCTTTAAACATTTTGTTTATTACTTTTAATAAAGTGCCATAACAGAGTATTTTTGCTTGTGTGAACAGAGAGATTAACACTCGCCTGACAGAGGAGCAGGCCAGGAAAGGAATGGACAGAGCCCTCAAACTAGAACAAGACTTCCTCGAGTGCTTCTCAGGTAAGAGCACCAACATTTAACACACCACAACTTGATACATGCCGCAAATGCTGGAATTAACTCCTTTATTCGGTTAACTGCAGAGTCTCCTATAATGGACAGATGCGTTGTCTACAAAAGCAATTAACCGCCAGGGTCTCTACTTAGCCATGTCAAAAAACATTAGCATTTGAAGCAATCCAGCCGCTTTATATTCCCGATGCTAACCACTCGTCCACGTGCGGCCGATAAATAGGTACATAAACATAAATGCAAAAAAATAGTAGGTTCCAGCAATTGGCACACAAACAAACCTGGCTTCCCTGGCAGAGGTAATATTGAAGTGGAAACGAATCCAGAGACCAGTTGAAGGTGCAAAGTTTTATCTGTGTGTATGACTTTCATGCTTGCCAGTAAATTTGGGTTATGGCAGCGCCAGATGGTAAACGTGAGCTAAAGCATCTGCATTTACACCTCACTGCACTTTTAGTCATAAAATTGCTCCATTTTATGCTCGAGAGATTTTCAATACACTTTGTACCGATTTCCAGTTCATTGCAGGAGCTTATTTGATCACTCCAGATGGCCGTAATATGTGCTTTTTTAACTCTAACAACAAAATGTAAAAAATAAAAAAATGCACCTTTTGCAACAATGAACATTACATTTACATTTTTGCTGCATAACTGAATGACAGGCTGTCGACTTTAACGAGTCTCCAACACATTTTAACATTTGATGAGACATTTTCAGGGCAGATCACAGCAGCTGATGAATATAAATGATTTAAGAACTAATACGTACATTTGATATGTACCAACTGATATGGTACAGGTGTCCGGTACCTGGGTAATTTTGTGTGTGTTTATACCCTATACCGTATGTTTATTTGCAAGTGTTTTTCCTTAATTATGCACAAAATTTGGTTGTTATTGGAGGGTGTGATTCGCATGTTGGCTACACAGTCAGGAGATCAGGAAGACCTGGGTTCGAAAGTCCGCTTGGGCATCTCTGTGTGTTCTCCCTGTGTGTGGGTTTTTTCCAGGTACTCCGGTTTCCTCCCACATTCCAAAAACATGCTAGGTTAATTGGCGACTCCAAATTGTCCATAGGTATGAATGTGAGTGTGAATGGTTGTTTGTCTATATGTGCCCTGTGATTGCCTGGCGACCAGTCCAGGGTGTACCCCGCCTCTCGCCCGAAGACAGCTGGGATTGGCTCCAGCACACCCGCGACCCTTGTGAGGAAAAAGGAGTAGAAAACGAATGAACGAATAAATAAATTATCGCTGTTTTGTCTTTGACTACAATATATTATTAGTAAAGTCCTATGTAGTATTCTAATCACTAGGCATCAGTAATGTTACATTGATGAGACATTACATTACATGAACCATTGCATGTGCGACATAACATTTTGAAAACAAGTTATCCTCCCATTCCGTGTGGAAGTGGTAAGTTTGTGGCTTTGTCCTTCTTTCCCATTTCTGTTTGAAAACATTCTTAAGTTTAAAATAAATAAATTGGAGGTTAAGTATCTGGCTCGGTAACACCTATGCTTCAAGCGGCATCTGTGTCTTGTGTCCCTGCAGTGGTCCGTAGCATACACATAAGAGTTGCACAAAGTGGTGAAAACAAAGCGTAATTGGAACGTAAACGTGAATATAGGGGTGTTATTTCATGTCTACGGGGCTCTAATAATGGTAAAAACCACATAGAAAGTCAACAGGTTTTTGGGGCTGACTGTGAAGAATGTCCATTTATTAATGTTGCATTCTACTTTATGGAAATTGACTTTTTGGTTGGGCCAGCAACCAATTAACCGTGATAAACGAGAGGCTACTGGAGTGTCTGTAGTTTAGTTGCAAGTCTTGAACTGATTTCTCATTTTCTCTTTCCTCCTCAACTCCCCCACCCCCTGTGTCATCCTGCAGCTGTTGTAGAAGGGGACAGCTTCGAAGAGGTCTACCACAAAGTAAAGACAGTGATCGAGGAGCAATCAGGGCCTTACATTTGGATTCCCACCCGGGAAAGGCTGTGATGCCCTCCCATATTCCATAAACAACCACCGACCGACGCCATCCTTCACCACCAAGCCAGCCTCGCCTGCCGGGGTCGTCCTCCAGAAAAGTCAGTGCTTCGCTGAAGAAGACTACAAATAAGAGATGTGGCACTGAGAAAGATACCAGGAAAAACGAGAGACTGAGAGGCGGACACTGATGTGTAATTAGACTGAAACAGACTTAATTAGTATTCCACTTTCAGGAGGGAGGGCCAAGTACTGAGGCTGTGTTCACACTTGGCATTGAAAAGCCATTTCACCAAAAACAGTTGATTTAATGGTGTCAGACACTGTATAGAAGAGCATAAATGTGCTTTTTCTAGCAAAAAAAAAGCAGCAAATGAGAAGACGCAAGATGCATTTTGATGTCAAGTGTGAACTGACAGATAGAAACAAGAGCAGGTCTGAGCAGAGATGAAAAGGAAGGACAGGGTGACCTAGCAGGGACGGACCCTGGGGTAGTTTTTGTATCACCTGTTGGCGTTCTGTCCTCCAATCAGGTCTGCGCTTGAGTCCCCCATGACCAGGAGTCTTCTCTGAGCCTATTTTTCTGAGGGAGAACAACCTCAGTGACAGATCACCTGTCAAATACTGCAAGGCGCTATTAATTAAAAGCAGTGAAAATGATTATTCAGAGAAGAAACCTAATATGCTGAATTTGTGCATGCATCCTCAAAGACAATGGAAAGACAGGACACAAAACTATGAACGCTGTACGTAAAAATCTTTTTTTTAAAAGGCAAAGTTGAACCGGGGCGAGTTTTAAGCATGTCTTATGATGATGATGGAAAAGGGTGCGGTCGTAATGTGGACACTTGCAGAAACTCTTGACATACATTTTAGCCTCTTATGCACACACGCACGTCCACATACATGCGTGCACCGAAAATACACACATAAATGTAACCTCAGCTGCACACCCCTTCCAAAAAGAGGGGCTGTTCTGGTCACAAAACCCTGGATGAATGTTATCTCTCTGGGCACAAACAGCAGAGCTTGAACGCACCGCAACCAACTCAACCGTCTCTTCCGAATCAGTCCTTCATTCACACTGTTTTCCAGTGGTTGCGCTAAAAGCCATGGTGTCATGGTATATGTGTGTGCATGTGTGTGTGTATGTGTGAGTGTGAGTGTGGAAGGTACAGGTCTTCTTTTACTCTCTCGCTTCCAGTTCTACTCTGCTTTTTCCCTCTTGTGACCACACAGATTAAAGCTCAGTCACAAATAAATGGTCTATATATATATATAAAAATATAAATATATACACATATATCTTTTTTATGACAATTTCTAACAGGACTATAGTCTGTAAAAAAAAGAAAAATATCCAAACATGTTGCATTAGTTCTTTGGTTGAATTTGCAGTTTGGTTTGTGGAATTTCCTCACACTCTATTTTATTGCAGAAAATAGCTACACGGAAATGTTGATGTAAAGATGACCTCACCAATGGGAACCTATACGGCACATGTGTGAAATGCTGTTTTTTGGGGCGACACATGTACATGAAATATAAAATATAGATGACCCCATATGAGAATATATATCCTTTATAACAGCCACAATCAGTACTAATGTATAATAGATAAATGGCTGGTGTGTATGTGTGCCAGAGAGAGAGAGAGAGAGAGAGAGAGAGAGAGAGAGAGAGAGAGAGAGAGAGAGAGAGAGAGTGAGACATGCATATGAAGATGTAGTGCAATATTGCTCTGATGTTATGCAATGAAGGTTTTATGTGTGTCCAGAATTAAAATTATTTATTGCACTGACGGCATTGTGTGCCACGGGGTTAAAAAAAAAAAACAACAAAAAGATGGATTTTAAGGTTTTATGAGCATGTGTTTGTGTTTACTTCTTTTTCATTTTATTGCTGAATTCTCAGAGTGGAAGTATTGAAGTATTGATTGATCAGTCATATTTATTGTTGATTTGTGCTCACTGGCGGAACAGCTGAAGCTTGTGAATGACAAGTATCAATTGTTTGTTATTTATTTCTTTTTGGAATTGTCGCCCGGGTCTCAAGTCTGTATATTTTTATATTATTTTCCACATTGAAAGAGTTATTGGGATAAATTGCTGTAAATATGATGCCGCGTGGCTTTAGATTTAGCCGTGGACACTATTGGAATTGATGCAAAGTACTCAACAACAGCCCAATATAGTGATATCTGAACACACACACACATACAGTACATACACACACACACATGCACAAGGATTGCAGCATGCATCCAGTCACAGCCACAAATTGAATAATGTTTTCAGTTTGTTTCTTTGATCCGTGTATTTCTTAATATCTCTCTCAGTCATCCATATCATAGTGTGATATTCCTTATTTTAAAAATAAAAGTATATTAGTTTTTACAGAAAAGACTGATTATAACAAAGTCAAATGACGCAGAAAAGTATATTTAACAATGACAATATCAAGCAAATTAAAATGTTCCAGTTCAGTGAAGCGCTTGTTGTAAATTAGCTATGAAATAATAAAATGAATTTAAAAATGCTTTCTGAAAACTGCCTCAGAATGGACTTCTGTTTGTGTTGATCGTTGACTTGTACAACCACTAGAGGGCACTCTTTCTCCATGCTTGCCGCCTCAAGCTCAGCAAGCACTTTTCTCCAAACAAAAGCACACTGAGGACTTGGTGAATACAGGAGAAACAATTTGCATGACTCTCCCTCCTTACAAAGGTACCGCCTAATGAAATGCAAATGAGTGGTGGGAAAGGAATCACAGAACATGAAACCTGACATGAAATGTGGCTTCTAATGCTTTTTGAAGCGCTGCTGAGAACCTCCTTAAGATAATGGAAAAACCTTGCTTTTTTCCCAACTGGTCTTACAATGTTCATCAGAACTGTAGAGTATATTCCATTTAATTACATGAAACATAACTGAAGTCACTGTGGTTGGCTGGTGACAGCTGGGATAGGCTCCAGCATGAATGGATGAAAAATGAAGTCAGTATTGCAACATAATCCAAAGGAAAAACAACCATTGTCTCTCATTCAATTTTTTTTGGCTTTTTTTCAATGAAAACACATCTGAACACAAAATGCTGTTTTTAAATAATTTTTTCATCATTAAAGGAGAAAAAATCCAAACCTACATGACCCTGTGGTGAAAAAGTGATTCCCCCCTAAACATAATAACTGCTTAGGCCAGTCTACCTTTGCAGCAACAACCGCAATCAAGCATTTGCGATAACTTGCAATGAGTCCAAATTTGGCCCACTTGTTATCACCAAGTTGGTTTCAGCTTGAGGTTATGAAAAGATTATTTTTTGGTAGGAATTTTCCATTTATCACAGCAAGTCTTCCAGGTCCTGAAGCAGCAAAACAGCCCAAGGCCATCACACTACCACCACCATATTTTACTGTTGCTATGATGTTCTTTTTCTTATAATGGGCGCGGGGTGCCCCCCCGGCACTTTATCACACAGGTCCATGTAGGTTAGGATTTTTTTCTTCCTTATAAATAAAATAGATTCATTTAAAAACTACATATTGTGTTGTCAGAATTGTCATGGGCTAATATTGAAATATTTAGTTTGATGACCAAACATGCAAAACAAAAGAAATAAGGAACAGGGCAGACACTTTTCCACACCACTCTATAGACATCTAAAGCACAGGAATGCACACACAAGTAAACATAGCATGGTCAAAGAGTGTAAACACTCTCAAGGATGTAAACATTTTGCAGTACACCCTACACATAATGTATGCTAAGTTATAAACAGGACGTGCATGTAAACTAAATCCATTCATGCATTTCTCCAAATGCTTATTCTGTGAGGAAGTTTTCTCCTGCAAAAAAAGCCAACATCAAGCCGTTTAGAGTTTAGAACACACGATAAGAAAGACAGAAAGAGTGTGGAGTGTCCATCAAAGGTCAAGAACAAGTATGGCTCCAATCAGACATGAACAGATGTCCACAGCAAACAGAAGACCCTGGAATGCATGGCGCGGCCGGCTGGTGGAAGATGCACAGATGGATGACAAGAAAATGTTATGTTATGTTTCTTCATCCAAATTTTTGAAGCCATTCATGCCCACGCAAACACTTTTAAGACAGTCCTGCATATGAAGCACGTCTCAAAGGAACAGGTGACACTATGACATTACGCTGTAATGCATTTAGTCAATCAGAAACATGGAGAAAATCACTGAAAAAAGGCACCATTTTTTAAGCATTCTTAAATAACCTTGGTAAATTTTCTTTTCATAATATTTTTACTTTATTCCTGTAATATTAGAACGCATTCTGTCACCTAATTTTTCAAAAATTACAACTTTATTTTAGTTTGTTAGCCATTATTTTCTAATGTTCCTCATAATATTATATTATAATGTTGAATCTAAATACATAATTGTGTGAATTAAACATAAATATAGCAATATGTATACTATACTGTGTTCATCAATAACACATGCAACACATATTTTTTTCTTCCACTGCAGTTTTCTGTTCTGGGCTGACGTTCAAAAATGCACATTAACATGGTCTTACATGTAAAACTGGTCCAATATAGCCATTTCTTTTTCTAAAACCCAATTTTATGTTCTGTTCTGTGAATCCCATTATTCCCATCAACACCCATGTATTCCCATGGTTTTCCACTATTCCAGTCATAAAAACCTAATTGGTTAATATGCACATAACTTTTTCAGAAGCAAGTTTAGAGGAATATGGTTTTATAGTTTATTTTTAGAGCTCTAAAAGAGCTTGCATGTGGACATAAGGCTTACAGCCATAGAAAAATATGTGTTTTTATTACCATGGTTGTGTGGTCATGTGTTTCTCTCTTTCATTTGGAAAATCTGAAGATGCTAAAATTGACAAATGTTCAGCCAATTTAGTGCTTTACTGCCAGGAAGCCAAATAAATCTTAAGGAAGCTTCCAAATTTGGTCATTAAATCAAGGCTGTAATTAGGATACAATTTCAACTGCTGTACAGTGAGCGTGGGAGCTTGGAGGGAGAAATTAGCAGGATCATTGAGTTCGCTTGTGCAGCACCAAGGTGATATTCATTTCATACCATCCTATTAGATTATCAGGAGAAATTATTTTTGGGATGCTGCTGATTCCGATGCGTAAGATTGACAGATGCTGATTCCAATCACGTGGATTAACTTTAAATTTTTCAGTTTATTAATAATAAGTGCTGTTGGCCATGGCTAATTCATTCATTCATTCATTCATTTTCTATTGTGTTTATCCTCACAAGGGTCACAAGCATGCTGGAGCCTATCCCAGCTGTCTTCGAGCGAGAGGCGGGGTACACCCTGGACTGGTCGCCAGCCAATCACAGGGCACATATAAACAGACAATGTCCATTATTTACCAAGCATAACTCCATGTGGCCATCATCTTTATGCTGTTTTGTGCTCATATGTAATTATACTATATATAAAGGAATCAATTCTGAATTGAGCTCTTTCTCTTTGGGCTTTTCCCTTCAGGGGTCGCCACAGCAAATCAATCTCCTCCATCCAACCCTGTCTTCTGCATCTGTCTTTCTCACACCAACTACCCTCATGTCCTCCTTCACTACATCCATAAACCTCCTCTTTGGTCTTCCTCTACACCTCCTACCTGGCAGCTCTAAACGCAGCATCCTTCTACCAATATATTCACTATCTCTCCTCTGGACATGTCCCAACCATCTCAGTCTGGCCTCACTGACTTTATCTCCAAGGCCTCTAATATGTAAGGTCCCTCTGATGTACTTGTTCCTGATCCTATCCATCTTGGTCACTCCCAATGAGAACCTCAGCATCCTCATCTGAAACTCTTCTATCACGCCTGACACTTTTCTCTGCCCGTTCAATCCTGCCTGCACACGCTTCTTCACCTCCTTTTCACCATCTCCATTGTTCTGAACTGTTAACCCCACTTAAAATTCTCCACCTTCTTTATCTCTTCTCCCTGTAACCTCACTCTTCCACTTGGGTCCCTCTCATTCACACTGAGCGCTGAACTTACTGTGCGTTTTAAAAACAAAATGTCACTGTGGGTTAAAAAAGTCGCATTTGGAGCGCAAAGGCGACAACCTAGGTTGATTATTTTAGCTTGCAAGCTAGTTAGCTGCAGCTGCAGCTCTAACTGTTAACCCCAAGTACTTAATATTCTCCACCTTCTTTATCTCTTCTCCCTGTAACCTCACTCTTCCACTTGGGTCCCTCTCATTCACACTGACCTCTGAACTAACTGTACGTTTTAAAAACAAAATGTCACTGTGGGTTAAAAAAGTCGCATTTGGAGCGCAAAGACGACAACCTAGGTTGATTATTGTACCTTGCGAGCTAGTTAGCTGCAGCCAGTGACAGCTAGGCAAAGCGTGTAAAGAAAGATGCAAGAGACGTCGAACACCAATAGATTTGACACAGGAGTGATCAAACACGCTAGGTTTTGCAGACGTGTGTTGCTTCTCGCGGCAATACGGTACAGAGTGTGTTACTTGTTGGCTCAAAAGTGGTGTTTTTTTTTTTATAGAAATCAAAGGATCCCTAGAACTTATTCAACCTTTTTAAATGAGACTGATCTCTTCCATGTTTGTGTGCAGAGGAAAGGCTGCACTTGGACGAAATAAAAGCACCCATGAGGGAAGTGGAAAATTCAACCGCAGAAGGATTTCCGAGGAGACTTAAAGCAGTGAAGCAGTGCAGTATTACACAAACCACCCTAGACAATATCATCAGCAAACCTTAAGGATAGTCCTCTTCCTTGAGTGCTGCAAAGCATTCCTTCCACAAATATGCTTTAATTAACATGCCGCATGAATGTTTCCCTTGCATGAGAAATTTGATGAGTGGATTCATAAGACGGCGCAGATTTTATAACCAGGATGATTGCATGATTAGCAAGGAAATTCAGCTGTTAGTCATCAGCCTCCACAACTTGGAGGCTATATCAGCATCATTTGTTACCTCCATTGCAACATGACAGCTCCAGTCTGGAGTAGAGGATCACGCGGTTCCCTTCAGTGCTCATATTCTATTATTCATTTCAGCCTGCTGAGATGCTTTTATAGCATTCATTCGTTGCACTCCTGCCCTTCACCCCTTTTTCTGGGTTTGATCGGCCCATGACGCCCCAGCTGGCCGTGTCACACTGTGCACTCATTTCTTGCGTGTTGGTCAATCTGGATGATGTCGTGTCCTGTGTACCACGCGGAGCCAACAATGGATGAGTTGATTCACCATCAGACTGCCGCATGGCGGGGCGTGATGCTTTATGCTGTTTGAGAAGAACTGGGGTGTTTTTCAAGTTTGCAGAAGAAGAATGCAGACTCCTGCTGCTTGGTGCCACTACGCTTAGATTAATGATGAATTCATTCTTTTTGGCACCGTGGGATGTCATTTTCTTGATGAGTGCAACCCTGAAACAGACCATGGCCATGACAAAGATTTGGGGTTTTCAATTTCAACAGGAATAATATTGCTTT